>NC_045760.1:3475892-3791428 GCF_009193385.2 Nasonia vitripennis
CAGACTCGGGCTGATCGAAAAGTTTTTATCGAAAAATATTTCAACTTTAAAGAGCTTTTCTGTATGCCGGCTCTCGCGCGCATCGATGCTCCGTATACGAGGCCGATATCAGAGAGATAGAGGCAAAAAGAGAGCATCAGCCATTAAAATTATAGGAAGGCCTCGTTGCAGCTTTCAACTTTCTTTCAAAGCTCATAAATAATTTTGCATGCGCGATGAGCGCCCCCCGCCCCCATCGAAATTTGAATTACGGGACCATGTAAATTTATGTAAACGCATTATACGGCTCGTATCGGCACAACAAACTTTTATATACTTCCGAATTATGCAGCGGCGGGCAGTGACGTCGCGCGTTAAATTTTCCCGCCCCCGCGCGCTGCGGTGTTGCACAAAAGCTCGCGTGGACAACTCGATAATTTACCTCTGGAAATCGGTGCGGAATCGAGTTCGTGCAAGACAGTCGAGACGAACCTGTTGAAAGCCCTCTCTCTCCCTCTCTCTCTCTCTCTCTCTCTCTCTCTCTCTCTCTCTCTCTCTCTCGTCGTCACGCGCTTCGCTCAAGGAACTCGCGAGCATCTAAATATTTATGCGCAGTCGATCTACGTTTGCATGCATGCATCTATCGGAGAGCTGCGTCGAGCGGAGCAACAGTCTTGGGAAAAGTTCTGCCGGTAATCCTGTACAAAAGAGCGTCAGTTTCGCAGTGCAGCCGAGAAGGAACTATCGAAGGAACTAATTGGACGACAGCGTCGATGACCCAGTAGACTCTCGAATGCGCCCGAGTTTCGAATTTTAGAAAGGGACAACTGGTGCAAGCTCGCGCGGAGTTCGGACAGCGGCTCAACGCGACGTCGAGAAGTTTCGGAACCGAATCGCGCAGTTACATATTTCAATGGTAGCTGCGGAATGTCTCACTCGGCGTTATATTGTTAAGATTACACGAGGGGAGAAAATTCAAGCTCCCCAGCCTCAAGAAAAGCTTGCTCGGTTTACCGGAAGGATTGAAGGGTGATCCGCTCGATGTACTAACGTCTTGCTCGAAATGATTTCCATAAAGCCAGAGCCGCGTTGTCTGTATCTCGCGACGCGTCTCTTGGATTTTCTAGCCGGTTGCTCAGAGCGAGCTCTGCGCGCGGCTCTCGCCTATACGCAGAGAGCGGTTATCCCCGGAAGAAAAGGTGCAATAAAATTTGAGTATATCTTATTCTTTCCCCCCAAGACGGCTGAGGGAGAGCGAGTCGCTGGGAGAGCCGACACCTTGGATTACCGGGGATTTGCAAGTGCAAGAAGCTTTGAACAAAGCGCATTGTCGGCCGGGGGAGATATGGAGCCAGGGAGCTTCGCTGTTTTTCTTTTTACTCGCGCTCGCAGGGACGTTTGTTCGCGACAAATTTCGAAATGTAAGGCGTCTTTTGTAAATTGTCTAGCTGAGTACACCTTCTATACACCAGCTAAACTTTTCTAGCGCTTAATCAAGTTTAAGCAAGCCCACCGCGGCATTAATAAATCTCCGCATCTCCGCGGGAAAAGAAAGCCGACTACAGAAGAAAAAGACGCCACGGCGTCTTCTCGCGAAAGTGCACCTTCTAGGCCGCACGTACACTCCCTCTTGCGGGTGTTGTTCCGCACTAATTCAAAACTACATATTTAATCCTAGGCAAAGTCTCGCGCTCGGCACAAAGAGCGCAAGAGAGCGAGAGGCAAGTTTGGTCCGGCAGGAGTTGACGCCGCGAGGGACTCGTCGGCAAATGCATCCACCTCTACCGTCTCTACCGTATACCTATGCGAAGCCCTCGCATATTACGAGATGGAAGACCGTTGAAAGACGAGCGGCGCTGGTCGCCGGAGCGCGTGATGCCGCTTTTCAAAACTGTTCTTTTCGCGCTCGCTCGCTCTATCAAAAAGCCGAGACGTATGATGGAATACCCGTACCATCGTTTTTCCTCGCGTCGAATGGAATTTTTCGTCGATACATCGCGTCGCGATAATTAATTTCAGCGCGGATAACCAGTTATATTTTTCTCCTGAATGTATACACACGCGCTGCGTGGGCGAGGGTAAATAAGGCGAGGCGAAGGACCGGTTTTTCACTCTGTTCAGGGTAAATAAAAGCGCGGACGCGGACATTTTCAATTTTAATTTCCATCCGTGAATAACAAAGCGGACCATTAGGACTGCTGTGCGTGAAAAAAAGAACGTAACCAGCGAGCGCGAGGAAAACAAACGAAAAGGGCTACAGGTGGACGAGGAGAACACTTTTAAAAGATTGAAAACGGCAAAATAAATAGAGCGCACAAACGCGACGCGTCAAAAGGACTCGGCTAACGCGCAGTGTGTATATGCTCGAGTCGATAAACAGAGAGATTTTTCGAAAATAAAATAAAAAACGTAATGTTTACATTTCGAGCATTCCATCGGAAGAGCTGCTGCACGCACAGGCGCGCGAAAAACACACAGCGAAGCTTCGCTTCGTTCTCTACAAAAGCGCGCGAACTGCAAAAACGTGCGCTGTCTTCGCAAAAAAGGCTGGCGCAACAAAGGGCTTCGGCTCGCTTTGATGAATACGTTCCCCAAAGAGAGATGTGCCGCTCTGATGTCTGGGCGGAATCCCTCAATAAGTGCTCGCACTGCTTTCTCCCTCTCTCTCTCTCTGTGTCTGCCGTTGCATCACACACGATACCAGGGCGAAATGCTCCAGGGGGTGTGCGTAGGCAACCCTTTCTATATACGCGCGCGGAGCTCACAGCCGGCTGTTATTGTTAAAAAGCTGCGGAGCTTGCTGCTTTTCTCGCTCGCTCTTGATACTTGACCTTACGTGTGATCGATAGAGCCACTCGGGAAAGGGGTGACACGTCGATTTTTTTCTCGGAAACAGTCGAATATGCTGCTCTGTTATACGCTAACTGCTCGGAATCCTCGCCGAGTCATATTGCTTTCGAAACAGCTACTTAATTATTTCGACTCCATAGCTCGACTGTAGGGCTCTCGCGAGAGGTTCGCTTTGACTGGCTCTGTACACGCCGCGCGCGGGAGGCTAGATAAGTTTATTAAACTTGAATCTCATTGCAGCCTTGCATATCCTGACCCTTTGTAACTTACATAGAGTACATTAGTCGCTCGAAGAGAGAGAGGGAACTCGTCGGCGTAATCAAGTATACGGAAAATAACTTTGCTTTGTTTCTCATGCATTTGTAATGCGTGCATTTTCAGAAAAGCACGGGCGAAATTTTTCCCCGCTCTATCTCTCTCTCTCTCTCTCACTGGTGAGAAGGAACGAGTGACGGGAGAAATTCCCTTCCCCCTGCGTAGCAGAGCTGCTCTTCGCAGTTGATGCATTTTATTATACGAGTATGCTAATTTACGAGCTATGCAGCGCCGTATCATCCCTTTGAGAAGAAGAACACGTCGGAGACGATGCGATGATGCTGAACTTTTTTAATAACAATTCCGCCGCCTCTCTAAATACTCGAGGCAGCATCGCAGCATTCGTGATATTTACTTCCGAGAACTAATGAAACGTGTTTTGTGCTCCAGTAGTACACCTCCAGTCCTACACGCATAGTTGCGCGCGATAAAGAAGTTGCTTTCCCCGGGACTTGATTCCGCGCTTCTCTGCTCTGCAGCTTTTTGCTCTGCCGCGCCTGAGCCTCTTGTAAGTTACGCCGCTTCTTATCGACTGTGTATACGTGTGTCTTTACGTAATCCATACGGCTGCGCAGCTCGTTTGCATTTAATTAGCGCGACCTGCGGATTTCTCGGCATATAACAATATAAGCAGTTTCGTCGCAAACGCGAGCGGCCGTCGACCCGACAGCACAAGAGAACTGAAACCGGAAAAAGGGGGACGAAGGCGGGCTCTCTCTCTCTCGTCGACTAAATATATGTGACGTTTCGGCGACATCGCTCCGATAATCGTATGTGCGGAGCTCCGCTGCTGATTCAGACTGACAGCGACGGCCGAGTGGCTCTATATATTGTGCGCCCCATACGCCGCCGGCAGAGTGGATGCCAGCCGGAATCGAGAGAAAGGAGACGGAAATTACGAGGATTAGAGGAAAAGCGCGGGTGAGTCAGTTGGGATCGGCGGGGAAAAGTTGGATGTTTTTAAAGGGACTTTCTTGGATTTGTATGTACTGCATGCACAATAACTCGATCCGCAATTAAACTCCCCGAAAATCAATTCGAGATAGCGGCCTAATCCCGGCGGCGAGAGCTATACCACTGCCTCTCAAGAATCAATAGCGAATTAAATCTCGGGATTAAAACGTGTATATATATAGTCCTCGCTGCAGAGAGAGAGAGAGAGAGAGAGAGACGGGCGGAAAGTGGGAGAGATAAGAGAAAATGAGAGACATCAGAGCGAGCTACAGCGCGCACGTGTAGAGGGCAGTCGCGGATCGAGTTGTATAGGGCTGCGGAGCAGTAGGTTATAGGTTCGGAGAGCGGCATCGAGAGCGAGAGATTACCCGGGCATTAGAAATAGATGGGCAAGCCGCGATCCCCTTTGGATCTCCCGAGGATTAGAAAGGATTACGTCTCGGATTAGGAGAGCGATTCGGCGATTCCCAGCGTCGATTGAGATTTAACGTCGCTGACGTAGTCGCGCCGCGTCTTCCAACCAGAGAGAGCTGGCTCTTCTTTTTCCGCTGCGCCAAAGGGTTATAAGCTGGTATTTTCGCATCAATTCCAAATTCACCTCCAGATTTACGCCGCAATTACTCCTGATTATGTATAGTTTACACGCGCGCAGTTTCCCTCCCCCTCCGGCGCAGTTCGATGATCACTAATCAGCGCGGTTAATGAGCCCATCAATCTCCCCCTCCCCCCCCCCCTCGAACAACGTGACGCTGAGCAACGATTTAATTTACAACCCATCGGCGCTCGATCTACTATATGTACACCCTTTGACTCATCGACGTCCCATTTCTCGAAGCTGAGTATGGAGAAGTAGCTTCCGCAGCGATGATCGCCATTCTAATGTCCGCGGAGCCCGAAAGCTCACCCCACTCCGCAGATAATATCCGCTTCTCCGCAGGAAGATCGTTTTTCCCGAGGAAGGGCGGAGAGTATAGGAAGCAGCGCGTGTATCAAGTAGATAAAAAGGAGAGCGGAGCTTTTGTCTCTCGCCATCCGGGGGGACCTGTCTCGTCGTAACGACGTCGGCAAACAGGGCTTATACGCCGGCGAGGCCCTGTTTATTTCGGCCGGCAAGCATCATCCCCCCACTGCTCGATAGGGGTAATCATCGGGACGCAGGGATAGAATATACAGCGGGTAATGACCGTCAGCGCCGCGGCTCTAATCCACGGCAGTGTGCGCCCGGATAAAACTCGACGTCGTCGTTCCCTTTTGGAAAATCTTCTCCGGCTCGATATTCGAGCGGTGCTATTGTTGGATATAATGGAGGCTGCGTTTTGACGAGACTTTTCTTCGCGAGCGTTGAGACAACAATGCTAATGCCGTTCGTTTGTCCGCACAATGGTCGCGTGCGTTGTGTATTAGGCTGGTTTTGAATCTTCCTCTGGGTCATATTATGTGAGAGCTTGTGCAGGTGTATTATGAGGGAGAAAGCAGTGCAAAAATCAACGAATCAGCGTAATTAGAAGCTACTACTACGTTCATTCGGATCCGGACTCATTAAGCCGACGATCGGCTAATTACCCGAGCGGCCACTTAACGGGTGTATCCGTTTCTCGTGTAATTAAAGCATAAACAAACAGAAGCGCAAGTTGCTGCAGCATCAAATTCAATCGAGCTGCCTCTCGAGAGCCGCGCGAGGGCGAAATAAAAACATCTTTTAATATTGTAAAGAGATCTCGGACATTCGCGAATAGAGTTGCGCCGACTTTTTCACTCCAGTCTACCTCGAGTCCCTTTCTCCGTCGAAGTTCGCGGAAGTGCAGCAGTATAGTCTTCCGGGTCGTTGGCCGTCGAGACGAGTCGACGGAGACTCGCCGGAATGCGGCGGTACTGGCCGCATTTGCAACTTCGACTCTCTCTCTCTCTCTCTCACTCTCTCTCTCCCTCTCTCCTGGCCGAGTAAATCAATTTTTCGCGTCCGCCAAATCGGATTCGTCTCTCTCACGGCGCTCGCTCGAGAGGAAGAGTCGATTCTCGCCGGGGCGGGATCGAGCTGAGTCTGTGTGTAAGACTTGGAAAAAAGGACGCGTTAAGGGAAGAACGAGAGCGTCGGCCATCTCTTTCGATTGCACGATCGGCTACTCTCTCTCTCTCTCTCTCTCCCTCTCTCTTGCAGTATACCGAATGGCCGCTGCTGGACGCAGGAGTTTCGAGCGTGATATATTTTCGCGACGGAGTCGATGAAACATCTTCGCGTGATCCTCGAGTCGTCGCTCCATTTCCGCGACTGCATCGTGCTTTTTTTGCTTCTAGGCGATGATCGTCGAGAGGAGCTTCAACCAAATGGATTTTATTCATCCCGAAATGCAAAACGAACCGCTTCTTCGAGTTGGAGGAGAGAATGGATTTGCGTTTGCGCGACCGAGGGAATTCATAGGGCGACGAGTGTCGACGAAATGGTAATGCTGCTAAAAGGCGAGCTGAGGGGCCGGTCTTATTCGACGCTGCGGGGACGGCGATAATTAAAGTTGGATGGGTTCGACGCTGGAAATTTTTCGAATGCTTCGGAATCGAGGTGAGTTCAAATTGAAAATTTAATCCATATTTTCGATGATGTTCAAATTTAACGCCGACATCGAGCGCAGATATCATCAGTAATTCAAAAACTGAAACTAATTAAGTCACGCGAATAGCCAATGCACATTACATTGGTTGCTTTCTCGTTCGGCAAACATGGCTGTGATTATACCGACGTGTTTCATTAATAACGGCGAACGAAAATTATTAATCCACCCCTGCACTGTACTATATAACGAAATATTTCCATTTACGCGCGCAGCTCGAAAAAATCACGATAGTATTAACAGCGCCCGATGTAAGAAGGCGATAAAACCTTCCGAGAGAGAAATCAAGAAATACGGCAGTCGGCCAATTTCCATTTCTCGAAACGCAGCTGCATAGCGCGCGCGGGGGAAACAAAAGAAAACTGTTGATTTCCGGCCACTTTTTCCTCGGCTGAAACACTCCGCCTCCTGGCTCCTCTGCATCTTTTATCGCCGCGTTAAATTTTCCTTTTTAAAAAAGACGCCCTCCCGCCGTAAATAAAAATTCCTCCCCCGCAGCCGCCGCGAGATAAAGCTCGTATCTCGCCGAATCATCGCGCAATAGTTCGCAACGTCAAAACGGGGCCAGAGCTCTCGAATGAAAAAAAGGGGCGGCAGAAAAAGCCGCAGTTAACCTCGATCTTTGTCTCTCTCTTGCGGGCGTCCCTTTCGCGTCTGGAAAGTTAAGCGTAATTTTACGGCGAGAGACGCATAACCAGCTCGAAGCGCGGACCTTCGCGGATCGCGATACGATTGTCTAGCAAAGAACGAGCGGACGATCGTTGCCGCTGCTGCTGCAGTCATTTTCGCGGAATCTCTCCGGCTTGCGACTACGACTTATTACTCGAGAGGGCAGCTTTTGTCGGCCGAGAGAGAAAGGAGAGCTTTCGCTGCGCTCGAGTTTAATTAGAGTCGTTGACTTTGACGCTTCTCTCTCCCCCCCCCCCTCTCTCTCTCTCTCTCTCTCTCTGTAGAGCGAGCGAGATAGGAAGCTTTATTTGTAGGATATTATTTTACGAGGCGGATTTTACATCGGCCGCCCCTGGAATGTTTGGCCGATCGTTTAAAAAATACCCATATAAAGTCGAAATTCGTTCGCGGCGGTATTTCTCTCGGCTTCCTTTTTTCATCGAGCTGGCTTATACGGCCGTTTCGCCGATTGAATTCGAGTTTGCTTTTATTTTCTATGTTTTTCGGTTGGCACTTTTTTTTCAAGAATCCCCAGAAAATCCCGTTTCCGCGGAATTTTCATTTATCCCAAACTTCAAACAATCCTGAAATCCCGCTTTGATTCCATCGGGTAATTAGTGAAAACCTCGCCTTCTCCAAGGTACCGCGCGTGTTCCAGCTCGTAAACAGAGGGTCGAAAAAAAGTGTAGCGCCTCGAGAGACGATTGATGAATTCCCGCGCAAGCGCGGCGCGAGGAAAAAGATAGCGCCTTCTCGGTCCAGAGAGAGAGAGGGGAAGAGATCGTTAATGAAACACAGCCTTGATTTCTTCTTTACTTCCCTCGGAATGGGCTCTTAACGTGGCGGAAGGAACGGCCTCCATAAAAAGCTGCCGAGTCCATCCGCGAGCCGCGTCGGCATCAGCTCCGCCGCCCGTATAATACGGTGAGACGCCAGAGAGATCGTCATTTGTCCCGTCGTCCTCGTCCTTCGATGTTTTCACCCCCGGAGAGCTGGCTCCGCTGTTTTTTTCCATATTATACACTGCCGCTTCGTAAGCTGCGTTCGCGCTCGTGTCCGCATGGAATATTCCCCTTTTTTCCGTCTCTCTACTAGTCGGGGGTCTCTACGATTTTATATGCCAGAAAAATTCGCAAATTTCTCCTCCGATTGAATAAAAATATCATACACGCCTTTCAGACTTAATCAACAAAGAAGATACTTCATTCAACGAAACTAAAAATGCATAATATCGAAGCACCGCCGCGAAAACGAACACCGGCCAGAGTAGTTCCTTTTATTCCTTCCGCAGCAGCAGCAGCAGCAGTCCACCCACCGTCGGGCATAGCTTTTTTCTTCATTCTCTCTCTCTGTCTCCCGGCGTTTCGCGTCGCGCCCCATCGCTATCGCATCTCTCATACCCTGAGTCGTATATCTGCCTACTCGTCGATCTCCGGGCCGGCCTTTTACGAGCTCGGATTTTTATACTTCCGCGCGGTTTTTTGTTCCCAGCCGTGCCGCGCGATCAATTTCCTTAGCTCCCGCCGCACTCTTCCACAGGCGTATAGAGTCCAAGCTGCTAGCGGAAAGCGTAGCGCCGGAAGGTATTAGCAATAAACGTGTGTGCCTCGGCGTACACATAGATCAATCCCGGTCAACGGCCGGATACGGCCATGGGCTCTCTGCAATTGCGGAAGAAGAAGTACAGCCGTGAGTCTCCGGGGTCCCAACGTGGGGTATAAACTGCACCGATTCGCAAAATCCGCGCACGCCGCTAAAAAAGCTCGTCCCCGCAGGAAAGCTCGCTCGCGGGTGTATCCATATTGTAAAAGTTTCGAATGAATTCCTCGCGCGCGAGGTGCAGGGGAGAGAAGAGAAGAGCTGCCAGAGCTCAAGAGTGCGGAATGTTATTGAAACTCCTACTTACCGCGAGGGAGAAATTCAGGGAACTCGCCATGGAGGTCACGTCGTCGCGTGCCGCGTTAGCATAAAGGACCGAAAGGTAGCTTCCTCAACTTCCGTTTTCCGCGCTGCAGAGCGGGCTCAAAGTACTCGACGCCGTCCCGCAACTTTCCGTGCCCGGCCGCGATCGTGTATAGTCGGACACAAGCTCCTAACGTGGCGCGTGCTGCTGTCTATATACATTTCCGGAGCTTCCGGCGGCAGCGCGTGCGACACTCGGGTGAGAAATGGTTGCGGGCCGATCTTCTGCAGCGGGCCGGAGCTGGTTATTGTTTAGCGATGTATTGCTCTTATTCCTCGCGCGGCTCTCTCGCTCTTTACGGAAGGAAGTTGCTCGTATAACTCGCCTGTGTGTGTCGCGCGCGCACTTTCCTGCTAAGTATATTGGCTTTGCTTTGTTACGTGGTGAGAAAGATGCTCGATATCGTAACTTTCGATTCGCCCGCTTAATTAGATCCTAATGAAATTCCTCTTCAAAGGCGTTAAGCCCCTCGCGTATGAAAGAAACGACTCTCACGCGCACTAGTCCGCGAGTTTATGTAATTTCGCTTTCTCCCTCAGCTCTCGAGCGGTCATTCTCGTAATTCGCGCGCACATAATCCAGCGTTTCATTAAGCACACTGGCGCGCGCCATTGTCCTTTCTCTCACTCTCCAGCTCTCTCGTACCGGACGCTCGTTATATCGCTGTCCAAAACAATGTACCTCGAGGCCCGCATGAATTTTCATTTCGGAGGATATCGCCCTCTATACAGCACTGCTGCCTTTTCCGAAAAGAGCCGCTGCCGTCGTCGGTGATAATGAGGCCTAAATTGTCGCGCAGGGGTATATCGCGCGCTAAGACCGGAAGATTAAGTAACTCGCGCGATATTACGCGCCGAGCCGAAGATTTAGACGCCGCAGGAATTCCCGGCAGTCGCACCCTTGTATAGAGTCTTCGGGGAACGCGACGCCAAGCTCGTTCAGAACGACGTACTTAGGGGGGGCAAATGCTAGCTACAAAATGAGGGATCGCGCGCGGAAGCCAAAGCGAGAGAGAGAGAGAAAGCTTTTTATCCCAGCGGCGACGACTACTGTCCCGAGATAAGTGCACGATTGTCGCGCGTGAGGGATCAGCTAGCTGCTCCCTCTTCTCGACTCGACGAGTCTAGCTTAACGATCGCTATTATTGCGCTGATGAATGTTTATTAATCGCTCGCGCGCGGTTACGCCGTTTACCGACTAATTGATTTACCGCCCAATGTAATTCGCTCCTTATCGTATAAGCGCTAAATAGAAGCTGCGGAATATATAACGAACTTCTTAATCAAAAACTGTTTGCAGTCGCTGCGAGAAAATCACGTAGCCGTAGTATAACGAGTTTGGGATATACTCGCGAGCAACTAAAATATGAACCTCGAGCGCGAAATCCGGAAGAACAACATCGCTCGCACAGCTACGCATAAATCCGCGATAATCGTAAAAGTAATGAACCTTAGTCAGCCTCTAAAAGGCCGCGCTCTCGAGCCATTAAATCCTCGTTCGAGTGGCCCGGATTTTCAAATTAAAAATCTCGCGCGTAAACCCTATATACATCCCTCGTCGCGCATCAACGTCAACGACGACGTGCATCAGCGGGTAGTGCGGGAGACGAAATACGCGGGCAACGCGGTAACTCAATTAGAGCCATAAATTTTAAAAGCGCCCCGGGAAAAAAGGTTATCATGCCAATCGGCGCGTGTGCGGTGTAGGGTTACGCAGCCGGGGGGTAACTCGAGTCGGGGTCAGGTGTCGCGGTGCGAAACACCTACGGATATATGGGGCTGAGTCGGTGCGCTATTATATTTTCGGAGAGTCGTATTGATAACCGAATCATACACAAACACGGCAAATTCGCCGGAAAAAAATTAATGCACGAGTAATAGTATCCACCGGCTGGCTTAAAATTTATAAGATTCAACCGCGACAAAAAATTCCTCTCGAATATAGCAATGAGTCGATAAAGTCGCTTTTGGTCACCAAAATGAAGCACTTTATCAAAGTCTCTCTCTCTCTCTCTCTCTCTCTCTCTCTCTCTCTCTCTCTCTCTCTCTCTCACTCGTGCGGCTGCGATATTGCGTCCGAAAATGAATGCATTTAACATGAGGCCGAAAACAATAGCGCGAGAAGGAGCGATGAGGCATACGCTCAGAGGGGGACGAAGCTTTGACAGAAGAAAGAGAGAGAGAGAGAGACAGATAGGTGCAATTTTTTTTAAATGAGAGTCGCAGCTCGAGGGCTTATACACACACACACACACAAGAAAGCCCAGTGCAAACTCGAGGGTGACTGTCCCCGCACACACATATACACTCGAGAGACACGGCGCCTGTAATGCCCGATGATATAAACGGCCGGAGGCTCTCCCGCGGCGCGTGTGCACCCTCTTTTTGGGGTGGACCACTGCAGTCTCTGTCTATAGACTCGGGCATTATCCAGGAGAGCGGCCTGTGGGAATAATCGTATATATCGAGCTCATCTTTAAAGAGAATCGCGGAAAGCTCCTCGAGACGTGATCTGCATCCGGCAATAATAGCGGTAATAACGGAGCCCTGTATGTATCTCTATACTGCAGCTCGCCAGGGGGGAGAAAGCTGCGATGCGCTGCGGGTTCTTGGACTTTGCTCGCTGATCTGTGTGACTGCACGAGCACCGCCGTATAATACGTGGAAGCTTGCGCACGAGATAAGAAGGCGGACGTATGATGTTTTATGGGCCCCGGCATCGGGAGATTTATATGCAGCGGGGAGCTGCATTACAGCTGCTGTTGAGTTTGCGGCGCAAAGCTCGTCGATCGAGTCATGTTTATATTCGGTTTTGGCATAATGCACGCATTATATTGTTCGAATTTAAACTGCTCTGTTATCGATGCAAATCAAAAATTAATTCGTAAATGAATGAATTCACTCGCGAATTCAATTTATACGCTTTATATGATGGAGATCGCAGAGGATACATCGCATTAATTCGAGCGGAATTCGTATACAATCGCGTTGCCGCCGGCTATAAACATTGCCGAATCGGAAAAGAGTGTATATATCGATATGCAGCGAGGCTCAATCGTCCGCGATTCCTTCATATAAGTCTCTACCCTCCAGAAACGACTCTAAAGATCCTTAACACGCTCGTAAATAACCCCGAGACGCAGTCCTTCCTCGCAAAGTCTCTCGGATAAAAGAAAAGGGGAAATATTGGAAAAGGCAGCATTGAATCAGGCCTTGTACACCGCGCGTTGTGCAAAAATATTCCGCATAAATCCGTGAAAGCATTGCACATGCGACGCAGAAAGTTGCAAGATCTCTCTTTCTCCGGAACGGCTCTACTCTTATCTGCATACAGCTCGGTATTATCGATATTTTATTCTCATATTTACCCGGCCGCCGCATTGGCTCTTTTCCTCTGCTATGCACACACTCGGCCGTGTAAAGGTACGTTTGATTCACGCTCTCGTTTAGGTCTTTTTATTCTCGATCCAATTGGCAAAGCTGATCGTCGCCGTCAATACGGCCGCGTATTTATCTTCGGACCTTTGCTTCCGGCTGAGAGGGAATATCGATGGGCGGGTGTACGTCATTGCGGATTTACGAGTTACGCGGGCGTATCTGCGGATGAGGAGATTCGCGGCCGAAGGAGTAGTCGAAAGTGTTTTCGGGGGATACTTTTTTTCGAGATCGTTTCGCCGGGCTTTAGCCGCAAAAGGCTGATATATCGTCGCTTCATCGTGTCCTCGTTGTTAAAAAATGTCCGCAGATCAGTATTTCGATCAGGGCAGCTCCTCGTCGACTGAATTATCCATCTCCATATCCCTCGGTCGGCCGGCGCAAGATTACATTTGACAAAGCTACACGCGAGGATCACCGCTGCTGCTGCCGTTCTCATACATACGCATTACATAGAGAGCTCGGAAGTACAATATCGCGTATGACGTCGTATCCCCGCCTGCGGCATAAGCAGCGCAGAGATTGCAATACGACGCCTGTCACTTTCGGCGTTTTGTTTGCCAGCGCGTGCGCTCTGTCGTATCGATAAATCAGCGCTCTCTCGTCTCGTCGATTCGCAATAGGAGAGAGCGAGGGACACAATAGTCGCCGGTCAAATCACGCGGCTTATATCTACCATATTCCCGGGATAATCCGGAGCGCACGATTGCACGGTTTACTTAGCTCGCCCCATTCGCACCGGCTTTGCGTGCCATTGGTAAATGTTTACACCGTACGAGGAACCTCTCCCTCCCTCGCACCGAATAGCCGCCTCGTGTGACCCTGCGTACTGTTCTCTCTCTCTCTCTCTCTCTCTCTCTCTCTCTCTCTAGTCGCATGTATATACATTCGCTGCGATTGCCGCCCTGCTCTTCTGTGTGCGCGCGCCTGTATATGCGGGAGGCTATACCGACGACTGGATAGAGCCGGGGGCTATCCCTGTGTGCGTATCTTTTCTCTCCCGCCACATTTTCTTGTATCGCTTTTTATGGCACGAACAAGAGCTAGGGATGAGAGCTCGCGATTATCGCCAGCGAGTATTCGCTATATACACTCGAAAGCTCAGCTCTGAAATTCGTTGAAAAATTCACGAGCGTTAACGCCGATGATTCGTTCCCGCGAAAGCAAACGACTGGCTTTTGAATTTCCCAGTGTAGGACACGCGACTTATATCCCGGATGATCCGGGCCGTTGCGCGGCCCCGTAATGTATGTGCGGCTGAGCGAGCTCGTTTTTCGCGGGAATAAACGCGAGGTGCGCGGCTTTTTAAAATCGAATCAGCATGCCGGTGGCTCGCATTGTTGGCTTTTATGGAATGGAAATTAGCTCTTCATTAGCGAGCGCTTTAACGATTACGACTGGTGTGGTTAAATAGGAGCGTCCGCTGCTCGGGTATGTGGTTTTTTAAAAATCATGGGTTACGCTGGGGATGTCTCCCGGATATAGTGCACTACTTTAAGAGGCGTATTTTAGCTTCGCCAAAACTGTTTAGTTTCAAGTGTCGGCTGATATATTGTGTCTACTGCGTTAAATATACGCGTGAAAAACACGAAGCACGAACAAAAGCGAAGGAGCGGTAAGAGCCGTATAGCGTAATGCAAAGTAAATCTAAACATAAAGCAAGCGAGAGAGAAAGGCCGACATTATCGCGCTTCAAGTTTTCGCAATGCCATCATTACGTCATGAAAAAGTTGCTCTCTCTCTCTCTCTCTCTCGCATTCAGGTCATTCCGCCATAACTACCCTCTTGGTAACACGTTGCCCTTCTTTACGCCGAAACTTGCAGCCCCGGTGGCGCGCCGGAGAGTAATTTTATGCAACTTTTAAAAGTCGAATAAACGGAACCTTTCGCGGCTTCAAAAAAAAAGAGAAAGAAGAGAAAAAAGCTTATACCCAGCCGGGAAAGTAAGAAAACGTTAAAACAAGAGCTTGCAAAAAGAAAGAAGAGCCGAAGAAAGACGTAAACGAATGAAGACGAAAAGCGCAAAGTGGCGAGAGAAAGTCAAGCGAATCACCCGCGAAGGAGCAGTATAGCGGAGGGGGAGGGGGGTTCGGAAGGAATAAGACGCGGAAGATACCGTATACACGTATAGCAAAAGCGAGAGAGAGAAAGAGAGAGAAACAGAAACGCCGCTATTCGACGTGCCGGCGCAGCGCGCACATCCGACTTGCACCGTTTTGTTTATTACCAACGGCACATAAAGTCTAAGATACTGCCGGCGTATAGCCCGCCAGCGCGCGCGTATAAGACGGCGAATAAAGAAGTGCGCCAGCCCGCTGCAGCTTCGACCTCCGCGCGGAAGAGAGGGACGATCGAAAAATAAAAGCTGTACGAGCCGGAGCGAGGAAAAGACAAAGGGAGCCGAGGTGAAATTCCAATTCCCAGCTGCGAGGATCTCGAAAACGCCCGTATCCGCGATTCGCAATCAAATTTGGCTCACCCTCTCTTTATTTCATCAGTCGGCGATTTCGCTGTTTCGTAATTTAGCGTCGAAATAGCGTTGAGAGTGAGAAATTTCATTAGACGTGTTCTATATTACCGAGGCTGTTTACCATGGGAAAACACACATAATCCGCATTTTAATCCAGTTCCTTTTTAAATTACACGCAAGCGAGAGCGAGACAGAGAGCGGGAGTGTAAGGGGATCAACATCTTTTGTTTCGCGGGCTTCATTACGCGGCGTTAAAAGGCTTTCCGATATTGAATTATTGTCGCGCGCGCGATTCATCCCTCCCGGGGGCCCTTATTACAGCGCTCGCTTGCGGAGTAATGTGTATTCATGGGAATATTACAAACTTACTGCAATTTTCGCCGGGAATGAATTTGCATCCTCGTCACGGGTAAAAGTCGTCTCTTATATACAGCTCGTGTAACGCGATTAGCCTGACCTATCGCGTCGTAGTTTCTGATTGAAAATTCGCGATTAAAGCGAGACGTCAGCCGGTCTATTTACGAACGCGTCATCGCGAGGAAAATTACGCGAGGCGATCGTTCTCGGCCTCATCACGCCCATTGAATTCTCCCGACGCTTTTGAAAAAGCCGCGGCGAATAAATCTCCCAAAGCGAGAAAGCCTAAAAAATTTGTTCCTCCATCCGATCGACTGCGAACGGCAAATAATTCCCTTCCGCTCGTTGAGCGCGATGTTTCGACGGAGGCTCCCTTTTTTATGTGTAGCGTATACGCGTAGTCCGAGGAAAATAAGGGCGGCGGGAAGCGAGAATAAAACGTCATCAGTCAAATAATCTCGGTCGATTAAGCCGAGTGTAGAGCGGCCCCCTCCTCCTGTGTGGATACTGTATATAGATGTATACGAGAGTTTGGCGATGTTTCTCACGCAAACCATGACAAATCCTGGCACTTGTTCCCCTTTCGACCGCTTCAACCCCATCTCCTCGGTGGTTTATCGTCACGCGCCTCTCCCATCCTCGTCGCAGTGCTTTTTATTGTTTCTAACGGCCGTCGCTTGCGCGAAAAAAAAACCCATCAAGAGCGTGTGCTAGCTTGAAATTCGCAATATTCCCTGCGCGCTGAGTTCCGACAGAGCGTGCTCGATCGTAAAGTTTATTTGAAATTTTAAGTAGATGCAGTCGGCTTGCGTCGGGCATTTTGAATTTACAATTTTTTTTTTTTTGTTTTTTCATATACCCTCCCGCAATATGCGCAATCTCATCTCTGAATACAGCGATGCAATATAGGAGCTCCGTAAATATAGAAATTAATCGATTTCGCGCGAATTGAATTCCGCGAAGCTGCCGCGCGTCAAAGGATAATTTGTTATTACGAAGCAGTTTTACAGCGGGGAGTCCTCTCTCGCCGTAGCAGCAGCAGCCGTCGTCCCTTCGCATAGCTTTCGCACAAACAAACTGCGCTGCGCACCGCGTGGATAATTTGCATTATTCTCCCGTTCACGCCCCGTGCGACGACGACGACGGCAACTTCATTCTCTCGCTCTCTCTCTCTCTCTCTCTCTCCTTCGCTCTTCCGGACTCGGGCACACTTCATCCACTGTGCGTCATAATAATGGCACTCGGCGCGTATATAGCGGCCTACGTGACTCGTAATAATTTTCCCAGTCGCCATGAGTTTCAACTTGGAGTTGGCGCGTCCTCTCTCATCCCGAGCTTTCTTTTTGAATTTCAACCTGCGAACTTGAATGGCATTATTCAGTGCGGCCGCGCACTCGCTCGCTCGCGGAAAAGCTTTTTAAAGTTTTTTATTGCTCCTCCGCCTCGGCGCGCCCTACGAGTCGTCCTCGGGTTATTTAAAATTTCGCTTTTGAATGTATAAGTTTAGCCCGCGCTCGCGGGTAATTGAAACGCTTTGTCATCGGTATCCTCCGAGGCGAGAGAGAGAGAGAGAGAGAGAGAGAGAGAGAGAGAGAGAGAGCGAGCCGAGTTTTCGCTCTTTTCGATTCCGTGCGTGCACTCGATCGAGTGTCGTGTGTATTTTTAGCTAAAAGAGTAGACTGTAGTATAGAGTCATCGTCCCGGAACGATGTAATAACGTCAAAAGCGATTCGCGATTTACCGCGCGTATTACCATAATGCCACGCGCAAATTGCAATAATTTACAGGTCTCGGGTGCCTGTTTTGGAACTGCAAGCTCTCTCTAGCATCATAGATACGCGTTATTACGATTTTCCCAAAAACCGAGCTAACAGCTCCTGGCCATTTAACGGCGAGTAATTCAACTCTCTGATTTTTTTATACGCGCTCGTTTATTCAACGTACGAAAACTACGCGCGTTCGCTTTGAAAAATCGCGTTTGTTTAAATAACCGCGCAATTCCGTTAAAATAACGAAACTTTCACGGGCAACGAAACAAAAAATTCGTACAGATGCTAGCTGCGTTTACCGCGAACACCTTTACGTAAAATCGAAACCGATCGAAGGAAACAAGCTCTAGCGCGTCGAGTATTTGCTTAACCTCGCGTTCATTACTCTCTTGCTCATACCTTTTCCCTTTCTCGACAACATCAGCTCGAGCGCGACACAAAGCCCCACAGGCTTCGTCTCTCGCCACCTGTGCTCGCTCGAGGCGGCTCGCCGCGATATTTGTCATGCGGAAGTTTGCGATCGCTCGGGGTATGAAAGGTGCGCGCGTACAGCCGGCGAAGTACACCGCAGCGACTTAGCGAGAAACCGCACCGGTTGACGAGATCGACTGACGGCGCGAGGGAGGGCTGCTGAATTATCACCCTAATCACCAGCTCGCGCGTGTAGTGTTTATCGAGCGAAAGGAGAAACTTTTGAATAATCCAGACGTCTGCAAACACTTAGTCGCGTACAGTCAAAGTGCAAGCGGTTCTTCTGAAGCCTCTCCCTTGTGGAGGAGGAAAAAAAGGTAAATAGTGAAAAGGTAAGTAGTCGCAGGCAAAGGGTCAAAAGCTCAAAAAGCTCTCTCTCTCTCTCTCTCTCTCTCTCTCTCTCTCTCTCTCGCGTCGCTTAAAATTACGTTTACCCTGCGGCCTGTTTCCCTACTCCGCGCGCGCGCGTCCCATTTAGCCGAAGACAAGAAAGCAGCGCTTTCGGCGCGCAGATAGGCAGTAGCTCTGACGCGCAAACGACGAGCGGCGTCCCTTTGCCGCATCTCGTCGGCGGATAGCTGAAGATATCGCTAGACGTACGTGAGCTTTGCTCTCTCTCCCTCTCTATGCCGCACTGTGTGTGCAGCTGCGGATGCGATTCCTCGATCGATCCCCTGTGACTTGGCCTCTCGGCTCGCTCTCGGGCCAATAAATACGACCTTATCGGCCGCCCTCGTAAACGCATCTATACGTGATGCGCGCGCGGGTGGAGAGGGGATACACTCTCTGTCGCTCGTATATAGGCATGATCGGGATGCAGCAGTATAGAGATCGCTGCGTTTATTCGATAATCCCTTTCTCTCGAGCCGTTTTATTTCCTCCCGTTAGCTCGCGCAACTAATTCTCCTCGTATAGCTCCGTTCGTTTCTGCACCGTGCTTTTGCTCTTCCGGCAATGCTTTCCTCGTTTTTTTTTACATCTTCCCGTAGGAAAACTTAGCTCGCGCCCTTTCGCGCAAGAATCGAGTTTAATGGGTTAAGAAAATCATGTTAGCGCGCGAGCGCGGCCTGGAAAAACGTCGGAACAGCTGTACGTTTCGGAACGACTCTTTTTCCTCTCGCGCGGCGTCTATACCCACTGCTCGCATTTTTTCCCCCGGCGCTACTTGCTTTTCGCTTAAATTCGCGCGCGAGCGCCAACAGCTGACGCTTATTTCGCCGAGCGAGAGTTAACTCGGACGCGAGGAGGAAGAAGTTGGGGCCGTGCTGTGTATCTATAGTATACACGCGCGCGAGGAAAAAGGAGCGGAGACTTCTTTTTTCGCAAGTCCGCGATATTTATACGGCGCCGTCGATAAACTTTTCCTTGATTGGCGCGCGACCGCGACCGAAAAAACTTTGCTTATGATCTCTATGTCTTCGGCTTTATCCTCTCCGGAGGATTCGAATCTCCCGCTCCTATTTTTCGATAGTACCTACGCCGTGACCTACTTACCTCGAAAAACCCTCTCTCTCTCTCTATGCTTCTACAGCTGCAGCCGAGACAGTATACAGAGTAAACGAGCGCTGATCGAACTTTAAGCGACCGTAATAAAAGTTCTCTCTCGCGCGCAAGGGCGACGCGGCTGTAATTATGCGCCAAAGTTGACCCTGCTCGCGGGGATTAATTCAACACCGCTTCCGATGCTATATATAGGGATAATGGATGCAGGCTCTGTGCGCGAAGAAGCATCGAAAGAAATTTTGCAAAAGAGCGCCTTTCCCAAGACGGGACATGTCCGAGCGTAAATACACTAACCCGGAGAGCACAGATTTACTTGTACCAGGGGGGCGGCGGCTCTCTCTCTCTCTCTCGTAAATCCTAATTAACGTCGTTCAGCCATCGCGCAGGGTTACTTCGGTGCGCCGCGAAACGCGCGCCCATTTTACCTTCAATTTCCGAGCTTTACGATCGAACGCGCGCGGCTAGGGAGTATAGAGTCTCCCCCGAATTAATCTTCGGCCAGCTTTCCTCATATTCCGCGTTTATTTCTCATGACCACGCGCTGTCGACCAATCGCATATGCAGCTATGTTTAAAGAGAAGCCGGAGGAAATTCCGGCGCCCAAGGAACATCGCGCATTGTTCGACGCATATGCGCTACACGCAATTAACCCAGAAACGAAACTTTCCGGAAATTCATAACGCCGCGACGCGGGAAAGATCTCTTCAGCTTTTTTGCGCTGCATACATCCTAAACTGCCGTTACTTTTTTAATTTTTCAAAGAGAACGAAAAAAGAAAGCTTGGAAATCGAAATCGTCGCATAATTGGACGCACCGCGGTTTTTGACATCCTCGCTGCCATTGAGGTTTAGCGAAGCGCACGCGTGTGTGCCAAGCCTTTCCTCTCTCAGGAAACGCAGCCCTCGTACTCCTGCTTTCGACGCGAAGGAGGCGAGGAAGCTCGTACGTACATATTCAGTTTCGACGTCTAGACGAGTCGCTCGTCGTATGTAGCTCGTTCTAACTTATCGCCGCTTTGATATAGCTGCCGGCGCGCGCTCGTTCACTTTTCGCTAATTGTCTCACGTCGCGTCTCTCGTCTTGCCGAGCGATTAACTGCTATATATCGTGCGCGGGAAATTCATCGCTGACTGTATTATCCCGCGTCATCTCTCTCAGCTCCGCGACTCCCGGAATACTTTGCTTCGTTCGAAGAAATTTCCGACCAGAAGCCTCCGCGCAATCAACGGCGCGGTGTACACACACTCGAAGCAGCCACTTGGAGCTAGAGAGAGAGGGAAAAAAGCGTCGATGAGCCGTTCGCATGAATAACCGCGGCGCTTTAATCAAAACCGAAAGCCAGCAGCAGCTAGCACCGAGCGGTTCATTTGGTAAAGGTCTTTTCACGTCGCTCAAAGTGCAGCTTCTTTGACGTGTCAGCCACAGCGCTCGGGGGCTAAAACGGCCAGTGTGCAAGACTTTTTACAACGCACACCCGACTCGACGACTGCGCACACGGCCGCAGAATGTGCAGTAGCGAATGCGCGCAAACAGTAACGAGCATTGCATACCGCATTAAGGACATTGTCCCACGAAGGGAGGGAGGGAGGGAGAGCGAACGGAGCGTTATTTACCGAGCGCGCACTGCCGCGGTGTCCCGCGCAAACATCCTTGCGTTGCCCGAGCCGAGCCACAGGCGTATATGGCTTGCGCGCGTATACACACACAATGTGGCGCGCGGAGTGTAGTCGGGGGTAGGGTAGGAGCTGATGCATGGGGCTGCTTTAATTAAAATATGTATCGAAAATGAGCGGATCCACCGTCAGTCTGCGGTAATTTTAATGTAATGGTACGTGCTTGATCGATCGCACAACTACGTCAAAAGACGAAAAATCCAACGACTTCCCCGAGGTTTCCTTAAAATATTTAAATACGTGCGCGCCGAGCGAAATCAACCCCTCGAAGAAGAAGAAGAAGAAGAAGAAGGAGCGAGAAAGCTATATCCGGCGAATATCGCGAGGATCGAGTTTCACCGCACGAGAACGCACGCCAATGAAAATAGAAACCGACGTACTGTACCGAAATACTCACTCAAGTTATTATACTCGAAATTTCAACAAAGCACCAGTCGATACGAACTTGTTGAGCGTGATTACGCGACGCACCTGTCCCCCGAGACACACTCGCCGTGATATAGATCTGAGGAAGTGTGCACAGCTACTCGCTAAGCTATGCATCGGCTTTTTACGGCGTCGATGCATCTGAGCATTATGCCGTGCGCGCAGGGAAAAAGAAAACAAAGGCGATAAAATTCGGCGCGCAATCGCTCGAGTTTTTACGAGCTCGGCGCAGTGGCGCATTTACTGCTTTTCAGAAACTGGCATCAGATATCCCCACCGAGTATACGGCGAACGGCTGTACGTATAGACGAAGCGAAAATCGCGCGATAGTTTTATAAGCGATACTTTGTTCGTATATAATTATACCTCGATGCTCTCGAATCCCGCGCAGCTCTTAACCTTCGCGCGCGAAAAGCACCGTAGGCTGTCTGCACTAGCATTACCCTGTCGTGACCCAAGACAGCTTCGCGGAATATGCAAGCCGCCGCCGCGCAAATTGGTGCGTGATTTTCGCCTCGACACTTATCGGTGATTTAGCGACTTTTATGATTTTCCGTCGACGCTTTCCTTTTCTTCCGTAATACAATGCTCGGGGCGAGCTCGGTAATTGAGATTTTTATTTTCGCGCACGTGAGAAAACGCGCGCCGAGGGACGGGAATTCGTTTTCTGAGGCTTTCCTGCGCCGTAGCTCATTCGTTTTTGAACGATACGGATCTGAACAAATACGCTGCGCGCGCTCTGGAGGGATAATTTCTGCGGGACTCGAGATAGCGAAACTTAGAGCTTTGCCGCGCGTATCGGCCGGAATTTCAATTTTATTTGCCTTGGCTTTTAAACACTTTTCTCTCTTTACGTTTGGCGCTGATAAGAGAAAAATAAAAATTTTTAGAGAGGCTGTAGTACACTTGTATTATACACAGCTCCTAGGCCGCAGATAAAGAAAAATTACACGACAGTCCAAACGCGGCAATGAAAAAGTCAAAGGCGCGACTGTCTGTCTCAGAGGCTCGGAAAGGCAAAAAACTACACTGTATTTATTCCTCAAGCCAGCCCAGCGCACTGCTCTCGACATGCACATAATAATGAGAGTACGAGGGACCTGCGCATTGTAGCAATAAAAATAAAAATAAACGATGCACTTGGCGCTCTCTCTCTCTCTCTCTCTCTCTCTCTCTCTCAGCCCCCATGCGTCTCTATAACGCCGTGGGGCGAGAGAATAAAAAATAACGTCGGTTTCAGGCGACGTGAACCCGCGACCCTCTACACCGTACACACAATGCCAGTGCACCACCGAGTCATCTTTCATCTCTCGACGCGGCACGCGCCGCGGTCGCATCTGGCAACGTCTACGGGGGGTCAATTGAAATTGCGCGAGGGTTCGCGCCCCCCTGCGCGTCACATGCACATCCACGAGCACCGGCTGCTCTCTCTCTGTGTATACGTATACATAGACCCAGTTCCGGGGGGAGGGGGGGGGGGGTGGATAGATAGATACGACGCGCGGTGAACCGCGATTTTTGGATTATCTTATTATACATCGCCTCGTGCGCGGTGCGGGAGATCGCTGATGCGCGATTATTTTGCTTCCATCAGAGGGTAAGCGCATGCTGGTACCTGGATTCTTTTGACAGATCGACGATATGCACACGTTATCCGGAAATCTTTCGCGTGTACGGATGATTGCGAAACACCTGTCGTTTCACGGAAAAAAAACATAAACGGGGCCCCTAGGCGACTATACGGTTATGATTAAATTAATTAGCAAACTGCTCGCGAAGGGCTCGCGTAATAAAAATTGCGCGAGTTTAATAAAAAATATCAGTTGGGCGGTGCCGTGCTCGACATTAATAAGCTAAATTGCCTCCGTTTCGCGAAAAACTGAACGCGCCCCGTGAGAGGGAGATTCTCCACATCCCCGAGCAGTCGTCGCTGCTGCCGCTTGGAAAATAAATAGGTATTAAGGGAGGGTAAAGCACGCCCCGCTGCTAATCCGTAATCAGAGGTGACGTATGGAGCGTCTGCCGAGAAATACCTAGCCTACGTGATTTTATTACCGCCGAGTGGAAGGCTGTTACGTGGTAAGCTCGCTTGAATTATCTACGAGTTATCACGTTGAATTTTTGACACATTTTACTAGATAAAAGTTAACGCGTGGTAGTTCAGCCCAGCTGATTAAACTGAACCGCAAGCCGTTTCCAAAAACACCTCGCTCTAACAGCCCTCAGAGGCAGTTTCCGGAAGGTCATCCAGATTCCCGGGCACAAGGTGCTCGTCCACACCATATACCTGCGGTCCGCTCCTTCACTTTCCCTTCCGCGAGGATCCGTCTGCCCGTAGCAAGTCCCTCTCTCATCTTCCTTCCTTCCTTCCTTCCCTTTCATCGCACGACGAAGAAGACGTCTGTGCATCTCTCCCTCTCTCCCTCTGGAGATGTCTGATTAACTCGGCCCTGGAAGTCTGAATAGGGGCGAGTATAGCAGCAGGAGAAGCAGAAGAAGAAGAAGTTAAAAGGCAAATAATGGCGCGAACGATAACGGCTCGGAGCAAACGCTCGACTGGTATAACACAGCTCGGCGCAGCCGCGAGTCGGATAAGAAACTACTACTCTGTACTTTATTTTTCTTCGCAAGTGGCCGGCGCGCCACCTCCTCATCCTCGCGGTCGGCCGGCGGCGAACTTTCACTCCTTTTTCCCTTGCGCGCAGCGCGAGCGAGAGCTACTTTTTAGTTTATTTCCCGGGAGTTGTGAAGCCCCGGCCGATTTTTCAAACGACTCGGCTTCATCGCCCACGGGGATTTCCAGCTTTATTATTGACGATACGACGCGCCGGCCGCGCGGAATTAAAATGTATATACACGCGGAGAGAGAGAGAGAGAGAGAGAGAGAGAGAGAGAGAGAAAGAGAGGAGACCAGCAGCAGATCGGAAGAAGCAGCGGCAGTCGGTAAATAATGCGATTTGTTTCAAGTTTTAATATCGGCTTCCGAACGAACGCGCGCCGCTAACGACGAAATAAACAACAAGTTCGCGGGGGAGAGATAGGATAAGGCGGAGCATAAATTCCCGGGGACAGCGGTCATATTGGAAAATCTCCGCGATGAGGATTATGGATGCGGGGAGAGAAGTTTTCTCAGCGACACAGCTAAACGCGGAATAACGAGAGCCGCGTCGATTATAAATATTCAGCGAGGCGCGTCGAAAGCTCGTCCGTGTATCTGTAATGCAGCTGCGGGTCAGAGCTTTTGTGAAAAAATAATGGCTCGCGCATCGATTCGTTTTCAATTATTATGAAGCCTGTGTTTCAGCTCGAAATAACGGATCCGAGTCCGCGTGCTCCCGGCGAAGTTTCATCGAGTAACCGATGTACTTTCAATCGACAAAGCCATTAGAAAACGTTAAACGCAGTAAATCGCATTAGGGGGGTCGGGGAGGGAGTATACCGTCGTAGTATAGCGTTGCAGCGCAGTAGCGCGCTCGATATTTGCGAGGCGAAAGAGTGCGAGAGGAGAAAGCCGGCGGAACGATTCGTTGCGATGAACTTTATTGCTGCTCGTTTGAAAGTTTTCCGAACGACCCTCCTCACGTGCAGCAACGCGCGTATCCCGCCGACGACTTTCTGCTGCTGCTGCTGCTGCTGCTGCTGCTGTGCGCTTTCCGAAAGTCCTCTCGCGGAAAACTTAATATAAAGAGATATTAATCCAAACGTAAATCGAACATCCGCGAATGCTAGCGCGCAATTTATCGCCGCGTCGCGATAAAACTTACGCGTATGGCACGCGAGCGCAAGAGCTTTTTCGGCCCGGGAATTCCAAGCGCAATAAGAAACGCGTTTGTATCGGCGCACGAGCAGCTTACGGATTATACTTATTCTCGGATACAAGCTTCCCCAGCTTTAAAATCATAAACGCACTTTATCCTCTCCAGCACCTGCAAGCTCAGGGCGTATCAACACCGCTAGTTCCCCAAATCCCTATCCTCCGTCTCTCTCTCTCTCTCTCTCTCTCTCTCATTTACTTTGACTTGACTCGTCGAGTCCGTCAGCGGGAAACGAGCCGAAGCGTAGACGGGAGCGATTTAATTCATTTACCCATAGACCGTCGCGACGAAGCCGGACAGCCGTGCAAACATCTGCGAACTCTGCGCTCGCGCGCACGCGACGCTTCCCTTGGGGACGACACCCAACTGCACAACTACGAGAACGACGAGGACGACGAGCATACTGCGGAAAGTGAAGAGAGATAGAGAGAGAATACGCGCTGCTGCTGCTGAATTCTTCTCCGTGAGAAAACGACCGATGCCCCGTCCCACAGAATGCCAAATTGCGAATCTGAATTGCAAAAGCCGCACACCGCGGGAGTGTGTGTGCCGCAACGACTCTCCGGACTTTCGGTGTATACGCGTCCTGACGACAAGTGCGCGCTACTGCAGGTGTATATAGTGCGCGTATTTATTATTAGGCGAGGATTTGGATTTTTCACTGTCCTATGCGAATCGCCGTAGTTTTAACACCGACCACCGCACTCGAAGTTACAAAAGCCCGTATTCGAACTAAATGTAAAGCCCGCGCGACGAATCGCGCATTATTCTGAACGCTTGCAAAGTTCGAACGACAGTACAGAGTCGACTCGGAAATAGCTGCGGCCCGCCGGCGGCTCCATTACTCGCGAATAATCGCTTTTTACGAGTGGGCCAACTCGGGAATTTCGCATTAACCGGCGCGTGCGTATACTCCGCGTGTTATATTTACACGAGATTACAACCGTATAAACGTATACGTCGCGCGCGCGTGAGCATCAGCTGCTGCGGAGCCGCGAAATCTACCGTGATGACCAGCGATGGAGTAATATAGCTCCGACGCGTAGACTGGATAGAAACTTGTCCGGAACAATGACGAGCAAGATAATTACGGTCGCGGGGGGAGGGGGAACCAAATAGCTTTAAACCGCTTGGACGTGTGCTACTGCTACGCAGCGCTTGTCTCTCTGTCCGTCGCTATATATACGTTTACGCATACACTGGAGAAACGTAACGCCAGGGTGTCGTGTGTGCGTAGGTGTAGGAGTAGCAAGAGCTGCTGCAGGCTTTGAATGCAGTGTTATGTGCGGCTGTGTGCGAGTGTGTCTATATGTGTATAGAGCGCGGGGCTGCGGGATTTACTTAACGGGCGCGTGTTAAGCTGTCAGAATAATCCGCGGCCGCGCGGGTAATAATGGACTCGAGTGCAAATTTGCTCGGCCGCGGGGCGCGAGCCGACCGACGTCTTTCTAGAAGGGAATAACCTTCTCGCTATACACGCCGCGTTTCCGTTGGGATGCGGAGCACTGCTACTGCTGCGCGAGCGATGTATGGCGCATTGTGCGCGCTGCCTCAATTCATTTGGCCGGCTTTTATCGCTTGGTGTGTGTCGCGGTTTTTTCGTGTACTTTTTTCGAATTTAGCTCGCTCCAAAATATTTATACAGGGCATTCGACGATAAAGCAGTCGCGCGCGGCTTTTGAAATATGGATAGAGGGTTTCGACTGTGTATTGATACGCCTATCCTTTGTCCACCCGTTTTACATTCCCTTTTCAAAAACGCTGGATATTCTCTCGTCATTCGAACGTCGAGGGTATAGGCGCGATGATTGGATATACCCAGCCGCCGCAGCAGCAACAACGTCCATCCCATTACCTTTTTATACGAGACTTCGAAACCGCTTTCCATATTACTACGCGGTTAGCCGAAAAGAAATCCTCTTCCACTGTACAGTCTCTAAACAGGCCGTGACCGCATCTACGATATTCTGATAGACGAGTAGCTTCGGTACAGAGTAAGTATACTTACCCAGTAGCGGGCAAATTGAAGCCGTGCGTAAACCCTCTCTCGCCGATATTTCCCCGGCTTTGTTTTTGCGGTGATCCTCCTCGCAGATGGCGGTTCCGACGACGACGACGACTTCTGCCAGGCGGAAAGATAAAGCCGCCCGTTGCCTCTCTTCTCTCCGTCACTTTTTCCCTCTTCAGCCATCTCGCTAACTCGTTCACTCAGTCAATCACCTAATTCTTTTTTCGCTTCTTCCTCGTCTCGCTCGATCGTTTTTCCGGGCTGCTCGCTCGCTCTTTTTTCTGCGCCCACGCTCTTTTTCCTCTCCATCTCTATCTCTATTCGTCCACTTTTGCGGCTTAGTTGTTTCTGCTGCTCGCTCGACGTATATAATGCTTTCAAAGTCGCGGCTTATTTTCAAAATCAAAATCTCTCGTACAACATAAGCCGGAGTATGAAGCCAACGGTTCAAAATTACGAAATAAAGAAAGGCAAACACACTCCGCCTGAGTCGAGCCTGATCTCCTTTATTAGCTCAGCGTCATCTCGTTGTTTGCCGTACGACGTTCGCTTCGATTTTCCTCCTCCGGTGCAGGCCGCAGCATCCACACACACATGCATATATATATATATATATACACACCTACCAGCGCATCTCTTCCTCTCTCTTGCGAGCGGTTTATAACCGTTTATATGCCAGGCTGCCCGATTCCTCCGAACGACTTTCCGAGTTACGATCCGCTTACTCGGCAAAGAGCGAAGAGAGAGAGAGAGAGAGAGAGTTTGTCGGCGTCGATCGGGCCCACCCCCTACTCCTTAGAAGTAATGACCCAGTGACACGCGATAAAGTGATCCGCCGCCGCTTTTTTCGTATATATAAGCCAGAGCAACTCTAAGGATCGACTTCTCATTTCCCTCAAAGTATAAACTTTGGGGAGCGACTTTAATCTGCAATTATGCCTGGCAAATGGCTATACTGGCCTCGTATCACTTTCGCGAATTAATTTCTTTCCAAGAGGGCTGCTCTTTCTCTCTGTTGTTGTTGGCGATTATTGTTTCGCTCAGAGCCGGCTATTATAAATCACGGCTACTGTGTACGTGAGCAAAACCATTCATTCCGAGCCTACTTAAGATCTATTTTACTTTCCTATAGAAAATATATTGTAATAGTACATTTTTTAGTCAAAGTTCTTCTCTCATTGATCTAAAGAATTACCCTAAAAATAATATATTTCTTTCATAGCAGCATTCATCGCAGATCAGGATGACTGTTAAAATTAAATAAAAACAGGGCTCTTCAAAATCGGTCCACACTTTGTGATTTTCGTTCGATGTTAGCTTTGTTGCAGAGGCTGTCCAGGAGTAGGTAGAGAAGAGCACCTTCTCGCTCATAGTCCCGCAGCTGACTGAGCTGGACTGATGTTTCGGGCCTCCTTATATACCTGTCCGTCGAAGGCTAGTGAGGAGTGGGGACAAGGAATGTCAAAGTTGCTAGGAGTGGGGAGCTCCTTCTAGTTTGCAGGCTCGCAGTCGACTGAGCTGGGCTGATGTTTCGGGCTACCTTGTATACCTACTGTTGAAGGCTGGCCAAGAGTGGGGGGGATGTCAAAGTGGCCAGGAGGGGGGAGCTCCTTTTAGTTTGCAGGCTCGCAGTCGACTGAGCTGGGCTGATGTATCGAGCCTTATATACCCCTCCATCGAAAGCTAATGAGAAGTGGGGAGAAGGAATGCCGCACCTAAAACAAAAACAAATGTTAAATGTAGCACATTAATAGCTTTTGCGCATTTAAGACTATTTTCTATAAAGGATAAGCCTTGGCACATCCTCACATTATAGTCTCGGCATATAGTGTTCAAATCCATTCTGAATTAATATTGAATAACAAGATGAAGAAAGTGTAACAATTTCCCTGAACTGTCCATTACAATATACAATAACGATTCGAGTAGATTCTGAATAACTGGAAGGAAGTCAAAGGGAGAGAAAGTCGTGCTCGGGGAGGTGAAGGAAGCAAAGCTGGGCAATAGGAACATAGCGACCCCTGTGAGACTTTGGGAAACGATTTTTCTATCAGCGAATCTAGTGCAATGAATATTAATGGCCCTAAACGTCATTCAGTCGAATCGAGGCTGACGTCGCACACCACTGAAAGACGTAATTTCCGGGAACGTTTGACGGGCTCCATATTCCCTTGTTCTCTCTGTGTGTGCGAGGTATATTCATTATATTGTGAACAAGAGCATCCAGCGCCCTCTTCGACATAAATTATCCAGGCTATTCTGCAACGTCTCGTTATTGATGGTTTAGCGCGGTTTATTTGTTTATTTTGAATCAGCGTTTCGTTCACATAATCCTATAATAGCCTGTAGATACCGGCAAATCGATGGCACTAACGAAATGTTAACCTTATTTTCGTCTCCAACAATACTCACGGTGTCTTCGTCAATTTGTTGAGCAGAATAAAATAATCCTGCAGCATAGCGCCGCCCAAAACTTTGTCAATTATTAAGGTGACAATAGCTCGCGTTCGCGGAAAGTAGGAGGATCAGATAGTTCAACGAACCCGCATCTCCACTTTTAATTAATAACATTAGCACAACAGAGCGCCGTCGGCTCGGCGAAACTTTCTTCCATTCCGCGCACGAGCGCAATAATCGGATAACTTCCGCATTGTTCTGGCCAACACTACGGCATCCACAAAAACGAAGCAGTAGCCCATCAGCGCTCGTCACGTCGAATCAAATCCCTCCGCTTGAACTAGACGTCGGAGTCATAATTAATGCAGCCGTTAAAACGTCAAGTCGTCGCTTGATAAGCGCGAAGTGCATATAACACAGACGTGAAAATGATCCTCTACTCCTCGGCGAAATCTCCGATGGAATAATTGAGAAAAAGCCATCCGAGAGTGATGGCAACAGATGCGCGCGAGGGTCGACGATCCCAAAGCTGCTGTTGCTGTATCGATTGCCGACTCCCGCTCTCTTTCACCGGATCGTCCGGCGTCGTTAACGTCAAATAGGCTCGGCCACGACGAGACAGCCGATAACGTGCTGAAATCGTCTTTCTTTTAGTAGTTTTCCTCTCCGCGTGATCATCGCGCTATTTACAGTCCGATATAAGGCGTGATGAGTGACTAGGCCACTCGAAGGCGCAATTATAAACGCGCACTGAAAAGTGCCACTCGTATCCGGCTGATTTCACGCGAATCGAATGCTTATACAAGCGGGTAGGAGAGAATCCACCATGAGAAGCCGGCGCTGCGCGAGAGAGCCACCTTATCTCGTCAGTCTCTAGCTCCCATCTTGACTTTCGCCGCCGACGACGACATCAACAAAGGTCCCGCGAGGATCCCACTTATTACGCCCCGTACGTCCGACATCGATCATCTTCGATATCCCCCATCGACGAAATTATTTTCTCCGAGAGTTTCTGATGACGTCATTTTGCTGATCGCGAGAGAGCGATCTTGTGTGGTATCCCCTTTGTCCGGTAGCGAGTCGATAAATTTAATAAAATCATCTTTGAAAAGTTGCCTCGCCTGCAGTTTATCATACGCCGATGGAGGGCCGATCTGACAGAAAGAAAGGGTATTATAAGCTGGATACTCTCTCGCTAATGCAGTTTAATCAATAATATCCATTATCTAGGCAGTTGCAGCGCGCGTTAAATACCCGCTACCGTGTGTGTGTGTGTGTGTGTGTGTGTGTGTGTGTGTGTGCAGAATCGAATTCACGCGCAAGCTCGGTACATATATTGGCGGTCTGAGGCTTTCAGGCATTGCAAGGTTACCTACTCCCTTCCAGCTTTCATCCCCTCATTGTCTCCCTCTCTCCTCTCTCTCTCTCTCCGGTTCGTATAGCTTAGAACGTCACGTGGGAGTTTACAATGCTAAGTATCTAAAGTGCTCGTATACGGGGCGTATCAGACTGCAGATCATGTACATTCTAAAATGGGTTGAAATGCCATTGACACACTTAACATTCGCGCGACGGGCTCCCGGGCTCCGGCTTAAATCCAGCCGCGAGCTTCGATTTATATAACCGGTGCGCTCTCGCGAGCTTATGCTTTACTCGCAATAGTGAAACTTCGCGATGCGCCGCGATTGTTATTATTATTATCACAGCGATAATTGGAAGTAGAGAGAGGAAAATAAACTTTCATGTATACATCGATGACCGACTTATTGTTCGGCAGTTTGCGTTTCCCGGCGTCGTTACTCATACGGCACACGAGTGTACACTGCATGTAAAAATACGTGCCGTTCTTAGATCTCGTGATCAAAGCACTTCCATTACGTATAACAGTCATATAGCAGTCCACGTCGTTGCGCTCGGGCAAAAAAAGAAGTACAGGCCTACCCTCTCGTTTTAATTACGATCGCATGTGTTAACGGAGAGTGAAATAATTTTTAAAAATGACCCGATAATGTGACACGCGGCAGCTGGAAACTTTCTCGCATTTACGATCGAAGAAAAAGTACACGTCTCTCGCTCTCTTCCCTCTCGCTCGAAATTGCAACGTTTATCAAACTATTAAATTACTCAGTACTCCAGCGCACATAATGCCGGCTATCCTGGCGTATACGCCGCTTATATATTTTTTATCGCTTTTACGGTCCACTAACCGCGCTCAAAGCGTCGCTCCATCATCCTCCCGAAACAACGCGAATAAATCTTGGCAATTTTCCAAGCCGCCTGCGCCACCGCATATCAAAGGGAAAAAAATGCTGCCGCTCCGGTAAAAAAAAAAAATCCGCGCAAGCTCGCAGTAGGCTAGTCCTTAAACTGCGCGGAGCTGGCAGGACCGCGAACGGCCTAGGTAATGACTGCTCTGGCGAGCCTACTTTGTTTGCGGCAGGGAGACGGCGCAAAGTAGCGAGGCCGAGTGTGTTACGTGTCCCTGGCCATTACGTCGCTAACGGGAAGGCTACTCGATATAGAGAACGCCCTGCATAAAGGGGGTCGGCTGCAATTAGTCGCGATTTGTCAATGTCTTATTGAATTTTACGCCGCTTGACACTTTTTTTTTTGCAAACGATACGCTGTAGAAGAGAAAATATGTATAGGAAATGGCGTAATAAAGGCAGTTTTGCTGACGGTGAGAATCGCTTTGTATCGCTCTCGTCGCTGGCCCGGTCATTAGTCAGAGGGCTGTATAGAGGAACTTCGGTGCAACGCGTTTGCTCTCCGGCAATTTATAATTTGCAGGGCGCTGTCTGCGCGATACGCCGCTTTGTGCTGTCGTTGCCGGATTACTCTTTTTACACTTGACGCGGCGAAGTTAGCGTATAAATGGAGAGGAGCCGCGAGTGGCTGGTTAAGTCGGTTACTTATATGATCGCCGTTTGAAATGAAGAATTTTCACGCAGGTTATTAAAAAACGCTCATGCATATTGCAGACCTCTCGTGAAAGCTTGCGACGGGGTCGATTGAACAAATTTAATATAAAAACGTCCTCTGCTCGCACTGTCCACGCGTCGAAATATCTAAAAAAACCCTCGTATCCTTCAAACGCGTCGACCTTCGTTTTAAAAAAAGGTCTCCCACGCAAACTTCTTCTTCTCCGCGCACTGAGGGTCGTTAAAAGTTGAGGCGTCTCTTCAAAAATAAATCCCGACAGTCGCACTTCCGCTCGTGCCTCTCGATCCTCGGCCTACGCACCGGCGCGGCGCGCGAAAATTCAAACTTTTATCGAGGCCTTCCCTAAATAATTTGACGTCGACGAAGACAAGGACAACGGCGGAAACCCGTAACAAGCAGTAGCTGACGCGATGACGTCTTATCGCTTTATGGGCCGTGCTTCCCTCCTCGCTTTTAAAGGGCGAGCGAGGGAGGAGTCGAAAGACGAAACGTCGCGGCTCGTTGCTCTCGCGCTGGCTTTGGGAAAAATTTCTGGCCGCGACGACGAGTTTAATCGGTCAGAAAGCCAGTGCGCTGTGAAGTGAGTTTGTTTGCCTTTCTTCCGCTGATGATATCGCGTGTGCGCTGCTCTCCTTTCTCTTTTCCTCGTCGCAGAGGATGTAGCAGCGGGACTCGATTTTATCTGGCGTTTTTTCCGGGAGACCGTCGAGACGCGGTATTATACGGGGGAACGGCTCGGTGGAATCAAATACGCAGAGAGAGAGAGAGAGAGAGAGAGAGAGAGAGAGAGAGAGAGAGAGAGAGAGAGAGAGAGAGAGAGAGAGAGAGAGAGAGAGAGAGAGCCTGGAAATTATGCAGGGGAGCAGGGAACTCATTTGCACGCTCGTAAATATATTGTCCTCTCCGCGGCGCTAAAAATTTCATCTCCCTCGCTCCCTTAATCAAATCAGTGGCTGCTGCTGCTGTAGTGTGCTATATACACAGACGCCCACGCAGAGCTCCTGCAGCAGCGGAGCGTTACGCCGCGGCGCGAGCTAAAAGATGTAAGAGGCAATTTAAAAAACACACGCGCGTTTATGCCAATCTCGCGCTACTGCTGCTGTTGCTGCCTGCTACTGTCGGGGAAAGAAGGCAGAAGAGTATGCCTCTCACGCCAGGACTTGAGAAATAACCCTCAAGACATTAAGAACGACCACTGTTCGTCTCCCTTTGTTCTCCTCGGAGGCAGCCGCACGCTCTTGCGCGCCAGGGAAAGCAGGACAAACGACGGCGATGGGGATGAGAAGAGAGAGAGAGAGAGAGAGAGAGAGAGAGAGAGAGAGAGAGAGAGAGAGAGAGAGAGAGGAAAGCTCCGGGAGTAGACGTTAAATATTAAGTTTGCAAATGGCTCTCCTCGCCGGTTAGCGCCCGCGGTGTCCTGCTGCGCGAAGACATCGCTTTCTATCTCTTCGTGTGCTTCGTTCTCGCGTATGCTATATAGTATTAGACGAAGTTTCTGTAATCCGCAAAGTTGCCTGGATATTTTCATCGTGCGGGTCACAGTATCGGCTTTCGATATTGAATAATCTCTATTCTGCGGATGTTTATACCAAGAGAGGGAGAGAAGGGAAAGAGGCGTCGGCAAAGTTCGGAGACAAAAAAGTCGACGGATATATATACTCATAAGCAAGGCGCGCGCGGGACGATGATAAAGGAGTCGCAGCTCGCGGGAAGAACAATGATAGTAAATCAAAAAACAGGGAGGCGCGAAAAACGAACGGCGAGAGGGGGACCCGACGAGAGATAGAGACGTCGCGCGAGAGAGACGGGGAAATCGTCTGGAGAATCCTTCACAGCAGCGGCGGCGTTTCGCTCGTTATTTTCTCTCCGGCGGGCCACGCGGATGCACTTCTTCCCGGACGACTTCGTTATCTTTCGTCACGCGCAAATCCAACTACTGCGTCGGGCGCAGAGCTCCGACGAAGCGGTTCATCGCGGGCTTGAACTGTATACGCGTTGATTTATTCGCGCCCGAGTTCGTTAATCTAGTTATTACCTCTGTGTACACAAAGTTTTTCAATGTATCGACTATCGTAGATGCCGCGCGTTACCGATAAAGCCGTCAAATTTCACACTTTTATTAAAAATACTGGGAATGCAGCGTTGTTCGGCGGCAATGAAAATTAAATATTTTTCAACGACCCTAGCACTACGTAATAAAAGGAAACGCGGCCGGCGAGTCTTGTAAATAAAGCGACGAAAAATAAGGAAAGATTCGTGCGAGCGCGACACGTCAACTCTGCCTCGGCGTCGAGTCTCCTAAAAACGCGGATCGACGCATACGTGCGCTCGGCGATCGTAAAAGCTCCGGCGCGCGAAAATAAAAAAATCTCGTATAACCGACGCGTCGACTGCCCGCGATAAAGTTGCGCTCGCGCTGAAGTTTGACGCGGTCCTTGCGGACCGGCGACATATTTAATTAATCAACTTTCGCCCCCCTGTGTGCGTACTTCCTCTGGACAGATATGACTGCGTTTTGTCGAAAAACAAAAAGATCGGAGGTACAGTCCGATGGAACTCGAATTTCGTTTGATTGGAGCGTACGAATTCGAAAGCTCCATCTTCATTCCACGCGGGTCCCCGAGCACATAAAGCTCTCGGCGCGAGTCGCAGGGCACTAATGTCCTCGAGAAACACTTTCACCCTTCGCCTCTTTCTCTCTATGCGGCCCTGTCTGGCAACTTAAAGCTCGCTGGGTCTCTTCCAAAATTGAATGCAAATACACACCGGTAGCTCGAGTCGCGCGCTGGGCAATAATACATCGGGGGCTCGCTCCGGCGTATCCCCAGCGACGCACTCGTCGTTTGTTTGTCTAGTCGCTCCGAGAGTCACAACTTCATTCGCTCTGCATACACGTAGCCCTTCGAGTTATGGAGACTCGAGAGACGCACCGACTCTCGAGATCGAAAAAAGACGTTTCGACGCGTGAGTCATCGGACGCGGGCTTCATTATTAATTCACCGAGAACGGAATTACTTTCCAGGGGTATGCAGATTAAGTCGAGGCGATGTATACAGTATGTAGGCCTCTGCTGTGTGTACGCGTGTGCAGTATACTCGGTCGACACTTCGCTCGGAGCTTTAACCGGGGCTTAGTAGGTGCCAAGTGGCGCTAAGCGCTGCTCATTGTCCACGAGGGATGGCTCTATTTCAACGCGCGATTTAATGCTCGAGAGGTGCTACCCTCGCTGAATTAGAATTGAAACGCGCTGCCGTTGTTACTCGCCCCGGCTTTGTTGCTACATCGTCTTCTTCTTGTATAATAACCATGACGAAATTCAATTTCCCCGAAATAAACCTTCCTCCTCGAATAATTAGGTGCAAAGTGTCCATAAAGGCGGCCCAAGAGGCCGTAAATAAAAACGAATCGATACAGCGCGCCCCTCTAGGCTCGTTTCTCAATCACGCGTGAATCATACTCCTCTCGCTCGTCGGTGCGGCAGGCGACGCGAAAGAAAAAACAACATTAACAAGACACGAGCGCGCGCAGGAGATATAAATCGGCGTCATTCCGCGCATCCGAGCCGATAACAAACGATTCCAGCGGCGCGCTTTCGTATATAAATATTGGAATAAGACTCCGGGATGTTAAATCGCGCGGCTAGCTTATACACACAGAGAGAAGTCTCTCCCTCGCGTATATAGTTATATAGGCACTCGAGTAGAGTCGTCGCGCAACCTCTACCCCGCGCCATTTGTTTCGCGCGCTTTGCCGATCGCGTAGGAAGTCGCCCTCGCCCCTCGGTCGAGCGCGGAAAAAAGGAAGCGCGGTGTATACATATATATATATATATATATATATATATATATATATATATATATATATATGGATAGGCTCGCCGACAGTCCGACCGAGTAATTTATATACGGCGATGTATATATTTACATAGAGCGTGTGCGTCAAGAGAGGGGATCTCGATACTTTTAAAGGAGCCTGCGTTACATTCGAGGCTGTTTTTTTAGTCGAGCGAGGACGAATAGTTCGAGATTATGCGAGAATCGTCCTAGTGGAAAGAAACGCGCCTCTGTTGAGAGATTTATGGGCCAGTGGATAGGGACTAGAATAGTCAGACACGTGCCACAATTCTGGAATAAGTTAGAATTCCATAGCGATAACTAATTCGAGCCAAGTGTACTATTTGTAAACCGCGAAAGACAAACGCTCTCGCGTATTTTAATTAAGTTACCCGCCACTACGTGATTGAAGCGGCGGAGCTTGCGCCCTCGAAACTTTCGCATGCACGCAGCTCCTGGACAGCCTCCTTTTCCAACCTGCCCTCTAATTACAGTGACGTGCTGTTTGAATAAATTTGGTATACGGCAAACATAATTTGCGGACTGTTGGTCCCGCGTTAATTTAAAATATACATTTAATATTGTTTTCCGGCGAAAAAACACCAGGCGAGCGTAAACAAAGTCGAAAGTTTGCAAAGCAAATTGCAGCACGCGTCACGTTATGTAATAGAAAAACTCATTTCCAGGACAGTAAATAAAGTGATTTTACAGCGTAATTCCAGCGTAAATACAGAGAGGATGGGCGCGTATCCGCGGAACAGTTTCCTCGAAATACAAAAGAGTTAATAGGCCGTTATTTACATCGAAAAATCACGAAAAAAACAATGCCACGCAGGCATCGATCTCTTCGAGGAATCCGGACAACGGGAGCTATATACGCGTGTTTCGAAAAAAAAAGCTCTGCAAGCTCGCCCGCAGCGCGGACTAGAGCTGCTCGGGGGGAAAAAATCTCGACTCCGCGTCGGAGAAAAATAAATGCGTGCGAGCATCAAAGGACGCAGACACGGCCGATTCGCGCACATCCATCAACGCGCAGAGAGAGAGAGAGAGAGAGACAGAGAGAGAGAGAGAGAGAGAGAGAGAGAGAGAGAGAGAGCCCGAAAGCCCTTTGGACGGATTTCCTCTCCCTGCCAGCAGCAGTTTGCCTTTCAGCGCCGGGGATTCGAGAATATTCGCTTGTTTTGTCGCCTCAAAGGCAGCTGCTGCGCTTTTTCGGCAGAGGCGCGATGTTTGGCGAATCAGAATTTATGCCGGCTGTGCAGTCCTTTCTTTTTCTTCCGCGCGTTGTTTTTTCGATTTGCGGGAAATGTGCGCAATTACGTCGGATTTTCATCCAGCTCGTTCGTTGCATAAAAATGAAGCTTGTGATGAATCTTTTTTAACCGTTGTACGTTTTAAGATCTCCGATTTCCGCAAGCGTGGCGCGCGCGCGTTCGGTAAAAATTGCGAATAAAAAGAAAAACAAGCGCAGAAGCTGGATTCGGTTGGATTCGGCTGTCCATTTTGCTCGCGGGTAAAAGTTTTCCGAGCCGCTCCGCCGAAAAAAGCGAAGCGTGTCAATAAACTTCGGAGCCAACTTAAAATAGCTATGAATAGATAAAGTAAATCGATTTCCAAACTCGGCTGCGCAGAGCCAACAAAGTTTGCTCTGAATTTTTCATGATTTTTCTCCTCGACAAGACAGCGATATAGTTCGGCTATACAGAGAGGACTACTTTGATTCGATCAGAGCCGCGAGTATGCGGGATATCCCATTTGCCCGATTTAAAACAGTGTGACGCGTAGCTGTACATCCTCATATACTCACAACAAAGGAATCAAAGACTCGCGTCGCCGGCAGGCTAATTGGAATCCAATCAAGACGATTAATCGTTTCATATGCCACTGAGCGAGAGAGAGAGAGAGAGAGAGGCCCTCCGCTGCACGTATAAACCTTCGCGATATAGCCGGCCGGAGGAGGAGCAGCAGCAGCTATTTGGGTATTTAACTGCAAGCACGCCGATGCGTGGGCGGGAACGGTCCGGGCCATATTTTATGTTTAGTCCCTGAGAGCTGCCCGCCGCAGACGCCGCTCTGGAGCATCGTAGATTCGGAATTCGCAGCTGAGAGAAAGCCGATTGTTCTCGAGTCTGATGGCCGTCTTTTATCGTGAAGAAAGTAAGAAATAAAGTTTGAATAAAAAAAAAACAAAAACAAAAGTACTTACTTACCTAAACGGCTCAGCTCCGTGTCGTGTTGGCTCAGCGAAAACGCGCGAGCGCGACAAATTGCTCGGTTCCGAGGCTGTATACACCCACATACAGCGCGTACGCATCCGAGCTCGAGAGATCTGCTGCATGGAGCTCCTTGCCGCAGACTGCGGCGGCTTTCATTAACGTTGTCGCGACCACGGCAGCCGTCTGCACTGCTAATGAGATAGCAATCACCACTGCTGTAGCTGCTGTTCTTTGCCGCGCGCTATTAATTTAATTCATTAGAGCCGCGGTTGGATTGACGCGCGTCGTCTCTTGCTCCGCTTTAAAACGTTACGTACAGGGATGGGACATTGATAAGAAAATTCCACGAGTGTACTGAGAATTGTCTCCGAAAGTTTCCAAAAGGAGCTTGCAACGGTCGAGCTCAAGCGATTCGGCCAACTTTTCCACTTGGCGAAATTTCGCGGCATATAATCTCGCTCTCCCGCGCGCTTTGTATGATTCAATTAAGGCGTCGTGGGGTCAGCCCTCGGCGCTCGCGGAACGCGAATTGTTTCGATACATCGGATTCGTTCAAGTCTTTCGGGGAGATGCGAGAACTCACTGCTGCTGCGGTCGAGTTTATTGCGACATCGAAGGGACTGCCTTGATTTATAGTAACGCGTGCGGGAGACAAAGAATGCCGGCGAAATCGTTCGAGGAAGCTCGTTACGATCCTTAATTTCAAACCTATCGCGCATCAGCCGGTAAAATACATCGATCGCGTTGCCAAGACGAAGACGCTCTCCGCCGTATACTCGAGCTCTCGACTGATGCTTATGCGGGATTTCGAAGGAACTCCATCCCACGAGAGGCTGTATATAGCGTATCTATCTGCATAGAACTCGCTTTCTCACTCAGAGCAGCCGACAGCTGCGGCAAGGCCATCCGCAGACGGGGGAAATCGCGAGCTGTATGTATACGTATATATCGCATCGGGCTCGAGATATGAGACTGTGCGCTGTAAGTACTCCCAAGGGAGATAGAGCGGTGCTAGTGCTCCTCAAACACACGAGCGCGGCCCTCCATTCTTCATTATCCAGTGCTAGCACTCGGCGATGCTCACGTGCTCGCGACAGAGCCTGAGATGCTGCGGCGATGAATCGACTCGCTCGCGCGCACGTGTGGGAGAATCTCTCGAGTCCTTTGTCGCGCGTCGTTTGGGGATGCGAGATACCGCCGATGATTATTTTGATACATTCGACGAGTATGTAAATTCGAAGCGGAGATACGGGAATTGCTTTCCGATGATGAACCGTTGAGATTCCGGCTGAAAGTTCCATTGTTATACGTGGGGAGAGATTTGGATTTATTATTCGGGGTTATTGGTTTAAATGACGCGTTCTCGGAGCTTATTGAATTTTTCGCTTTTCGAACGGAGCACTCGTGAGGACTCTGACGTCTCGTTAACGTTATCGACGAAATCTTCCGGGTGCTCTGAGAGCTGCACAATACACAGCCGAAAGACAATCATCAACAGTCGCGCAGCGCATGATCAGCGAGCCGCGTCCCTTCTATTTACAGGACGCGCGGAAGAAAAATCCAATTCATCCCGAAGTCAACGTCGAGAAAGCCCTCCAGCTTCCCCTCTGTAACAGCGCGCGCGACTCAAGCCGTTGTCAAACAGCGCGTCTCTAGCAGCACGTCCAACACCTATTACAAAGCTCGAGTCGCGCTTCCGCGGCAGCCTTGACCCAGCTCTTCGGGGAGAACAAAAGACCGGCTCATAATTAGACTCGGCTCGAGGCGAGACAGGAAGGAAGGAAGGAAGGAAGGAAGAGACTAGCGGAGGAAGCCCTCGTCTCGATTATCCGCGAGCGCGCGGCTCGTGGCAGCTGTCAAAGGGTGCGCAGGAAGTTAAACGAGGGAGCTGCTGCGCTGTACACCTTATAGTACACACACACACACACACACACACAGGAGAAGAAGTCGATCGCGCAGGTGCTGCCAGACACGGGAGGGAGGGAGAGGCTTCAATTCTTCGGGACGACGGGAAATTTAAATAAGACCAGCCCCGAGCCTGTGTTTTACCACTCGCGGGGAGAAAACAGGATGGAGGCCGCTTGACTTAACGGAGTGGCAGTCAAAATTATGAGCGATGGCCCGTCGCCTTTTTCATTCCCTGCGATTTCGCCTCGGGACGAGCACCACCGAGTATTTGTCCTGCTGATGCTCGCCGTTTTTCACGGATCTCACGCTTGGGCATCAACCTCTCGCTGCGTGTAAGTATATATAGAAAAAAAACCGGGGAGGGAAAGTACTCGTACGACTTACACGCCGGATGAAAAGCGGACGGCGTTTAGGGGATGGAAAAGCTCTCCGGAGTGGGTAATAGCGAGAGAAAAGCGAGCCGAGTTTGTATACGTGGATGTGTATAAATGAAACGCTGGCTGCGGGGTGTTCCTGAACGATTGCTAGATTGAAAATCCGCCAGTCGATCTCTTGTCGTGTCGGCGACGCTTTTCCCCGCTAGAAATCGAATGCGCGCACACACTTTCTTCCGCAAGCTCTCTCCTCGAAAAGACGCTCTCGGGCAGACGACCCCCCGAGCTGCGAAGGATCGTCCAGCACTACTACTATGTGCGAGAGTCTTTTTTGATAGACCAGACGTTGCTTTTATGACGAGTCTCGAGAAGTTTGTTATTTACAGCCGAGCCGCATCCGGAGGGATTAAGCTGTGTGCTGGGAAGAGTATTTCGAGCGTGTATTTTCCGAAAAGCGAGCACCGATACACTGCGAGAGGGTTCCAAGAATCCATCAAATCTAGAAAAAAAGCCAGCTCACAAAGAGCCAAACAAATATTTTTTCTCTCAATCCCTCAAAAAGGACTCGGACGAGCGAAACACCATAATAAGCGGCCTGATCTGTGTTTGCCTTTCTCCGTATACGTGTCCTGTATATCTGTATGCATACACGTATATACAGCCGAAGCAGAAGCGGCAGAGCCGAGAGTTATTGAAAGAGACGCATCGATATGCACGCGGATAGCTTTGGCGTAGGGCCGCAATATCGGGATGAGTTATTGTTCGACGAGCACAATGCACTCAAATATGGAATGAAGCCGCGGGAAGTTGATAAAAAAAATCTCTCCCGCGCACCGATTTCACCCCCGAGGCTCTTATAAATTGTTGCGAGCGACGGCGTTCTTTTAAAAAATTTACGCATGCGTATCCATGTTTCTCTGTCATAATTACATCCGATTTTCTGTTGCAGCAACTACGACGCCGTCAATCACGCAACGAAATCACACACATCCGTCAAACGCAATCTCATCACTCTCGAGCGCACTACTTTTCGAGAGACTCGATCGGCTAATCGGGTAATTCGACGCCCGCAGCCGCAGCTGCGATTCCAATTAGACGCGGCGCTGTATAAGTACACACAGTGTGTCAACGCCTGCACATCCACATGCGCGGCATTGTGCCGAGCCGATGGGAAAGAAATGAAGAGAAATGCGAGTCGCTCGAGGGAGACGGACGTGGGAAGGGCCCAGCGGAGCGTGCCAGTCGATTCGCTAATGACCTCGGCTCTTTCTTTACTTTCGCCTCTGATTTTCTTCTAGGTCGTCGTCGTCGTCGTCGTCGTCGTCGTCGTCGTCGAAGGGGATTATTGGATTATTGGAGCGGCGAGAGAACAGCTGATGATTGGATGCAACGCTTCGGTTGGCTCATTCTTGTCGCGTGGCCTGGACTGCACGGAACGCTGTGATTACCTTGTGTGAGTAGCAGTGGCTTTCATTGAATTTTCGGGATAGACCCGACTGATCGCTGCTGTTTCCGAGAGCGACGAGCACACTGCGGGCTGATCAATTTTACAGCTAACGACGTTTCTTTCATCGCGGTTTTAGATAAACTTCCGCGCTATCGCGACCGTTTGTACTCGATGTACTGCGTGCATCGGGTGAACTTAATTTTATTCCTTTTCCCTATCAAACGCCATAAGCTTTTTAAAGCCGATTTCGAATTCGCTCTGTGTACAACGAGTGAGATCTAATATCGAACGCTGAGTTTTAATGTTTACGAGTCGATCGAATATCTCACAATTAAATTTAAGTAGCTCCACCGTAAATGAGATTACAGCTCGCGCACGAGCTACTGTACGCAGTTGTATACGGTGTAAATGCACTTTTGATGTAATTGCGCAAATTCGCCTCTACAGCTCAACTCCACTCGTCCTCGCTGCCATTTAACTGGGAGTAAACAAAATTTTATCAGTCCTATTACATATTCCGCTATCTCTCGCGTCTCTTTATTATGCACAGCTGGTCGAGTATGATAAATAAATTTAAATGAATTCCAAGCCGCGATCGCTCTCCCGCGCAAAATTGCAGTCGATTCGAGTAATTTTCAATCCCCCGCTTAAAGCTCCGCGAAATCTCGTCGGTGCGAAAAAAGGAGAGAGAGGAGGTAGCCGGCTTCTTCCCAAGATATACAAGGATTCTAAAAAGTAATTAGCGCGCCCTCGCGCGGATAAGATGTCCCGATAAGCCGGTACAGTCAGGAAGGACCGCGAAATTCAAAGTAGCCAGCTTCATTCATTTCTCGAGTTCCCCTTATTCTCTCTCCTCGCGAGAATGGCCTTTTAGTCTAATGCCTCGCGCATAAAATCGCGATTAAAAGTGCCGCCGCGCATAATGCAGAGACCCCACTTCTGGAGGATCGAGCCACGAGTATAGCGCTTATACAGGAATCGTTTAAAGTACACACTGCGCGACGGACTTTATTGGGAATGGAGATTCATTCGGAGGACGAGGCTATCGGATCTTGATCAACATATTTTTTTTTTTGCCGCTGAGAGAGCTGGCTATCGCCAGACTTGCGTGAACCCTCCGATAGGTTTTGATTATCGAGTCGCGTTGTTTCATCGCAGCTAGAACCGTCGCGGCGTAAATTAAATGAATAGTCGGGGATAAGAGAGAATCGCCGAAAAATCAAGACCAAAGCCCGCGATCATCGCGGTATATGCCAGAGAGCAAACTTTCCGCGTCGTAAAAAAATGATAAAACCCGCCGTGGAAACTTCTCCTGCGCCGATCGTCGTCGTGTGCGGCGGCGGGCCATAAAGAGTCGCGCGCGGCAATTTTTAGCGGATAGATCTCGTCACTCCATAAACCCGGTATAAATCGAGCGAGAAGCAATTACGCGAACGGCGTCGAAGAAGCCGATTTGAGCTACACGCTCTTATCCAGCCAGGCGCGCACTTTATAATAACTTTTTTTCGCGTTTCCCCTCATTTTTCCGTCGAGCGAGTTCGGGCGCACATTGCTAACACTAAGTCAGCTATAGGAGGCGAATTTTGAATAAAGCCTTGATTTACTGGCTTTCAGTCGCGCGCTCGTAATTCGGCCGAGTAAACTTCGAAAAGTGCCGCGAGCTTTTCCTTCCTACTCTATATCCCGTCTCTCGTTTACACGGGCCGCGATAATTTCCATTCCCTCCTTTCCCGGGATTTAGGGACGTATCTCCGGCTCGTCGCGGAAGGAAGGAAAATACTACTACGTCGTCCTCGTCGTCGTTACCCTTCTCGCGGCCTCGAGGATAGGCTTATTGATGGATCGTTTCTTTTATACGCGGCCATAACGAGACCGTAACGACGGGAGAGAGAGAGAGAGAGAGAAAGAGATACGCGCGTGAGTATAAGGGATCGGAGCTTTATGCGGGACTCGATAAAGAAACGAGAGTATCACGAGCCCGTCACAATTACTTTGTCAACGGCGTCGAATAAAACGTCAGCGGCTCGAGCAGCAGCTTCGAGGTAATGACTATACGTACATATTGCTCTGCAGAAGGGCGAGATGAGCGAGTCTTGAGGGTTTGACGACGCAGCTTGACTCGCGCGCGGGATTATTGTCTTTTCAAAAGCGAAGAGTAGGGGCGAGACACTCGAGTGCAGAAAATCCCAGGGAGTGTGTGTTTGCCGAGCGTTTGAGGGGATGATGGTATTAGCTATTTGCAGAATAAAATGTACACATTTTTCGCGCGCGGAATAATAACCAGCCGCACTACTGTTGCTGCTGCTGCTGCTGCTGCTGTAGTTTAACGAGTTCGAGCATAATGAAGCGTCGCTGCAATTTTCTCCGTGATGTAATACGAGCTCCCGCCATGAATAGCAAGTGCGAGTTGGTATACTCTTATCTTGATAAAAAAGAATATATTATCCGCTCGCGCGTCTCGCAGTGGGAAAAATCAAGGATCGAATTCGCAAGACACTGGTACGACAGGTGCGCGGCATTGTGTCGGAAGCCGCGCGTTCATACGTGCGCGCGCAAATGAGACGGATTATAGCAGCTCGCGGCGAAATTCCGTGTAATCGTTGTACGAATGGTATAATTCTCTCGGCTAATTGTCGCTCGCGAGAGAAAAGCAGCAGCGATAGCAGTAGTAAAAAACTAAGGCAGCAGCAGGAAGTGGGCTTAGAAACACGTGTCCGGACATAAAGAACATTATTACTTCTCTGGCGACGCTCGGAATAATAAAGAGCTCCATACGAGAGAGAAAGAGAGATTTCGTGACGAACATCGTAAAATCATAATGCTCATTTTTACTGCGCGACATTAAAGACTCGAGATAATCTGCAGCTCTCTCTCTCTCTCTCTCTCGTTCCCTTTTCATTTCGCGGGGCCCTCTATTTTTTACCTCTTCTAGCGCTCTCGCGATAAAAACACGGAGTGAGGGCTGGAAAAAGCCGCGAGAGCAAAGGATCTACTCGCGGGGGAGCGACTCTAGCTCCGGAAAACGCGCGGCGGCTCTATACTCAGACGGCCTTTTTTCCGCAAGCGCACAGCGTATGGTTATAATTATCTGCCGCGAAGGCGTGTGTGCGAAAGGATATCGCGGAGAGGATAAAGAGCGCGTTATATATATACACATACGTGCGTAGCGCACTTTGTAGGCGACGACGCACGTTCCGGCAGTATCAAAGGGGCCCCGAGTATACGCGCCTTTGTGTCGAGCCGCGAAAACGCGCGGGTGGAGACTATCGCATTAGCGCCGAGTCCCCAGATGATTTCAGTCAGCAGAAACAAGCGAGAAGGAGAGAGGGAGAGGGAGATTCGAGGGGAGGATGTGTTATTGTTTTATATTGAACCCGGGACTGCTGGGGTTTTAGTTTTTTTCTTCCTCTCCGCCATAGAGATATGCGTAACGGAGCTCTGACCCGTGCGGTTGAGGAAGTTGAGTATACCTGACTCAGGGGTGTCGTAATTGGGCTGTTTCTTGCTATAGCTGCGGATATTTCGAGGATTTTATCTTTCATACCAAACCGTAGACGGATAAATATTCACGACTCCGAAGTGGTGTATCCGAGCGACTTATTTATACACAGAACTATCAATACAACTATTTCGAGAGACACTCTCATCTATATTCGCTCGTAAAACAAAAGCACGACGACTGCTCCCAGTATTTGCTTAATCGCATAAAAGCATCATTAATCGCATCGCAGACAAGCGGCAACTGTACGTCGCGGCGGCGAAGCAGCAGTGCCAGCATATCTCCGACGTGTATACTCTCTAATTACAAAAGTACACAAATACCGAGGCATACACACAGCTCGAGCTGCGGGTGCGGAGACTGCGGAGAGTCGAAAGTTTCGTCGAAAAGCCCGAGCGAGGCGAATTCACGGTCCTCCTTCTAATCCAACAACGCTGCAAAATGCGCGCGCGCCTACTGCGAAATTGATGTTTATACACTTAGATACTCTTTCATTATACGCGGGGGCGAAACTCCCCTGATGTACTCATTGATCCGCTCTTTCTCCCTGTTTGCGATGCTCTCGAGAAGGAGCTTCGTCGCCGTCCGGCACAGCCTGTGTGTATTTGAATACATACACACACACCGAGTATAGGGCTAAAGGTGGATGTCGGGAGAGGGCGCGTGCAGGTGCTGTTTCGGAGTTTCGGGCAACTTTTTCGAAGGGGAATGAAGTTTCGGCGTAAATTTATAAAAGATGTGGCATTTTTGAGCGCGTAACGTCTGCTGCTCCGCCGCGTACTTTTCATTCTACTTTCCGAGAAAGTTCCTCTCTTTTGAACATTTTTAATCAGGAATGTTTGCCGCGAGAGAAGCGAAAAAAAACGGGGGAAAATATTCGGCTCGAAAACGAAAAACTCGGGAAAATGTTGGCTGTGCGCAGAGCAGCTCAAATATTTCAAAATCTCACTCCAAAGATAAAATATTCTCAGCGCTCGATCGATCGCTCGTAAAATATGCATAACCGAAAAATAAAAGCCAGCGCGCATATCGAAGTAAATACCCCGTATAGTATAGCGTACGGAAAAGGCAGATTACGAAAGACTCGAGAATCGAAAGAAAGAGACCGAGTGGTCTTCCGAGAGCTCTGCCGACTGGATTTTTAAGTAATTGCAGCGAGCCAAAGAGCTTTCATCAAGGTGAGACGAGAGAGGGGCGACTCGATTGAATGATTAAACGAGCCCTGAGGCGCTGCCGCATTAAATTCGGCATTATTCTCATCGCATCGTGAAATCGCATTTTCTTTGTTCGAGACGCCGAGACGCGGCGCGCTTATTCGTATTTCATTTCGCTTTGCGACTTTTGTCGGCGAGAGCTTTAAGTCGTGCGGTCGGATCAAGACAAAGTCTTGGGGATTATCGGGCTGGTTTTATGGCTAACAGTTTATTCATCGCGTTTCCATGGTTTCGATGATGATGAAGGATTTTATCTCGTTGAATTTTAAAGCACTTATTTATTCGATCGTTACACGTGTACATTTGATGAGTTCGACGAAAATATTTGCATTTGGATACCGAGATGCATATTTGATGGAGCGATCGTTTATAAATTCATACGGAGATTTACGTTGCACAGTTATTAATTATGCTTCATATTCTGATAAGGAATTCGATAATACGAAGCTGCAGTGCTAAAAATATCGAAAATCGTATTCGCGTTAAAAGTTATTGCAAAATCAAACACAGTTAAGTTGCACGACGAGAATATTAAACTCCCATGTGCGTGGGGACTATAGTTCAGCGTAATAACAGGCGCATGAGCTATCACGCGGAAAAAATCCGAGCGAACGACCGCCTTAGAAGTATAATCTTCGGGCTGGACTGGTCGGAGGCTACACATGGTATGTAAATATCGAAGACCTTGTCCGGCTATTACACACCCTCGTGATCAGCATAAAAATCTCGAAAAATAAAAGAAGATCCAACCGTCATCGATAACAATAAAAAGATCAAACGTCGCCAACAGACCATAAGATAGAAAGAGAGCTATGACCACTGCGCCCATCGTATCTGATTGACAGGTGATCAAATCGTCGAAAACGAAAAACACACACAACGCGTGATCGGCGTTGACTCGATAAAGCGCAAAAAAATATAAAAAAAAGAGAGAGAGAGGAGTCAGACGTCCGAGTAAAATGTAGACGTTTGACAGATTGTTAGCCCGATTCGGAGGACGCGCGGATTTTAGCAGTGTTCATTTCGACCGCCACCTGTCAGGCTCTCCCTCCCTCCTCCCGTCCATTGCGCGAGCTCTCCTGCTGACGACTCACGGAGCGAGTTGGCAGATTGCCGGGATTAATTATAGCCTCTCTCTCTCTCTCTCTCTCTCTCTCCGATTTCAATCGCGAATTTCTCCCTCGAATCCCACTTTTGGCAGCGATTTTTCCTCTATGCTCTCTCGATATGCAAGCGCGGAGTCGTTTGACGGTTAAATGAATACGCTTAGCGCGCGGTGCGGATTTCACACCGTCGCGCTGACAGTTATCGCCGCTCAGCGCGTCGAGCTTGTACGTCTGAATTTCAATGTTATATTTAAAGACAGTAAGCGATTTTCTCCTCTCCCGAACCCACGCGCACGTGTATACTGGATAAAAAAGAAAGTTGGCGCGGAGGCTGTTCTCCCTCTGCGCCGAGCCTTTAATTAAAATACTTGTTGCGAGCTATCGTCGGTATAAAGTGCACACAGCAGCAGCAGCGGACAGCGTAGTCCCCGCTTTCGCTTATAATCTATCGGGAATCGCGGGCACGCGCCGTTTTCATTTTTCGCGCATCAATACTGTTTCCTTTCAATTTTCCGCATCGATGCAGCGCAGCGCGCCTTCAAAGGGCGCCTTCGCCGCGTCGCTGGCTAAACTGTTTCCGATAGACCGATCAAGCCATCGACTCTCTAATAACACAGCCCTCTCTCTCTCTCTCTCTCTCTCTCTCTCTCTCTCTCTCTCTCTCCGGCTGCAGTATCGAGCGAACACAAAGGGGAGTCGCCGGCCATTAAGGCCTCTCTCGCGAAAAAAGTCGCTGGACCTGCAGTGATTCCGTGAATCCCAATGCAGGTGTTCCGGCAGCTGCAATCACGACGACCGCCATCTGCCCCGTGCGCTGGCTCGCGCGCAGTTTTACGGGCGCCAATTAGACGTGTACACCGAAACACGTGCCGCGAGCTGCTGCACACGCCGGCGGTTCTTGCTCGTTTTCGCCTTCTTCTCTTCTTTTTACTTTGCTCTGCGGGAAGCGGAGAGAGGTACTTCTTGTCGTCGTTTTTTTGCGACAGTTGGCCGGTACGAGCGCCGTTGTTGTTGTTGTTGTTGTTGCAGGGCTGCATACGCGAGGGCATTTTTCTTGGGACGTTAACGTGTATGAGGCGTAATTTTTACGCTTCGCTGAGCAAGACGCCGAGTGCTTTATTTCTCGTGTTTGTCATGGGAATGCAGAGCTTTTTTTTCTTTTTTTAAATGTTTTATAGAGGTTCGGAGTGAAATTCTATCTTCTGATTACTTCGTATTAAGAGCAGTGTCATGACTATGTATGAGCGAAATTATTAAAATACTTAAGAGGGTATTACGCAAGAGGGTTTCCATTTCCTGGTTGAACTCACGGAGGCCCTTTAACTTTCAGCGTCAGGTGGTCAGCGCAAAATTTACGCAGACCGACTGACTATATATAATATGTAGGATGTACCTTTTTATACTAGAAGCCTCTATGCGTTGAACACCTCGATTAATATTTTTATGGGGCATTACTCGTGAAAAGCGCTTTGCAAATGTTCGTAACGACGACGTGCAATTTTAAAGCCGTAAACTTTTTATTTAGCACTAACTTGCTTGTTTTTAAATGTTCTTATACGAGATTAGAAAAATTAACAAAAAGCGTATCTTATAAATACTCAAATGCCAACTCACACAGACAAATTAAATTTTTCGAATCTTCGCTGACATCTTTGCGTCGTATTCACAACACTGAACTCATATTTACATGACCGAAGGATTCTACGTTAATATCAGCTGGTATACCACTCCTCGATATAAGCCCTACTGCTATAAAGATACGATACCAACAGTTGGTAAGATACAGTACTGTAATAACACATGGACTTGAAGTTAGTAAAATTTTTGTTGCTTACTTTTAGAATTAGAACCAAGGTATTTGAGTAAATCGACAAAAATTTAATTGATTACTTGATGGATGGTCACATTTATTTCACAATATCAAAATTTATCCCAATTACTCAACTTATTTTACAGTATTGTACACAATACAAATCATTCACGATTGATTATATTAGATAAATTCATACTCAACTAAAAATACGCATTTTTATTACTTCACAGTTTGTACTGCATTGCTGTTTAAAACTTTTACCTGTCTTTATGTGTCAATGTCTGATAACTCGGTAAAATGAGCATCAAGAGCAGCTCGCCAATCGAATGAAGTCAAAATTAATTATTTGTTTAATAACGTCCAGAACGACCGTCCCTTCCCTCTCTTCCCTTGCGATCACCTCTGCCCTTAGATCGGGATCTACGATCGCGTGAGCGCGATCTGCGCTTGCGATCACGTTTCGGAGATTTCGAGCGTGATCGTGATCTGCCTTTGCCGCCACCCTTCTTGCGACTGTACAAGTAGCGTCGTAAATCTCTAGAGATTGGTTTCAGATGCATGAAATTGCAGAATCCTGATCTGGTGCACTCCCTGGAAAATATTTGCATTAGTTTTTGTCGAAACAAGTTATCTAACATATTATGTAATCATTGATCCGTTTTCAAAATGTTGTATCTATGATCATAGAATTAAGAATCTTACCCCATTTCATATTGCCTGCAACAGGCCTCTCGAAAGTCTGTTACAGGCGATAGTTCTGCGTAAACAGGACGGCCTCCGAACCATCTGTTGTTCAGATCATTGACAGCCTTTTCAGCATCTTCTTCTCTTCTGAATTTGATGTAAACATTTCCAACAAGATGATCTCCCAAATTGTCACAAACATTCATTTCCTCTATTTCACCATATTTATCTTCGCATTCGACAAAAACATCCTCGAAGAAATTGTCATAATGCTCCTGCATTTCCTCGTCAGAAACATTTGCTACCACTGCAAAGAACACACGATTTAGTTAGTATTTTTTCAACTTTCAAAGTAAAGATTAAATTAATTTCAATAATTTACTTACAGTGAGAGCCATCAGCACTTTTTGCAGAATTTTGAGGGTTTACGTAAAGGTTTTGAAGTAAACATGTCTGGAAAATGAAAGCATCCCGATTAAGCACTTGCAAATCTCGAAGAATACGTAGATATGAAAAGAATTGTATAAAACCATACCTGGCTGAAAGTTGGTTTGTTGTGGATTCTGGAGCAACGATCTCCATGTCGGCACGCGCCGATTTTAAAATAAAAGGAGCAGTTGACCCTGTAAAATTCAAAATGGTTATAGAAGCGTTGTTCAAATATCACTTTAACGATAAAAATAGTAAAGGTTTCTTAGTAAAAATGCCACAAAAGCCAGTTTAAAAGAAAACTTAACCTCAAAGTTACGAATACACGCAAGCCTTGAAAATACTCACTTGTCTTTCTCGGTTCCGAAAATCGATGCCAAATACTCGGCCATGGTCTTCTTCTACGGAATACTTTCCAGTTACTATAAGTTTAAAATTGTTGTTGCTTTAAGGAGATCGATGAACATTCAGAGCGTCACTAGCTCTCACGACGACGCCATTTATACTCGATACCCCGCTCTGCCGTTTGCACAGTCCACTCGTCAATCGACAACTACCTCTACTGGTTCTACTATATCTATATAGAATTGTGCTTCTCCCAGTGCTGCGCATGCGCACAGTTCTTCAAAAGTTTATGAACTTCGTGTGAAAGTTGGTAACACGATGCATGCGCGAGATTTGGAACAGAAACATTCTTAGCAAAAAAATAATAAATAATAAAAAAACTATTGAAATTTTGTTTATACAAGCGTTTTCCGTTTTTTTATAAACTCCCTTTATTATGTAAAATGTACAATTATTCTATATTTGGGATTGCGCCGATTTATAGAACTTTAATCTTATTCGACATGAGGTTTTCATTTGAAATACAGTTTTGAATGCATATTTATGTAACATAGTATGTCTGCGTCTGAATCTTAGTTTGTGTCAACAAATTTACATATAAAATGCTATATGCATAAGAAACTAATATTATTTTCTAGATCAATATACTTATATTAACTGAAATCAATCATCACTAATGTAATAAAAATAATGTTTTAATTCTTCTAAGTATTTATAAATGAAGAAAATGGAATTTCATCTTGTAATATGAAGATAAATCAATTACAAACAAGACCCAAGTAATCATCCATCAATGTTCCGATTGCAAACTGAAAAAGATATTTGAATATGAGTTCAATGTTATTGCAGAATAATAAAGTGTTTACATTAAAGAGATCTTACAATTCCAGTGGCATCGACTCTTGTACCAACAATTTTCAATCTTATCTCGTCATCAGCTTGAATCACAACATCCTCATCTTTGGATTTATAGCACGGTGGGTTTACATTTGGGCAAAACTGCATATCAGCTGGTATCGACTGAAACATATTTTATAATAAAAATTGATATTACTTTCAAAAATTAAACAAATACATCATAATAACACAGAAAATTGCATACATGGTGTGAGATAAAGCACGATAAGGGTCCAATCTCTGCAAACATGCCCACCTGTAAATAACAATGGTCTTAAGTATACTCAAGATTACAAAAATATTTTGACTGTACACGACAATCATCTTACCTTGTTAACTTGTGTGACAATACCATCTAAGACTTCTCCTTTAAAAGGTCGGAAGACAATTGCCTTATATTTGACAGGATACACGACAAACCCTTGTCCTGGTTGGATAATCCCAGCACCGATATTGTCAATTGTTGTGACCGCAACAACAAATCCATACTTTCCAGTACAATTTCCTTCTACCTCCGTGTATAATTTTTGTTTAACTGTGTCCAGCAGTTGTGGCCCAAAGTATCTGGGATGGAGAAGGATCTCGTGTTCCAGAGATATCTAAATAATATAAAATTGAGTGCTATTACATTGTTTGAAAAAAAAAAAAATAATAAAAATAGCTCTTTTTACTTACGTGATAAAACATTTTATAGTTTTAAATGATAGAATATTTTGCTTTAACTAATTCCTAAAGAGATGATGCTTAAATTAGGATAAATCATGCATAAGTCACGGACATAACAACTCGCGCTTGTTGATTGTACGATATATTCGAGGTTATATTTGTCCCTCCAAGCGCCATATACAAAAATGCCGACGCGGCGGCTAGCTTCCAATATTTTACCGACTGGGACTGAGAAACTCATAGCGCCATCTGTTCTTGATAATATCACTGTATGATACCTGCAGATCACGTGTTTACCGTCGAATAAGAGTTTGATTTTCTATGTACCGTTAATCAATAAAAGTAGGTATGAAGTTGTAGATCATCTGATAATGTCGGTAATATTTGAAAATATAACGAACCCCTTCAACATAGGGACATATATTGTATTATTTTAGTAAGACGTAAGACGAGCTAAGCGTAGCCTTAATTTTACTGCTCAGAACGTAAAACTTTTATTTAACGTAAAAATTAGACATAATTTAGGAAACTGGAGGCAAAGAATAAAACACAGAGGAATATTATATTATCTATGACGCAGTTTATTATACAATTACAGTGTATTACTAATTGTATAATGGTAAGTAGTAATAATAATGGTAATAATAATTGTTATAATATTGTTGCGTACCTAGATGTTAACATTAACGTTTTTTAAGAATGATATGATTTTGTTTATACATCGATGATTTCCATCGAGTCTCATAAAACCTTACAATTAACTTCAAGATTTTTCATCCCTTTTTCTTTTTTTAATTAAAAAGAATATCAGTTTGAGTCCACCGCTTGCTTAGTATCAATCTTGCACGTATTTAAAAAAAAAACCTTAAATTCGGTTTAAAAAGATCCTTATCATAAGTTCTTTATCTCATCTAACATACACAACTTACGGTTGTCGCAAAAAATCTCAACTTCCAAAGACAATCGAAATTTTCAGTAAAAAATATTTCAACTTTTTCAGATTGAAATCAATGGTTTTTGCTCTAAACCTTTTACAATTTTTAGGAAACTCGTTATACCGTGCTCTCTCTCTTTTCGAAAAACTCGATTATTCTCAAATTCACCATAGTTTTTCTTCCTTACAATTTTTTTTGTTTTGTTTGACTATGTTTTTTTTCTTCATTTTTTGTTTGTTGAATAAAAAAGACATTCGTCCGTATTTTTTATTACATATCATATCCTCGCATTCATACTTCGACTTTTACACGTAGTACACATTAAATCTACCGAAAAGTTGACTAACCATTTGTTTGTGTCTTAATTTTCGAAAAACGTTACAGTTGCTTAATAGTCGTCTACTATTGGTATACCATCGTCTCGTCGCAATTATTTAGCGAGACACTTTTTTTTCTTAAAACATCTAAGAGTTCGCGAAATAATACATCAAATGGCGAATACGTTACTCCATCATCTACTCGATTACTTCATATTTACAGTCAATAAAGTGACGGCAGGACGGTGGCGCAATTAACACGTGAAAATTTCTAAAACGACTCAACGATGTGACGAACAATCATTCCTGTTTTGCGGCTACACCATGGCTTGGCGCTACTTTTTCCTCCGTACACCTGCAGACTAACTTGCAAATAAGAACATGTGTTTATAAAAACGAAATAATCACGTTATTTCACCGCCGCAAGCACCACATAGTATTCTTTCGCAAATATACATAAATTGCACATAAATCCAGTTAAATCATAGAAAACGAGAAAAAAAGAATAAGAGGATATCGCTGATAAATAATAAGAGAGGGACAGAAAGGTGAGGAGAAAATTAAAAAAACTCAGCAAATCAACTGAAATCTTTGTAGCGTTTTATTCTCAAATAATAAAAGTTAAAATGTAATGGAAATAATATTAATAATAAAAGAAATAATAATATTAATAATATAATAATAATGATAGTAATAATTGCTAGAATAATAATTCTATATCGACCATGGGATACGCTGTCATGTTGCACGAAGTGCAAGAGATGGAAGAGGGGCTTAGGGGACATATCGGAAAATCTACGCAATTGTTTAGTTTTTTTTTCACTCGCTCGTACTCTCCACATATCTTTCTTTAGCTTGCTAATAGTATATCGACACAAGTGTCACACCATATTTCTCTTCTAGCGCGAAAAAAATCGTGCTCCACGCCTCATAACTGTTCTCTTCGGGTCCTGCGTTTCCTTTCTCTTTTTTTCGTCTCGTACATTGTGCACATGCGTGACTTCGCACGTCGCTTAGGAACTTTTTTAAATTCTCTCGGTTTTTTCAGTTTTCCTCGATTTTACTCGCCGCGCGCTCTCTACGGTTTGGGCCCATGAGAAGTCGCTGCACCCCTCGCCTATGTAAAAACGCCTCTCTTCCCTCTTCTCTTCGTCCTCGCCCTCTTGCGTTCTCTCTTGCATGCAGTATAAGCTTACTATAGTCGGAATAATAATGTACAGCTTAAAAGACGGCGATGTCGCATCGCTTCTGTGATGCCCTCGTCGTTCGTATTTTTTTACACGTTTGACACCGTGCAGTGCGAATCATTCATTGTCTAACGATCGAGAAGCGAATATGAGGAGAGAAGAGAGCTTCGAAAATAAAAATTCACATTAATGTACACAATACGCTCGGCTTTCCCCGTCTCCTCGTCTTCGATCTTTAAAGCGATGCTCGTGCGACAATGCAGCGAATCGCGACGTTGATACATAATATATATATACACTCAGCCGTTCTCCCAGGATAATTCGCGTCAACTCTAAAATCGATAATCGCGCCCTAACTATTTACAATACATTCAATAGATTTGCATACATAATCTGTATATGCATATTTATAAAGACGATACGTTCCATACGCGAGTCTATATCCGCAATCGTGTGCTCATAATGTTTGTTTTTTTGTCTCATTTGTTTATTTTTATCGTTTAAATTGCTATTTATAGTTACTCATAAATATATTTATTTATATAATCACACGCACACTTGCTTGTACACACACGCACGCGTACGTATCTGCACAGAAGTTTAGATCATAGCCCTTGGTTTTTCCATTTTTCATCTCCGCCTCGCGGCGAAGCGATAATATATAATATATTGTGCCTTACGAACTACGTGTATACTATTTATCGTATGCGTTCGACGCGCGCATCTCTTCCTGATTCTACCGTTTAAAGCGCCCATCGCGTATATAATATTTCGACCAGTTGAGCTCACGGCGAAACTCTGTATTTGTCTGATTAGTGTAGGTATCCCTTGCAACTGTCGTTAAAAAGAAAAAGTGCTGTGTATTTACACGTAAGACTTATATATAAATATGGATATGTGAGGGTTTGTTGTATCTCGTTTCCATTAATACACGCGTTTAAAAACTTAGCCACGGGGCGAACTGTCAAATTGTCTCTGTTCTGTCGTTTCTCCGGCAAAACGTACGTGACCCTGTTTTAAAAAGAGGCCGAAAATCAAGAAATTCGATACTATTGAAATCTTGGCTTTGTTAAGATTCGATCAGCTACTTTTTTTTTGTTCCGTTTCATCGTTATTTCGTTCCTTTTAAAATGCACACACGTAATGGGCGAAAAATGGGCAACCTCTACTTGCGCGATTCCCATGCGTTATATACTAGAGAAAAGAATCCAAAGGAGTGAAAAAACTCAAGTTTGTTCCCTTTTCTCGAAAATTTGTTTCTTTTCGTGTGTAAAAATCCTCGAAAAAAGCGTGGACAAAAATGTTTCGATCAACGTGCCGCCTCGTTTTACGGACAACTCGTTTCTGCTTATACGCGTATTTACAATGTGTATTAATTATAGTAAATGTAATTACAGTCACTGCTTTAGGAACTTTGTACTCGTGGATGACTTCGAGCATAACGACGATAAGATCACGACGAAAGGGAATTTCACAATTTACTGAATGAATCGTTGTAAAATTTAGCTTAGTAAAGCGTCGATATTCTCGAGAGTCTCTCGCACATCTTGAAAAGTTCGTTGCGCCGCGCCGAAACAAAACTCTCTTCAGTTTACGATAACCATTACGTCACGTACCTTCGTTCATTTCTTTATTTACGGAACTAAAGTTAACGATCATTTCAGGGGCCGGTGTACAGTGGATGTTGGAAGTACGGCGACTCCGATGAAAAATATCAGGCAAATCGTTTAAAGGAAGTAGCGCGCTTTCATTTTCTTTATTCTGCAATTAGGCCGAAAGATCTTGCACGATCGTCATCGGGCGAAAATGCAGACGAAACGTTGAGTGTCGCTTGCGATCTTCGTCCATGTCACATTGAGAATCACTGCCAGACCTTTCGCCTAACCGACTTTTATATAAAACAGCGATATATTCATAAATAAACGTAAAATAATTTCCCCTAATTATTTACAAAAAAATCGTCGTTATCGTTCGTATATTATCTCAAATGCTGACTGTATTCGTTAATAAATCTTTGTCTTCATTCCAATACTTTGAAAAATAATAGCAGCGACGACTATAATCTCTCTTTCTCTCTCTCTCTCTCTCTCTCTCTCTCTCTCTCTCTCTCTCTCTCTCTCTCTCTCTCTCTCTCTCTCTCTCTCTCTCTCTCTCTCTCTCTCTCTCTCGTGATGATCGAATTTTTGGTGCTTCGCCGTCCGCTGCTCTCCCCGCGGCGTATCGACAATCGAAAGTCGACGAGAGAATACCTCGTGACGGCCACAACGTTCGTCCTATTTACAAATAATTGTAGAGCCTTCGTTAAAAAAACGCTGTCGCCGTCACGTCTCGATCCCGATCGATCGAACGCCTAGAGAGCCGGACGCAACGCTCAGAGCGAGTGCCTCCAACGCAAGCGGAAAGGAGGACACTCTACACATCCCGAGAACGAATGATCCCGAATTAGTGATAAAAGTCCGGTAGATTGCACAATCGTCGCGGTTGGTGATGCTGATGCGGCTGCTGGAGTTGATGCTGGCGGTAGAGAGCCGTGGACTCGCCGGCTGGCTTGACCTGCTGTCACTCGTGGACGGAGGACTTGGCGCCGTGCGGGTGTCCGTAGCCGCCGCTGCCGGCGCCCGAGGCCGCCACCAGGGCCAGGGGCAGAGGCGAGCCCAGCGGGGTCGAGTGCGGGTGCTGGCCGCCTCCGAGAGCCGGCGACGAGTGCGTCGTCAGGGCGAGGGGACTGCTGGACATTGTGCTGGCCAGCGAGGCGAAGACCGAGGGCGCGGGCGATGCCATCGTCGGACTGCCCATCGCTGCTGTCGGAGGATTGATGCGCTTCTCCTTCTGCCGCCTGTAATAGGGAGTGCTGAATTTAGCATAATTTGCCCAGAGGTTCAGAGCTCGGGTGTCAATGGTGGAGTCCCGAGAGGCGGGGAGAAGAGTCGAGAGTTTGTCGTTACTTTTCTCGAGAAGTCGAAATTGCAAGGCAGCTTTGCATATTCGGACGGGAAGATCGTAAAACGCCGAGCGCTTCCGAGAATCTTCCCATATGAATGCACACACAGAGATCGAGAAAGGGAGTATAGCATGGGAAGAAGATACGGTGATAAGCGGGCGTGTAGAGGCCAATGGGAAGAATAAAAGATTTTACGTCCAATCGTAGAACGGCGAATAGTAAAATGATAAATATCGAGAGAGAGAGAGAGAGAGCCGGTCGTTTCTAGAAATGAAATTACCTGTTGCAGAACCAGACCCTGACCACTTCCTTCTCCATGGCGAGACTGTCGGCGAGAATGGTAATTTCCTCGGAAGTCGGCTTGGGATTCTGAACGAATGCCTTCTCCAAGGCGACGCGGACGCTCGTCTCGATCGAGGTCCGCTTCTTCCTCCGCCTACCGATCGCCTCCGGGGTCGTCATCGGATTCGACAGCGAGTTCGGGTTGTTCAGCGAGTTGTCCGCGTCCTCCAGCCACTTTTGCAGCAGCGGCTTCAGCTTGCACATGTTTTTGAACGACAGATTCAGTGCCTCGAACCTGTGAATTCGGCATTCGTTACGTCACCGGACTCGTTGGGTTTTTAAAAATTTTTCCTCGCTCGAAACTCACCTGGAGATGGTCGTCTGTGAGAAGTCGTTTCCGTAGAGCTTGCCCATGGCGAGGCCGACGTCGCCCTGGGTGAAGCCGAGCTTGATCCTGCGCTGCTTGAACGTCTTGGCGAACTGTTCGAGCTCCTCGAGGTCGGTCGTCTCCTCGGGTGAGGGTTCCAGTCTCGCGGCCGAGGGTTTCACCGCGGGTGGCGTTCCCGGGGGTGGGGGCGAGCGCTGCTGTTGCACCGTGTTACGTCCGCCGCCTCCGCTGCTCTGCAGCGCCTGCTGCTTCTGCAGAGCTTGGAGCTGTTGCGCCGCCTGGGCTACCGCTTGCTGTACCTGCGGATGAAACGACGTTTTTGTTATTACTCTTCCCCGGAGTCGAATAGAGGCTGTTGGGGTTGACTACAACGGTGTATGCGGGACCGACGCGACTATAGTATAAAGTATATATTCATGCCTAATGATAGTACCTGCATGGACTGCGAGTGCGGGTGACTTGATCTCTGAGTGTAGCCACCGCCACTCTGCAACAGCCCCTGCAACGTTTTACACACTGTGGTCAGAGCGAAGTGCAGGCATTGGGGATCATCGCATTCAGATAAATTACTCATTCAAACTCAATCGGGAAGCGCGTGACAGAGCCATCAAATTATACGCGACGCGACGGAGATGGGACGACTCCGATATACATATACATATACCTGAGAACTACTGTATTACACATAATAGGCAAAGGAGTCGCGCGTGCGGCGGCGCAGCAGGTGAGAGAGCCTTTCCAATCGATTATCTTCACCCTTTCGAAAATGCAGATGCGGCAAGCCGAGATCGAGATCCTCCCGGAAAGCCCACGTGTGTACTTCTCTTTATACACACGCATCTACGGCGTACGTATATATAGAGAAGGGTCGTAAAAACGCAGAAACACCCTTCGCCTCTCTCGGCGCTCTATAAAAAGGGTTCCGACTTTTCCTACTCCGTGTACGATACTTTATGCTTATTTATGTATAGACACCCCATGGAATTACTTTACATCTCTCGCTGCCACGTGTCGGGATCCGCGCGCGTGAATAGCTGAATATATCCACACACACACACACACACACACACACACCTCCGTGTGTATACGAGGCGGCGCAGGTATTTTTACGGGCGAAAAAGGGTGAGCGACGAGTCGGCGCATTTTTAATAGAATGGTCGCGTGTCGCTATTCAAATGGGGTGAGCTGCTTGACTCGACTCTGACGCGGCGGCCACACGGGGCGGGATCGATCCGTCATGCATAATATAATGTATACCTGAGTGTCGCCTAATTCGCCGGGACCTGCTAATTCCGTTTGAATTATGACGCCGCGCAAGCAAGTGCAGCTCGTTTACGCACGTGATATTGAGCGTATCTGAGGTTCTGTAATCCTCGAATCGAAATTCACGCAGCGCAACGCTAAACTCTAAAAGCCTCATTTTCATGATAATTCGCACACCCCAAAGCCACAGCCGCATCGCTATTCCGCGCGCCGCAGCGAATTCCGGAAAAAAGCGCCTGCAGAAAGGAATTAGCATTTCAAAGCGCGGAGAGACAGAGAGAGAGAGAGAGAGAGAGAGAGAGAGAGAGAGAGAGAGAGAGAGAGAGAGAGAGAGAGTAGGCCATCGGTACATAATATACACGAAAAGAAGAGAGAAAAATCAACGCCGGCTGCTGCACAGCCGGAAAATCCCTAATCCGCTTGCTTAACACGCGTCTCTCTCTCACTCGATCAACGACTGCGGATAAAAGGGGTTCGGCACGCGCGAACGTGAGGAAGCTACTTCTTCTCCTTATGTTGCCGGCGGCGGGGAGAGGCGAAACTTATGTGTGCCGTCTTCGTCCCCGCGCGCTGTGCAGCCCTCCGTATAGCCACGTGTTGGGTAACAAAGGTGAGCACAAGGTGCCTCGCTCGCTCGCTTTCGCCCTTAACGAATCGCCTCTGCAGCGGAGCGACCTTTTTCAAAAGACCAGCGACGACTACTACTGCCATTAAATCCGCCGGGCGCAAAGTCGTTTTGTTGCTTTTTATCCGGGACCGCCAGCTCGTACGTGTATGCACGCGCGTATGTATACAGAGAGGAGAGAGAGAGAGACTATAGAAAAGCGCTTCGTAAATCTCGAGCTTCTCGGGACTATGCAGCGGCCGATGCATAAACGCCGGATTCTCGTGTGTGTAACAGGAGCGCTGGTCTTACGATCATCGCGGCGTTTTTTTCTTCCTCCGCTTTCGGAGCCGACGAGCAGCGGGGAAGATCGATAATTGTAGATATTTGATGAATCGGTCCGGGAAAAAAAAACGATTGGGAGAAAAAACGCGGATAGAAGAAAGGAAAATTCTTCTGAGAGACCGGCGCCGCTTTGAATACAACGAGGGTGAGCGTAATGAACGAAAATATCGTTCTCACGAGGCGAAAAACAACTTCACTCGATCTATAAGCGATATAATTCGTCGCGAACTCACCTGATTCTGAAGGAAGAACTGCGCCTGGGCGGGCAGCTGTCCAGCCGCGGGGTTGGCCTGCTGGAACATGGCAAACTGCTGGAGCTGCTGTTGTAGCGACTGTTGCTGCTGCTGGAGCGTCGAGGCCAGAGCCTGGATCTCCTGGGGACTGAGCGCCCCGAGCGAGCCGTGCATCAGCAACTGCTGACCGACCAGCTGGGCCGCCAGGGCTGCCTGCGAACTGTTACCCGCGTGCTGGCTACCGGTCAGCTGGCTGCTCACCCCCGACGACGGCGAGGATGCGCTGCCACTCGTGCCGCTGCTGCTGTTGCGCTGCGAGACGTCGGTTACCTGCGAAGTTGAGTAATACCGTGTTTGATAATTCCTGTATGGGCTTCGGCAAGATTTATTGGGAGGAAGCTGCTGCAGACGCAAAGACGCTGGACCGACGTCTTTTCAGAACGGTTTAAACGCAATTTCACCGTGACGCCGTATACACACACACACGCGTGTAGTCGATCGAAAATCAGAGCGTTCCACCCTCGGCTAATACATTTCGCGCGGAGCGAGCAAACGCTCGAACAAAGCGGCTGTTTACACTCGGCTAGGCGCAGGATATTGGTCACTTCGGTTCCTCCTGCGCTTTTGTGCTTTATATAAAACCCGCCCCAGCGTTCTTCCCTTCTTAGCCAGCTTCTTCTTCTTCTTCGGCCTACGCCTGTACTTTGCTCCGATATTTATTTCTCAAATATTGAATCTCATCCGCATTTTTTATACGCGCGTACGGCTCTTGTCTTTCGCGTGGATCGGGAGTTTTTTTTTTTTGCTATACCTGACAGATGGTCACTTCCGCGGGATCTTTTTCTGTTTACCGAATTTTTTTTCTCCCATATACGGAGGATCGAAAAAATTCCTTTGATGCTGGCGCTGTATCCGCTGGAATATTGAATTAGACGTAATAACGGCGATTAATCGGCGAAATTCGACGGCTCTCCCCGAAATCGTACCATTTGCATGTCGAGAAATAATCCGGCAGAGCGAACACCACCGACAACACAAATACACATCGTGGGAAGTCCGGTTCGCCACACCTACGACAAAACAGAGAGTCGAAGAGAACACAGGTCGACCGCAGAGAGCGATAATCATCTCCGGCGCGTAATTTCTCGCGTGGGCCTAACCGGCGACGGTGGCCCGCTCGGAATGTCGTCACCTGTTGGATCGTAATTAGCCGGACCTAATTTGCTTCCGACCACCTGCCCGCACACGCACAATGTGCTATATATACACACCGTATTCTCGCGGACCCCAAGTCACTCTGATTGCCGGTGTAGTATGGAGTCGGTTCCCTTGACCGTCGGCTCTATTCATGCGCTATGCCGCTGCCCTTTTTTTCCTATGCGCGTTGTTATGTATACGTCATCGCGTGTGCGAGAATTATACAGAACGAGGGGTAGGTACGTCGCGTGTGTTTGTTTTTTTGTCTCGCGTGAATAACGCGCAGGTTACTTACCAGGTTGAGGGCCTCTCGGTCCGAGTCGATCGAGTCGTGGTCCAGGTGGACGTCGTTGCCGTCCTGGACGTCGCTCGCGATACTCCGGTCGTCGCCGCTGAGATCGGCACCGTCCACGTCACCGTGTAGGTCGGCATCTGTAATCAGGCGAAAAATTGTCCCCCTTAACAAACTGTCTTTTTCTTTATAAAAAGTTAAGTGGTTGGAGGATTCGCTTGAATATAGACATATTCTGCAAATTTCTCACGCGAACTCGCGTTATAAAAAGGGGGTTGCACTTGAAATCGCGATCGTATCACACTGTATTGAGGTGAACAAACCATGAAAAATCTTATGGAAAAATGCACTCTCAAACTTGCTCGTACAGTCGTTATTATTTTGCGGCCGGTACTTCCGGTGATGGTGATGCGCCCGATAGCTCGTCGGGGTGCTCGTCGCGTGGAACTTCATGTCCGCGAAGATCATCCTGGGCTCCTCCAGAAAGACCATCTTCCTAGCCCAGCTGCAGGCCTCTTCGACTGCTTCCACGCCCTTCACCCTCACATCTATCTTGCACATAGACCGTTTGCCGCGATCCAGCGCACACTCGCTTTATTATTCGCCGATAATTCCTATCTCCGAATCACAGTCCTTAATCGCGCACTCGCGCGTCGAAGCACGCGGAAAATCCAAGCGATGAAGAAACAAAAATTAAAATAAATTTAAATATTCACGAGACACTTATGAATATTCGAGAGTAGCGAGACTCGCGCGGCAGCACAGTGAACTGACGGACAGACCGACACGGAGCGAATGTCAGTCGAGCGCTGCAGCGGAGCGCGCAGTGACGCAACGGAGCAGCGCCTCGGCCCTAAAGGCTAGAACTACCCCCACCACTTGGACGGGGCCAGCCATTGGCCGCCGTCTCGCCGCGGTCCTGCCTACCACTGGCTTTGCCTCTCTCTCGCTCGCTCGTGCGCCGCGGACTATCGCGTGTATTCTACATATCTCCGTGTGTAGAAAAAACCCCTTTACCTACGAGAGCTCCCCCCTACCGTCATCGCGTGCGGCTGCGTGTATAATGCATACGCGCGCGCGTGTATCTCGCCTCCCTCGCATAACCCCTTTGATTCTAGAGAGCGAATTCGCCGGCATTGTTGTCCCTTTTTGTAAAATTTAACGCGCCGAGTTGGTCCGCTTTTTTATTGACGCCGGCTGTGTACGTGGCCTCTGCTCAACCGATTCGGCGACGGAATCGCGTAACGGCTTCCATTACAATGATTACTTCGATACGCGCCGTGTGCGGGATTAAAATTTACGGGCGGATATTTTTTATCGCTATACTGCCACTGCTGCGATATTGGCGCGCGAGCCTTGAAAGGGTGGTACTCGGTGCGCCGTTGCGGCGGGGCCGATGGCGCTTGATTCGATTTTATGGCTTATTGTTATTTAAATTTAATCGCACACTTGAATTTGTCGTCCGAGTGAACTGATTTTCTCACCATTTTTCCACTTTTATACGATAAAGCGGCACCTGGTCCCAGATAGAGACAAATAGCGTTATATCTCTGCGGCGAATCTCCGCGCAACGTGAGAACCGAATTAGGCTGAGGCGCGAAAAAGAGACTTTTAATTTCCAAAAAACTCTGGAAAAAACATACCGATGCAGGCTATACCCTCGCTGTGGGAAAAATCCGGGAGATAGCCGAGTTTTGCGGAAGGGTCAATGCACACACGGAATAAAAAACTCTCTCCGACGAGACTTTTCGCATGACGAGTCGCCGCGGCGCGTTCCCATGCAGCCTGTGTTTTGGGGTGAAAAAAGGCCAAAAAGTGAGCGATGCCCCTATAAAATCGTGCACGCGCAGGTAGCTCTCTCTCTCGCGCGACGATCTCGGAGGGGGATGAAAATCTCTCGGCTCTATGCACGCGGCTAAAAAAAGCGAGAAGAAAGGAGGAAGAATGGAAAAAAATTTCCGACAATCCGGTGGATCTCTCCGATGCATAGTATATGGCAGCACAGAGAGATTCTGGGGCTAAACTCCCCGTATTTGCTGCTGCATTTTTTCCCCTCCTACTTGCCAAGCGCGCCCCACCTTTTTTTTCTCTCTTTTTCTCTGCCGTACCTGGGATGCAGATTCCCCCGAAATCGTAAAAAAAGCCGAGTCGCGGGTCAGGTAGAGAGAGAGAGAGAGAGAGAGAGAGAGAGAGAGAGAGGCGCGTACATCCTTCGTGAATCGTGTGCGAGAGCTGCAGGGATACATATTGTAATGAGAAAAAGAGGCTAGAAAAACATTGGCCGCGCACAAAGTGCGCTTAAGGAGGATATATCCGAGGAGAATATAATATATACCCGTAAGAAATCTTGGCTCTATCGCGGTGTTATTATACGCGAAGCTCTTTGTTCGGGGGAGCGTATTTTTGAAAAATTAAATTTATCATATATTTCATGCGCACAAAGGAGAGCAAAACATGGAAACTCGTGAGAATGAGGCGCGAAGGCAGAAATTCAATGACGGCGAAAGGGTCGCTCTTTTTAAGCACTTTTTGGGGCGATTTCTCCTGGTTTAGCAGCTACTTTTCACACACACTGCACACACCCTTTGCAGCCGCGCATAGGAGCTAGTTACGCGGCTCAAGAAAGCGCACGCTAGTATAAGCGATCGAGAAAAGAACGTTAGGACTTTTTTATCCAGCTGCGCCCTTTCCCTAAAAGAGATGAGACGCGTAACCGTCGATTTCCCACTTTTTTCGGAGGCTGCCGCGCGCAACGTATATACTGTCGAGAGACTTTTTTACGGCGAAAAGTGCGCGTGCGAAATCGACGTCGAGAGGAGAGAAAGAGAGAGAAATACGGGACGGCCGAATGAGAGTCAACGTACGCTTTTTTCGCGGCTGTCTGTGGATTGGCGGATAGAGAGAGAGAGAGAAGAAGGAGAAAAAAGCGAGCAAACGAGGTAACAACCGTTTTTTCGTAACGGACCGAAAAGTTAGTTACAGGTACATCTAGAGAGAGAACGTCGTTGGAGGTATAGCACGGCAGAACGTTATTGGCTGACGGAAGAAGCTGCGGCACAGCGACACTTCCCCAAGGATTCTTTGTGTGAACCGTCGTACAACCGCCGAATGAAATTATAAAAAAAGGAAGAAGAGCGAGCAGCCGCTCACCCCCGGAGTGAAAATTTTCCCGCAATGAAGTCATCCCACGATCAGCGCGAGGACTGGACACGCGCGTGAATTTACGAGTGTCCGACAGATTTTCATCGCGCATCTGCGATAATCGGCCATAAAACAAACGCTTCGCGCAACAAAGAGCGGACAAATTTCCACAGTCCGTCAACGCCGACGCACGATCGCGCCATCCTCTCGGACTTTCCCAGAGCGAAAAACAAAGCTCTCGAAGGAAGAGCGCCCGGAAACGCGCGCTATATAGTATACTGTAGCGCCTTTCCATGAGAAAATGAGATATTGCGCAAGGGGGTCACAGTCTCTCTTCACCCACGCAGTAGTAGGGAAATAGCGCAGAGGGACACAATGAGATCGGCGCCGTGTGTGCGTCTATCCATCACCCACGCATTCACTCACAAATCGCAAGCTACAGCGATGTGCCCGAGGGGTCGTAGTTGCATCGCGTGTGCAGCTGGAGTCCCTCCCCCTACTCTCTCGCTCGCTTTACCCTCGATTTCTCGCTCTCCTTTTTCGACTCTCTGTGTGTTATGTGCAGTGTGGAGATCGTCGCACGCAGTGGACCTGACCGCTCGCCTTCGCCTCATTCACGCGAGGAAAAAATTGCGTGCGTCCGGGGGAAGGTCAGAGAGGGAGGATGGACGTTTTTAGTATTATAGGGGGGACGGCTGCTGCAGCGACGGTCAGGTGATATAAAAAGCCACTGTGTGACACTTGAATTCCGGATGCGCGATGATGGGAGAGCGAGACCTGTTCGCATGTGAATTTTTCAGCCGAGAGATGCTTTTTTTTTCTTAAAGTGAAAGAAGCGTTCTCACATGTATTAGAGAGAGAGAGAGAGCACCGATTTTGTAAAAAATGCTAATAAATCGTATACGCTTTGCAAAAAAAAAGAGCATCGACGAGGGCTGTCCGTTTTCTATGTATTCTCACGGTATTATTGTTTTTTAATTTTCAGACATTACGTCGCGTCGTGCTCCCACGGGATCTTCCAGCCGGACAAAGACTCGGACTACCTGAATTTTCTTCGAGCGCGTCAAAATTGTACTCGTGTATACTTGCCCTCTCCGAAGAAAGCCTAGAAAATGACGTTTTTCGACGCATCGGTCACGTAATGAAAAGGCTCGCTGACATTCGAATTCAGACACGTGAACGAGCGCGGGGACCTGTTCAAATTTGAATCTTCGTACGTGACGGCGACCTGCATCGAGTTACTCGATCGAGAAATTTTCTCACCGAACTTATAAGCGCGCGCGCGCGTGTGTGTACAAAACGCCTAATTTCAGGATGACCGTATCGAAAAATTTTGCGGCTCGTTGCCGAACAAAGAAGAAAAATCTCATCAGCGCCACATTAGAGACAACAAAGCGGCGCCGCCTAATGAATAATCGTCGACGAGAGATCATCAAACACACACCGGAGCTGCGCATAGGTATATACACGTATATATCCCGAAAATTTCCCTCGAATCATCGGGAATATCGTATAATAAGCGCTTTGTCGGCCTCCCAGCACGAAAGAATAGAACTAACGAGTCCGCGGTATGGCTCCGCCCACGGATAGCCGCGAAAATTTCCATCCTCTCTTTCGGGCGCCGTGTGTCCGGTAGCTATGTTCCGAGGCGAGAAGCCAGAAAGATGAGGAGGGCGTGTATTTTTTTCCTTTGAAGCCGAAGATCTACATAAAACGTCGATTTGCCCATAGGGAAAAATCGCCGAGTCACGCGGGACTTCCTCTCGCTCGCGTGTATGGATATCGTGTTATATGCCCAGGCGTACAAAGGGAAATCGTTATTTTCACGGCTAGGCTTGATTTCGCGCTTTTCTTCCGCGCGGCTTGTGGGACGTGTTTTCTATTTATCTTGTGCCGATCCTCCGTTTGATGCCTCCTCGTTTCGAGCGCATTGTCGCGCAACAAAGTTAATTTTACGTCTGTTAGAAGATTTTTCGAATCGATCTCTCGAGGTGAAAAAAGTAAGAAAAAAACAACGTATGTCGGTAAAATTTTTTTCAACCGCCGCTGCTGCAGGAGCGCCGAAAAAAGCGCAATCTCATTCCGCGCGCAATAAAAAGTCGAAAATTAGCAATTATCCGGGGCTTTACGACTTTCCTCGCGGCGGCGGGGGTTATTTTTTCTCTCGCGCTCCTGCGGTCTTTCTCGGTATGGAAGACAAGGTAATCCTAGCTCGCGCGCATTTTTCTAATTCCACCCCATTTGGCCGCCGGTATAGGCTCCCGTGTCATTCCGAAATTTCGTCGGTTCGCGAATTCCGCAAATCGATATATTCGCCGCCGCGTGGATCCTGCGATCTTCTTTCTCATTATCCGCCTCTGCCGCTGCTTCTCCCCGTCTTCGAAATATCTCCGGTTGCGAGAGCTGCAACTGATGCTTTTTCGACTGGTCCTCGCTTATTTCCTGCTTCTCCGAACTGTTTATGGCTTTTCGAGCTGCTGCTGCACGGGGGCGAGCATTAGAAGCTGCTCTGCGCTCTTCTTTCCCCGAAAGCCTTTCGGCCCGCCGTGCGCTAAATGACAAAAGTTTAGGGTAAACGCTCTCGTTCTTTACTGCGCGCACGATACATTGTACGCGGTCGTATTGTTTCAAGGTCGGCCGCGCGGGGAATTACCGAAATTTCTCGCTTCTTTCGAGAGAGCATGATCGTACGGCAGCTGGCACAATATATATATATATTATATGCTTTCCCATCAGCGCAGCGTCGACACAATTATCAGAGAGCGAGTTCGAATCTCCATAGAAGATAAACGCGAAGATCGCATTAGAGCGTGCGCGGGATTTCTTGCCGCTTGGCCGATCCCGTGCATCTGCCTCGCGCAGAGGAGTTTTCTTCCAAGGCGCTGTGTGTATTCTTATATAAATGTCCCGCGCGCGCAACAAAGGACGCAGCGGGTCCCGTCGTCTATGTGTGCAGTGTATAATACGGGGGAGGCCCGCTGTCAGCTCCGGCGACTTACGATTTTATTAGGGCCTTGCGTCATTCGATTATGCTTGTGCGTACATTGTCGACGGCTCTCGGCTTTTCCACTGCGGGCAGCGGCAGACCTGCGTGGAGACTCTTTTTCAATTCGAATAACGCGAGCGAACGTGTGCGGGAGTGCGAGGAAAAATCAGAGCTCGTAAATTCACACGTGCTTTTGTATACGCTCTCAGCGGGAAAATTTGACCGATACGCGGATGAAGCGGAGAGGACGATTCGGTTTATTACGTCGCGATTCATTCTTCAAATGAGACGTTTCGGCTCCTGTAAATCTCTTCCGCTTCCCTGACTCCTCGAAAATTTTCAACAAAAACCATCTACACACATCCGCGTTATCTCGAGAAGCGCCGAGCTCGCGCGACGTCCTCCATCGCTGCGTCGCCGAAAAAAGCAGCAGCCCCTGAACAATTTTACAGCCGCAATAGCACACGCGCCACTGGCAGATTGCAGCATCCGTCGCGTGGGGGAAGTAGCGCGCACGCGAAAGGGTCGCCCCGCACCCAATGGAACAACGAGGCAAGGGTGAGAAGGGGTGGACCGAAACCGTTAGGTCGCGTGCCTACCGCGTATACGCACGTGTCCAAAAGGATTCCGATCCGCGCTTTTCTAGCCGCGCGCTGCATCACCTGTGTGTTTTTTACGAGATTTTATGCAATTGTATAACGTAAGCCCAAGTGTAAACCCTTTCGATCGAGTTTCCTTACGCACACGCCCCTTCTTACGACGACGAGGGGATGATGTAACGCCGGAGGCGTTCGCCTTAATGCTCAAATTCGAATGGCGTGTGTGCATTTGTTAATTAAAAGCATCGTGACTGGAGCGTATACGTAGCTGTATCCCGGCGCTGCTGTTGGATTTCAAAATTTATATCCAGAAACTCGAGCGCACACGCAGCCGTCATCGATCTCTACAACCTCCGAAAATTCGAGCCGTAGAACAACAGCTTTCTCCGCTATTTTGATGTATATCTTCTCTCCGCACTTAATTGTTTCCCCGGCATGCGTGGAACGTGGGCGGATACGCGTGTGTTCTGTATCTCGTGGATCCGGGCGAACCAGGTAAACAGATATCTATCCGGCTGCTTCGCAGCGGCAGCCGTCATTAGTGCAGCGATCGTGCCAACCAGCGCATACGTGGAAACGGGGGAAAAGTTGAAGAGAGTCGGCAGATGCGCGCGACAGGCGCGTGGCGCGTAAAAAGTGGAGTCTGCGCTTGCGATGCCACACCGGAACAGTTAGATCTCGAGGCAGCTCGCTCGCGCGCGCAGTTAGCTCTCGTTTTTCCGGATAGGACCACAGAAGATCAGAGCGCGTGCCGGAGCGCGCGATCCGCTTTATGGACATAGCTGTAAAGTTCGGATCAAGGTTGCGCCGCTGCAGATGCGCCGATGATCGTGACTGGCGGCTGGAAAAAAAAAAGAGTCGCTTTTTTTCTTCAAGCGGCGTGTGCGTGGGTGTCTGTTTTGTGCAGCGGCAGCTAGCGGGTGGTTAATCGATCGGGAAACTCTTTCGATTACATGCCGAATTACGGCGAGCTTATCAGCGTTGATTGATGACGGAGTAATTTGGCGATACTCTACTGGCATTGTGCGTGCTGTGTAGCGTGTGTGGAACGTTTAGGGAAAAAGCTCACGTCCGCCGGGGCGAAACTCCTGTGCCGGCGGCGTAAGGAAATGAGTCTATGCATATAAAAGAAGGGCGTCACATGCGATCGAGGCGGAGAGAGAGAGAGAGAGAGAGAGAGAGAGAGAGAGAGAGAGGATGTGTGTTCCGCAGCAGCGGAACATTCGGTCCATTTGGAATGGGCCACTGCTGGCAGTGATGTACGACATCCTCGGACCTGCATATTGACCGCCTACTCTCTCTCCCTCTCTCTCTTTCGAGATATGCGAACTGCGAGATCGCGGTATATTAGGATTTTCTTTTATGTACCTCGAGTCGGCCTCTGAATGCTGCAGTCGCGCGTGAATTTTTTAACGCACGAGTCTGCCCAAAGAGAAGTACTCCTGCCGAGGAGGCGTGAGCGATCCGCTGGCACTAATTGCGGATGATCGATGCGATTCGAGCCGATAAAAAAGTGTCAATCTCACGTAACGGCCGTCGATCCAAATATTTCCATTTTTCGCAGCTGCTTGCCCAGAACCTATACATCAGTATTCACGAGCCGTAGCTAGCTCTGGCGGCCGATAAAAAAATAATCCCGGCAGCGCTGAATGCGTGTATAGGCAAAGTGAGTTCTCGCGTCGCTCTTTTTCCACGATCGCGGAACTTTTTCCCGCAGCTCTCTCAGAGGCTAGCTGCGATCATTTGAATATCCCGTAGTTAAGATTCATCGGGCGCGCGCTTCGGGGGCAGTGATTGTCGAGTCGGGCAGTCGAGTCACGTGGCCCGGCACGTCATACACGTCAAACCGAAGCCCCTCCGGCTGCGCGCAGCCCCTACATGTCTGTGTGTGTGTGTGCCTGGGCCACTTGGACCCGAGGGGCGAGCGTAGCCGGGCACTTTACATTCTATTTTCACGCTGTACTGACCCCGATTTATGCGACTCGCCTCTAACGTATTCGCGAGATATTGCCTCTTGGCACGCGCTCGCCTATACTCCGCTGGGAGTCGCCGGCCGCAGACGACGACGACGTTTCGAAACTATGTCAATTTTCGAAAGAATCGAAAAATTCCTCGTCGCGCGCGGCTGCGAACTAGTTGATAAACATGAAAGAGGGAGAGAATTTGTCCTTTGGAGCACGCGTAGCGGATAGCGCAGCTATAGGATCAGCGGCACCCCAGCACGCGAGAGTCTGTTTTACGCGCGTCACCGCCCCCGCGCCTCTTTTCACGGGACAACGAGCACCGCCCCCGTCGGCTCTAAGCGAGTTAAATAACGCTACATTACCACCCTTGCCCAGCCTCGCCTTGCGCTCGCGCTCGCGCACCAGCCGCTTGTCCGAGTGTGAAATATCCTCTGGCTTATCAAGCTCCCGCAGAGCTTTTTTATTATACAGCCCGGCTGGCCAGTCGATGAGCTGTGCGCGCTGCGGTTCTCTCGATTGCTCTCGCGCCCTATGGGGTATACAGCTCGCCGCATTGTGTATACACGCCGCCTCGTATTTATATACCCTGGCGCCTCCGATCGCCAGACTTATATATTGGCTGTTGTTGCCTTGTTTTTTTTCGTTTCTTCGCCTTCGCTAGCATACGTATATTTTGAAGTTTGTCGCAAACGCGTGAAAAGAGCGATGATCGAAGCGCAATAAAGCCGTCTTCTGTACTAAACGTCTCGGTCGATTAGAGTCGTCAGCGCAGCGGAGTCGGTTATTAAGAAAAGTGCTGCCGAGGCGCCGCGCGATCATTCTCGAGAAATAACAGGCCGACACGACGTGTGTCCCTCTTCTCCCTCTTACCGAGTGTCATTCACTCGATGGCCGTGTGTATACTGCCCCAGAGCGGCGGCGATTATTATACGGCGTGTCCGTCGATCTCGCGAATATCGTCTGATGCCTCGGGGCTTTCCCATTATATCGTATGCTGCTGGCCTTGGAATCGGCGGTGGCTCGAAGGGGGCGGCTCGTATTTTGTTTCCGAATTCGAGCTTCTGGAAATTGCATATTCTCTTCCGACGACTAACTCCATCGTTTGTCTCCCGTGGGCGTGGAGGTGATGGTCTGCGCTATTTCGACTGTTAAGCGCGGTGAGCTTTTTGAATAAACGCTCCGAATTCCTGAGGAGAGAAACCGTGTACCTTTTGTACACGGCGAAAATCGTATTTCTCGCGCGCATTTTCCTCCTATCGAGTAGCTCGGCTTTATTCTTCTCGCTTCGCCACTACGGCGTATATACGGCGTTAGCTTAATGGCATGTCGAGCGTATCGGGTTTCTGGAGAAACGTTAAAGATCTTCGGGGAAGAACGAGAACGATCCCCCTTTTCCGCAGATATACGTGTATGTGTGCTATGTGTGTGCGCGCGTGTGTGTGTGTGTGTGTGTGTACACCTCTTTCTTTCTCACTTTCCTTCCCTTCGCCTCTCTATACACGCTTTTTTTTTTAACTCTCCACGTGCGTGTGTGCGCGAGTCGTATTTCTCGCTCATGATTTCAGCCACGCTCGAAATCAGAGAACGCTTCTAAAATTTTTCATTAAAATCGTTTTTAATTGCTCGATTCGACCATTAATCTCATCGCCGTAGATTTTTCGAATCACTGCGCGCAGCAGAGAAGCCTCGAAACATTCCGACAAAAAGCCCCTTCGCCTTATGAATTCCGCATACATCTCTCCCTCTCTCGTCCGAGGCGACCATTTTTTCGAGGGGCTGCAGAGACAGTAAAGAACCCATCGAGAATCTTGACGATCATCAGCCTGTTGCCGCGGCGGCGGTGGTGGCCCTTTTCATCGGCGGCGGCGACTTGGAATATAAAAAAGTCGAGCGGCAGAGGGTTGCACCCCTCGAAGAGTCGTGTGGGGCCACCCCCGCGCTCTAGTCAACCAGCCAGTCGCGTGCTGGTAGATAACGGCCTGCTAATTGATTATAATAAGCGCCGCTGAGGAAGTTGTGTTATACGGCGTGGGGATGCGTGCGGCGTCATTTTAACGCTCGACGTGCGGCTAAAGTGCTGCTTCCGTTGCTGTTTTTTGCCAGATTTTTTTCTTTCGTCCGGGGATCATTCCTCGACGAGTTTGATCGGTCGGAATTGCGACTTTTTACTTCTCGCGAACGGAGCAATGAAACTCGTTACGAAAATGGAAAACCTCGATTATAAGCATCGTCACCCCTGAAAACAAAGGTGCGTTAAAAACTAATGCCACACGTTCGCGCTGTATATAGGGGGCTCGTAAATTTCGAAAAACGGAACAACGAGTCGTCGAACTCTCCCAGAAGCCCAGGCGATTATGCAGGGGCCGATATATATATATATATATATATATATATATATATATCGTAGTCGAGCGTGGGCGTCCACGCGAGGATTTATCGTCTTCATTTCAGCGGCTCCATATATTTACTGCGTCGTTACGAGCAATATGACGCCTATTAAGCGATATACGAGCGCCAGCCTCGCGATCGCCAATCGAATTAATCCGGCGCGCTGTTTCACGAACTCTCTCTTGCGCGCGGCCACGAACGAGCTTAATAAATATTGATTATTTAATTAATGTATAATCGCCGGCGCGTGGGAGGCGTGTATATACACAGCAGACAGGTCGATTGGCTCGGCCCCACTGTCGCCGTCTTCTTCTGTCGACGCTCTCTAATTGACGATCATGCATTAGCCCCGCCGCCGCGAAGATTAGATAAATGCAATTCGAGGCGGCGCAACGAACTCCCGAGCGAGCGAATCAAGCCCAATCAATACGCCGCAGAGCTCGGCTGGATATGCCCTGTTTCGCTGCACGTGTTATTTCCTTCCTCTCTCTCTCTCTCTCTCTCGTCTGTCTCCTGCGTGCGTCATCCTCGTGTGTGTGCACTATCACCGTATATGAGAGCGAAATGAAATTCAGAGGGAAAAAAGCGTAGGTTCGAATAAAAAGCCTCGTGAGAACGCGCGGGAGAGAGGGATTTATACGCGCGAGAGCCATCGAAGGAATCGTCAATTGTGGCTCTTATTGGTTTAATTGCTAATTGCTACTCTTCGCGCGCACGCGGCTCTTTCTTCTACAGCCGTTTTCGTCGTCTCATTGCCTTCTCACGGGGAACAGCTGATGATGCGCGGTGACGCGATTTTCTGCACTCGTTTGGAATCATGCACATCTGGATATTCCCGTCGTCCATCGCAACAACGCTGTACACCGTCTGCTTACCAATAAATAATTTCAATCAGTCCATTCTCGCAACTATGTGCGAGAGGCGAAAAAGAAGAAGCCACTCATCGTGAGAAACGAGGAATCAGCATCGGCGCGAGGAAACATCATTGCAGATCGTCCTGGAACTCGATGCTTCTGCTGCTGCTGCAGTGTTTCGAGGAAGTCGGCCGCGTTCCACTCGTTTTCCGTTTCTGCTTACGCGATTAGCGGCCTGGCACGATCTCCCTCTCTCCCTCTCTCTCTCTCTCTCTCTCTCTCTCTCTCCTCGGTTCACTTGCATACACACATCGGAGACTGCGCCGCGTGCGAACGTTCGCTTTTGGCGCTGGAAGTTCAAGAAAAGCTCCTGATTGCGGTAATGACGACCTTTTGCTCTTCTTGCCCGATAGCTGCCGTCGGGTTTAATAACGACGATGCGAGCGATCCGAGCTCGGTTTTCTTTTTTGTTGTTGCGCGCTACGCTTATTTACTGAAAATGTTTCTCGGGAAGCGGCCGAGGATGATTGCTTCATCGCACGTATGTATATGTAGGATCGATAAAGTTGTTTGCGCAATCTTCGCGGAAGCTGCGGGTAGATCTGGAAATAACTCTACGTATTTAAATCGTGTATACCTAGAGCACTCTAGTATGGTCCCCTCGATGATAAAAAGCCCCTCGGGCGGGAAAATTCAAATGCGAAAAGGTGTGTGTTTGCGGACGACTCGTTGGTCACGCGCCTGCACCCCCGCTGGCATTTGAATAACAAAGTCCGAGCGCGCGACTGCGTTTTCGGTTTATCGACGAATACGTTATTCGTCATTCGGCCGGCTTTTATGCGCACGTATTGTGGCCAGGGAGAGAGTGCGCCTCTATTGACCGGCTGCTGCGGGAGGTTTCTTTCTCTGGTGTGTTCGACGAGGTATTAAAAAAGTTCTCTCTCTTCTGGGGAAAAATTCTTTCAGCGTGGGCGACACGCGTCCCTCTGATTTTTCCTGAAAACGGACATTTTCATTATGGACTTTCTATAATGATCCCTGATATATGGGTATTTACCGATTCTAGGTACGATCATGATCACCTACACATTGTATACGTATTTTCGTTTACCCAACTCGGTGGTTCTCACGCGTGCGTTTTTTTTTTGTTATACACATTTAAATGTTCCTTCCACTAATGCATTGCGGAAGTCAATACGTGACGTAAATTACGCCGTGCGCTGAAGTGCAGGCCGAAAGAATCTCGCGGCGAGCCATATTCGAGAAGCAGGTGTCCCGTACGCTCGCCGCATGACTAAACAAGCCCAGCGAGTGTCGTCATTACGGCCATTCAAAAAGCCAGTGGGGAACGCGCCGTACGTTGAAATCTAATTTTTGCCAATCGTCGCGCATTAGCATAGTATTTTCCTTCGCTTCCCGCTGGAGTTAGGTATAAGTGCGATGCTTTCGCGAAATAAAATCGAGCGACCTTGACCAGATAATATTATACGTAATGCACACACACGGTGGCCGGTTGGGAGGGTCGGATCGGAAGTGCGTCAAATTACGGAGGCTCATTAATGAGCCCTAACGACACGCACCTTCACCTACTCAGCTTCTCTCGCCGCGAGTGTTTCACGCACAAGCTGAATGGGCAGATTCACGGAATGCGCATTAAAATGAAATTACCGCGAGAGAGAGAGAGAGAGAGAAGAAGAGCGAGTTAAGCAGCGCAAACGGCTAAGCGCTATAAAAGTAAAACACAGGTTCGCGAGTTCTTCGATTCGGTGCGTCGTTGTCGTCGTATAGTCCTTTGGTAGGCAGATCAGCCTCGGCCGACCGGTTCGAGGGATTTCCGAGAGAAGCAAGAGCGCCGAGTTTTTTGTTCGGATCGTGCGACTGCCAGTCGCCTGAGGAGAGGATGAATGCTGCTGCTTTCGTTTGGATTCATCTCGCCGTGTGTATATTCCTTTGTTAGCTGCTCCTAATCCTGACCCAATTTACGACGCGATATGAAGACGTCTCTCCCCGACTGTTTTGACTCTAGGCGCTCATTTTTCTTATCGGCGTCGATGTAATATAAAGCAGCAGCAGATGTGTCGGATAATTCATTTCACAAACTTTCGCACGTTCTCGGAAGGACGTTCGACAAGAGCGCGCGGGTGTGTTTCAGTCGCGAGGGGGTCGAGCGTTACACGAGCTAAACCCTCGTAAAAGCCGCGACAGCAGCGGCGCCTGCCGAGGGCATAAACGCGCGGGATATAGAGCACAACACTCAGCGAAAATTTTGACGATTCCCTCGTTAGCCGCTTGCGCGGAACATGTGCGACGCGTACCGGAGCTACGCTGCAAATCGTACTCTCGTATCCTTGCGCTGAAAAATGTCTGTCGAGGATAATTCCTCTCTCTCCGCGAGCGTTATTTTTTTTCTCTGCCTCGCCGCGGACGAAACTCATGCGCACGCACGAGCCGAATATACATATAAGATGCACACATAGCGAGAGAGAGAGAGAGAGAGAGAGAGAGAGAGAGAGAGAGAGAAGTATTAGAGAGCCGGAGAGAGAAAGAAAGAGAGCTGTCCGCAAATGAGAAGGAAAAGGCCCGGGGCCTCTTGCGCAAATTGCAAATTGTTCGTCGATTATACATTGGTGCGCGCGCGCGCGTCTCCCGAAAGCGATCTTTTTACGATCTTTTCGTTGGGCGCGCGCGCACACGTGCACCTACCGAATCGCGCTCGCGAATGACAAAAAGCGGCGCCGTGCGTATACGTATATAATAATTGTGTTTATGACATACTTTACGGGGAAGAAAATTAACCGGACCGCAGGAATCAACGAGCGTTCGTCGAAACGCGCTGATTTTCGTTACGGGCCCTGCGCGCGAGGACGAGCTGCAACTGACTTCTCGCTTCGCTCGATGCTCTGGTACTGCAGTGTACAACGCCATGGGCTAATAAACAATGGGGGACACTGTAGTTAGCGCGCAAGCGGCGATATGCCGTAGATTAAACGTGTTGTTTTTATGAAACGCCGTGCAGAATGAAGTTCCTTCTGGAAACTGCAGTTTTCGGGAGTTAACGATTCCTCGAAGCTATTGTCGTGAGAAATGTTGCAGAATATGATGTTTGGATTGCGGACGTTACTTTGGTACTTACCGTGGAGGGATTCGGGCGATGCCGGGTCCTTCTCGACTCGGCCGAGCGCGTCGCTCGCTGAAACAGACAAAGAGAAGGTGATACGTTAGTTAATGCGTATTTTAGCAGTAATTAATGAGCTCAGCCGTCTTATCTTGGCACAGCGTCTTATCAGCGGAAACGCTTTTATTCTCGCGGCGCGCCTTGATTGATTCACACCTCTTATCTTCCTTATCGCACACAGGCCATCAGGTGTGTCTCCGACCGTCTGATGATGCTCCCCATCTCATTTCCCGAAATAGAAGAGATGAGAGACGCAAAGGGTCGCGGCAATATTCAAATAATCCATTCGGATCGAGCGGTAATTCCGGCCAAGAGATGACCACCATACGTCACTGCGACCCCGGATACGACACCCTGGGGGGCAGCAACTCAGTCCCGGAATAAGAACTCTCTCTCTCTCTCTCTCTGTATTCAGATAATCCCACCTTCTACTGGACATTTCAATACGGGCGCCGCGGGGATAGAGAAAGAGACTCGCGGCCGAAAATACGGGCGACGCTCGTATTATTACGGCTGATGCCTATGGCTTTGCGACGATAAACGACAGAGCGGCGGTGGCTCTATGGGGGTGGTTTTTCCCGCTGCTGCAGGCTTGTTTTGTCGAAAAATTTTTCCGATCCGACTGATGGCTCAATTGGGAGGGGATCGATCATTCTAATTGCGGGGCTATGCGGGTTTTTGGCCATGGCTCGATCGGGTATAGTGTGTGGCGACATTAGCGCGTTATTGAGACCCGCACTTCGACACGCCAGCTGTATACATTTTTTCACGCAACGACGAGGACGATAGCGTCGAGTTTTTATATTCTCTACCGCGAAAGCGATTGATTGTTTACGATCGATATCTCGACGGCGCAGTCGGCGGTTTTAATTATTTCTCGTTACGTAACACCGCGACTTTATTATGGGCGAGTGTTGCGCGATCGGCTCGATAATGCCAAATCCGTTCCGAGAAGCGTTAATCAGTCAAAGTGCCTAATCTAGTCGAAATAATTCTCGAGAAAAAAAGGCCATGAATTAATCAAGATGAGCATCGCGCGATGTGTATCGATCAGAGCCAAGTCGAGTTTTCCATCAGCGGAGGTATGAAGCATCCTATTGAATCCAATCCGCGCAGCTTTACTCATTCATATAGAGAGCCGCGGCCGCGAGAAAGAGAAAAAAAGTCGGGAGCGACGTACGAGGGAATTCCGAGACTCGTGTCCAAAGTGATTGGCCGACGCCTCGATTTTACGGGTATACCTCTCGATGATGAAGCCGCCGCTGATGCTCGTCTATTATTGAGCCGCTGACAGACGCGCGCAAGCATCGCGTGTTACGATTTAGTATTCATAAAGGTCAGACCCGATGGATGGATATTGCGGCCTCGTCTTCTTCTTCAAATCTAGCTTGAAGCTCTTCTCGCTGTAAATAGGACGTATACTCACGTCGATACACCGGTAACGGATTTGTTTTCGCGGAATAAACGCAAATTTTACAGGAAAGCGGGAATAAAAGCGTATACGCTGGCAATCCCGTATTCAAACACACTGAAGAATTCATAAGCCGCAGGCCCGATATACACGCCTTTCCGCGCGCCGGTAATAAAAGTGAAAATAATCCAAAAGTCTATGAATCCTCAGCCTCGGGCGGCACGACAGGGCTCATAAAAAATTCATCCCCCGGCATTTGCGGTTGCGCGCCGCGAGCCTGACCACAATGTGTCTGCGCGCCGACTCTCTTTTCGCGCGCGCGTGTGTGTGTGTGTGTGTGCGCGCGCGCGCGAACGAAACACCCTTTTCTCGAGCTGCTTTTCGCCGGAACAGAGAAAGAGGGAGAGAAAGTAGGTGTATTTTCTGGCGGCAATTCGCGCGCGCGCGCGACGTACGTGCATTACACGCCTCTCGAGGGAATACGTACGCTAAAAATCTGTCAAACTCGTTGAAAAAGTCGTAACCGCATCGTGTATGTGGCATAATTTTGATTCTCGAAAGTCGAGCAATTTTTTTTTCAAACGCCCGTATAATATGCGGTCTCGTATCGGCTACTGCTTCCTCCCTCTGGCCCATCATGAATACCAGATGCGGCTTTGAATCTAGTTTGCCTGCCGCGAGCGAGCGCGAGGGCATCAATTTTTTAACAGCCCCCGGCCTCTCTCGCGTATGCAAGCGACTCTACGATATGGAAAACACGTCCGAGGAAAAGAGAAAAAACTCGCGTTACGCGTCGAGAATCGACTGTTGGGGAGGTCGATATAATCGCGAGGCTATGCGCTGCAGGGGATTATTGACCCATTTTCGATTGTTAATTCGACTGCCGATAAATTAAAACTCACGTAAGAACACACACACAGGGTTACGTACATAGAGGGAAGAATACGAAAGTTCGTGTCCACAAATAAACGCGAAGCTGCAGCAGCTGGCTGCGCGCGCGCTCTAATTAATTTACTAATTAAAAAACTTAAATTAATGAGTCTGCTCGTGAAGGGTAGAAAAATTACAGAATTTCTCGCGATATACGTCTGGCAGTGTGAGCGGGGGTTGGGGGTGGGAAGAGAAGAAAAGCGAGCCCGGGAGTCATATAAAACCCGTCGCGATACGTGCGCGCCCGAGACTTTTTCCAATTACAAACGGCGCCATTAGCGCGCGCGCAAGGGCTGCTCTCTCTCTCTCTCTCTCTCCTTACGCGAGGAGGATATTATTTTTAAAACAAGAATATTCCCGCCTGCCGCGAACGCGGTATATAATGAGGGGAGGGCGCGCGATAATGGCGGACCTTATGAAGAAATAAAACCCCCTCTCGCGCACTAGCGCAGCTCCTTTCTCTTTCCACGGCCCCACCATCGTAGAGAGAGAGAGAGGGAGAGAGAGAGAGAGAGAGCCAGTTGCCATAGAGACCGACTTGTCCGTGAGAGAGAGAAAACTGCGGGGGTGCACCGGACGCCCGTCGTCGTCTGCTCCGCGTAGTTTGCCGGAGAAGGGTTGAGGGTGATTCCTACTACTACCACAGCAATTATGAGTGAGAACGAACGCTTTCTTACACGGCGCGCGAGTTTTTTCGAAAAATTAAGATTCATAATTGACGAGGTGGAAAATTATCGCCGCCTCGAGTTCTCGCGCGCTTCTCCGAATGCATATAAAGCTGCCTGCAGCAGCAGCTGCGCTGTATGAGTAAGCAGAACGCGAGTGCTCGTTTAATGCAACGAGTAATGGGCCTCGGAATCCTTCAATCAGCACTGACTCTCGTTTTCAGGCCGAATCTCTCTCGCGAGGCCCGTAATTGATTTATTGAACGATAATGGAGCGTGTAAGCAAAAACTCGCGCGCGCGTCTTTTTTACCTTCCGAGAATTTTCGAGCCTCGCGCTGTTTATTACCCTCGTTATCGAGGCCGCGGACTCTCTTGGCGCGCGTATTGTTCTCGCTGGGAGATAAAAAAAGAAGCGGCTTTCCGTGCGCGCTCGTTATTATGAAAAACGGTATAAACCAACCTCGTCAACGCGGCGATACAAATTAATCCACGTTTCAGTCACACACACTGATCGATAACGACGGGAGTCGCGAACGAGATTACGATCGCTCATCAGCTCACACTTATAGCGGAAAATGTCGAAGAATTATATTCCGCATCTCTCTAATTTCCTTTTTACGCTGCAGCTCGGAGATCGATCATTAGCTCTGTTTCTCTCTCTAGCGTGCGCTAATCGCTCTGATGGATCCGAAAATAATTGCCGACGATGAGCCCGATCGCGCCCCCTCTGCATTATACTATAACATAGCCGGTGCTGCAGATGGCGAGGCTGCGCTTTGTGCTCGAGGGTAAAAGTACATTTGCGCGCGCGGATACATAGATGCAAAGACTGATCGAAAATTATTCGAAATTGATGAGACTTTTCGTGCGTTTCCAAAGGAAGGGCTGCAAGAGAAAGAGAGAGACGATAATCGAGGAAATCATGAGCGCGTGCCTGTCGCGCGCGCGAGGGTCGGTCCGACAACCCCTTTTTTATTGGCCACGTCCTGGGCTAAATATCTGTTCTGAAAAAAAAAACAACGAGAGCGGGGGATGTCCCGTTGCGAGATTGCCTGTTGTGATTCCTGCTATCCGTTACTTACTCTCTCTATGCGATTGTTGCTTTTTTAGGGGTCATCGGAGCGGCCATCATTCACTCGCGACTGCTGTACGTATATACGCACTCGAGTGTCGGAAATATTTATGGAGTCGAATGCAGCGTGAGCGTATGTGATTATTGAGTGTTGTCCGAAATGCGAAATAGCATTTACGGCGTCGTCAATTCCCGGGAGTAATTTCCGAAATGAGTATCTCTTCTAAGACCACCATCCTCGTCGTCGGTTCGTTAAGTCACCGTGAAACAGTGCAGGCATCTCGTAAAGCGCACACGTGTACCTATAACCTCGCGTAATTGTGTAAGCCCGGCCGTTGGCGCCGCTCGTTTCTTCATATAATATTTTTTTAATGCCGGCAGCGATGAATTCGCGAAATTTCATCCTTCCCGGAATGCGGATTCTCGTTTTGACATTCCGCTGCAAAGAGAGCGTCATTTTTTTCATGACGCGAAAGATACGTTTCGCGAAAATATCTCTGAAATTCCCTATGAATAAAACAGTCGTGATCGTGATACGGTAGAGACATAAGCCTCTAATTAATTAGCGGCCATTAAAATTTCAATCGCGATTTTCGACGAAGACGCGCGCGCTCGCTCATGGGCTAATAAATGATTTATTTAACCTCTCTTCATAATTTAACGATTAAAAAACCGTTAAATATATGCATCTAATTGTATATCAACGTTCGAGCACATATATGTTAAAGCCGGCTCGGTTAATAGGGCTTTTGCCATGGTTTTCGCGTGATTTCCGCTGATAAGAAGCGCGCGAATTATAATTAGCACGTCGTTTCCGCGGTGTGTATCATCGTGCACACACACACACAACCCGCCTGTCTTTCTCTCTATTTCTCTCGCGTGCGATGAAATATTCATTGGATGCAAATAGTCGCTCGCGCATTAAAAAAAAAGTTAACATCGCATGAGCTCTCCTTCGCAAAACCGACTGCATCGAAAAGAAGAGAGAACAAAGTCGTAATAATAAGCGGAGAATTTCGTGCCGTAATTAGCCCATGAGCGTCGCACAACCCTCGCAGATGTACGCACACTTCGACGCAATTAAGCTTGATATGCCGAACAGTTCCTCTCCTGCGTGCGAGCTCAGGAGAGAGAGAGAGAGAGAGAGAGAGAGAGAGAGAGAGAGAGAGAGAGAGAGAGAGAGAGAGAGCGTAATTACGTGCGGTAATTAGAGAAGTTTGTCTGCAATTACCTCTGCGAACGCGATACACCGCATCAGCGGGGCTGATTTGGTTGATTAGAAAAATTCTCTCTAAACACGCGTATCAATGACCTGCGCGCGAGATCCGGAGATACTTTTGATACACACGCGAGGCGTCGCGGGCGTAATTGAAACTTTTTTCCCCGATGATAAAAGCAGAAACGGTGCAGTGATGAATATACCCGGTTAACTGTGGTGTCGCGGCTCGGCTTTACGACGCCGCTAACGAGCTTTCCCCTGCCGGGCTCATATCCACGCACGATTCTTCATTACAAAAGGCCCCGGGAAATTACGCGTATTTCGAAAAACCGGCGAGTCAAACAATCGTTCTTTCATTAATTTCTCCGCAGCGGCTTCTATATAACATCCATCCGCGCGGCTCCAGATAATTCCCTCCAAGAGTATAGTATAGTAGTAGAACAAGAAGAAGAAGAAGAAGTTTCTAATGACGGAAAATGTAATATATATCGCGAGGCGCTGCTGCGGCTTTCCTCGTAATTAAGTTATAACTAAGGGCGCCGCCGCGGACTCGCGAGAGTGGAAAACAATAAGGGGCCGAGAGAGAGAGAGCGCGGCTAATCCGGACGATATATTATATCCGATGAGAGTGCTCCTGGCAGCCCCGCTCGACCTACACTCGCCGCTCTCTCTCTCTCTCTCTCCCTCTCTCTCTCTCTGTCTCTCTCTCTCTCTCTCTCTCTCTCTCTTTCTCTGTGTCGCGAAAAAAGCCCCCGGGAAGAAAATGGAGCTGGTATTATAAGCGAGGCCCCGGCCCTTCTGTTTATCGCCCTTTCGCGAGCCAGACGCACGGATACGCGACAACAAGCTCGTCGCGTCGCTCTTATTTTTCAATAATCGTCCGCGCGGCGCAAATAATATCGACGAGAGCTCGCGCGTCTCCGCTAATAGACTGTGCAAAGTGGAGGGGGGCAGAGTGGGCAGCAGCAACGCGGAGAGAGAGAGAGAGAGAGAGAGAGAGAGGCGCAGAAAGTGGGAGGAACAACTCGATTGCGCGAAATCGAATTAGGACGAGCCAGCGAGCGGAGATGTAATTAATTAGTTCGAGCAGCGTCTTGCTTCTGACAGGAGCCGCCGCCGCCGTCGATATTATTTTCATTTTCAGCCGCTTGCTCGCTCGCGAGCAACGCCCGAACAATTCCGTAGCCGTTAAGTGAATTCGAGCTAATTTTTATTGCGACGGAAATCAATATTCTCCCGACCGTATTCGATTATCAGACACTTCGATGGAGAGGCCAACGGCCCCCTCTGGAAAATTATAAACGAGAAAAACTCGGAGGCGTGCAGTAGCAACAAAAGCGAGCGCCAAAAAATTCACGAGCTCGTTAACACACGAGTAACCGCGTGCATACATTATATATATCGCGTCGCTTATAATCGGGGCCTACTCCTATCCCGCTGCGGCCTTTCCATAATGCTTAACGAGGGATCCAACTCATAACGCTTAATTAAGGCGCGGCTATATTCGAAAAAGAGGGCCCGCGCGCGCGATCGTGACCGGTCGAGAACGCGGCCAGATCGCCGGCCGATAACGATCTGATAAAGACGCCCCCCAAGATCTCCTATACACAGCCTGTATGCCCGCGCCGTAATGAACTCTCTGCGCGCGCGAGGAATATCTTTGGGACTCAATTTAAGGCTACCCCCTATACGAGAGCGTGCCGCTGCCGTTTTCACCCGGTCTCTCGCGAAGAAGCAGAAGAAGAAGAGGAAGAGACGATTTTTCAGCGCGTTTGATTCGAGGATAAATAAAGCTTAAACGCGAGCGGAGGGTGAACGTGGCTATCTGAATTTTCTACGGGTTTTCTCTGTCGGTATAATCCGAGCGCGAAATCGATGGACGAGAAATCCGCCGCCGATAATGCAAAGCGTAACTGACATTCGACCTATCGGAATAATCCGCTTAAACTATCGTTATGAGCTTAGAGCCCGCGAGCGAAGCTGTACAAGTGCTGGAGAGGGCGCGATGTGTCGTTAAAATTTATGCGAATTAACGCGCCCTGCATATGCAGATTCTACGAGAAATGAAATCGCGATCGATCGCTCGAGAATTCGAAACCCATTCGAAAAACGAGGTCCGATAAAAATCGCAGCGCGTTCGAGATCTAATCGGGGATAAGAGGATGAGGACAGAGAGCGCGAGTCGAGTGCATATACCCCGTGGAGATCGAGAAAGAGAAAGAGATGATCTCTCGAGTCGGTCGGCCTTATGCTGGGGTGTGTTTTAAAATGGCGATCGAGCTCCCCTTCTGGCTCCATATATACAACCCCGATCGCTGCAATCTGCTTTAATCAGTGAAAGGGGCTTGGTTTGCATTTTCAAGCATTCGGATGGTGGATGCGACGTCCTATATTTTCGGATTCAAATATTTCAGTATGATTAAAATTTTACGCGCGACCGCGTTCACTACATCCCCCGTAAATCGGCTATTACACAAAACTCGATGTGTGATCTCCCCATTACTATACATCCGCGGCGCACACTATACGATTCACGAATCGGACGAGCGAGCGCGTGGCGACGTAAGCCAATCGCCGGGCTTTTCCGTCCAATCAAAACGCAGTCGGCATAATGGATCTGTATACGCGAGGGGAGACAATCAGACGTCCTCCATTACTGCGTGCGGACTTTAAAACTGCGCGAGGGGGGTCAGAGCGCGCGACAATGTAAACTCGAACATACGCGCGAGAGACTTTCGGGGGAGCTTATACTGCCATCCCCCGCGCGAGATTTTCGTTAATTCGATTGAGAGAGCGAGGCACGTCCTTCGCGCTTCCTTTTTTTCTCACACAGGCCACGACTTCGTCTCTGCGCGTATTATCGTCGATCGGCATCGGTTGCTCGGCCAATTAAGGAATTGGAGGAATTATGCGCAGTGTACTCCGTGTCTCGCTCGTGTAGAGATGTAATTAAGACCTCCTGTTTAATTGAACGAACGCGCGGTCCTTTGTTCGCGCTCTTGTCGTCCTTTTTTTGTCGATCCGCCGCGCGTTTGCGCGATATTGTGAGAAACACTCGCGCTTTCGCCGCTGCGCGCATGAGTCGTAAGAGTCCTTTTACGCGTGGAATCGTGAGAATTTTCACTTTTCTGGTATTGTCTCTTCGACGCGATGATCCGGAATTTTCACTGAGGAAAATGGACGATGATTCATAACGATCGGGAACTATACAAATTGCCGCGTGTTAATTAACGCGCTTATACCATACTTTGGAGAAAGTAACGATTCGTTGAGTATTTCATTATTGCATATATCTCTGTAACCATCTGCAAAGAGCGTGTGTGTACACCCCGACTATACATTAAACAGGTACACGAGTAGCCGCGGAAACTTCATAAATAACGCTAGCTCGGATAAATTAAAAGCCGGCCGTTTGCATAAACACCGGGCCGATTACGCTCGTAATATCCGCAATAAATCAGGAAAAAAAATTAATTAACCCGCGGAGCTGCAGAGAGACGCGATGAATAATTCATACTCGCTCATACACGTAAACAATGTATGTCTCCATTACCGTGAGCAGAACTTTGCGCGAACGTGTCGCATTACAATATTAATACATCCTCGCGATCGCAATCTCGCCCAGTGTGTAACTGCAATGGCGCACCGTATTATAATGTATATATACTCACGTATCCTGAAGGTAGGCCTGGAGTCCGCGCAGTGCATTTTCTTCTTGCTGCGAAAGTGACAGATCCCGACCACCATTGGAACGATTTACTCGGCACACGTCGTCGGTGTACAGGAGAGAGAGAGGCACACACAAGGAGGAAAGCTTAAAAGCGCCGCTTGATTAATCGCGCGCGCGCGCGCACTTTTGAAGCACGCGACCGAGCTCTCTCTCTCTCTCTCTCATGCACACAATAGCCGTGGAGACGTCTCAACAAGGCACAATAGCACTGGGAGAGAAAGAGAGCCAAGGTGTCGAGGAACAATAGAGCGGCTACTTTTTCGGAGCTCGCGTGGCGGAGGCGACTCGTCTACTGCCGTCCGATGGTCAGCAGCCCGGCTGCCCCTCTCAGCTGGCTCTCTCTCTCTCTCTCTCTCTCTCTCTCTCTAGATCACCCCCGCGCGCACGAGCGCCCCCCCCCCTCCCCTCTCCACCCACGCGCACACTACCCCGGCGCTTCCTCTCTCTCTCTCTCGCTCTCTCGCAAGGGTACATACATTATCCGCCCCCTACCCCTGCTACGCGGACTGCTACGTGTGGCTCTCTCTCGCTCGCTGGCAGTGTGTACGCGTGTGTACACGCCGGGCCTTTGAATTATAGAAAGCCGAGAGCGGCGCTCTATCGATATGTTCCGAGCGAGTGCGAGTGGCCTTTTAATTTCGGATCCTTGAGAGAGAGAGAGAGAGAGAGAGAGAGAGAGAGAGAGAGAGAGAGAACGAGAGAGTGGACTGTAAAACCCTCAAGTGTAAAATCGCCCTCGAGAGCCGACTGAGAGAGCTGCCCGACGAGAAGGAGCGAAGGAAAAAAGGGGGCTAGTTTTTGTGCACGGAGGTGCGAAGCGCGGGCCCGTTGTTAAGTTGTAAAATGAAGTTCGGAGAAACGAGGGAAATCGCCCTTTACGACGCGGCTGAATTTCTCAGCGCACTCTTTTTCCCCCGCCGCGCGGTATAGAGCCGATCTTCTTTACGCGCTCTGATGGGACTCGACCTATAGCGCGTGTTTCCTCGAATACGTGTGTTTTTATCGCTCGAACTCCTCTCAAATGTATTCACGGCAGAGACGGCTATACATATACGTATCAATTATCGGCCGCTTCCAATTCCGCTGATTAATCAATTGAGCCCGCGCGCCCGCAGGACCGTATGGCGTCTCGAAAGAACGGCGACGTGAAAAAAGCTAATAGCCCAGTTTATCGTTTTGTTCTGCTCTGCCGCCGCCTTTACTGTTTGTACGTTTAATTCCGATCGCTTTTAATTGGATTCCCTCGGCGTCTCTCCCTTGTAAGGCTGCTTTGCTCGAAAATTACGGAAAGCTTACTCATCGTCCGAAAGATATTCTCCTTCGACGCTTATTAATCTCGGCAGTTTCATCGAGCTGCGATCCGCATAGACAAAGAGGATAGGTACAGCATAAGGGTGCAAAGCAAGCAAGACCGCGCGCGCTCGATTGTGTTTGGGGCGCAGCGAAAAATTGGGGGAGAGAGCGGATTGTACAAACAGGGAAATAGGCGCGCAGCCGGCCGCTTTCGCTACAGTCTGCTTCAATCTGACACTATTGTGAACATATTATCAGAATGGAAGAGGAGAGTGAGTCTCTCTCTCTCTCTCTCTCTCTCTCTTTCGGGGAGTGGATTTTACGCAAGAAATTCCGCTCGCGTGACGAATTCCGCAGGCGTAAAGTCGTAAAGTCCAGGACGAAGGAGCCGGCGAGTGTGTAATTTTTACTGCGTCGTGTTTGCGGCTCGGTGTCAAAATAGTTTTTCCGGCGCGTGCTTGTAGTATAATAATAAAAAAAAAGTTTTCTTCTTCTCGAAGTTTAATAGAGTCGACAGAGAGTCCGTACTATACACGGAATTCGAGAATTAATGATCGGCTGAAAACTTTTCCATTCGCAATAAGAGCGAAAGTTTGGAAAATGATTGACTTCCGCTGACCATTGGTCATCCGACGGCGCAAGCTGCGAGATCGGTTCTTCAGTCATCAATCATCGCGTCCTCCGGATTCCGCGATAATTGAGTAAAAATGTACTTTCCCGGAAAATCCATTTGCCAGTATCGCTCTAAAGTGCGATGGCGCAGCCCTCCTGTGTTAATATTTGCCCGGTTGCGAGAAGAGCTGAAAGAGTATCGAGTGTGCCGCTGAGTGTCTCTCGAATATCTGCAGCCAGCTCGAGTTGCCGAGTAATAAGGGCTCGTGTAAAAATACGGAAAATCATCGATCACGAGAGAAAAAGAGCGGCTTAATCGCCGGAAATAAATAATTCTCTCACCAACCCCGTAAACGTCCCGCAACAGCTCTCTCAAGTAACACTTCAATTTGGCAATGAAGAGGAGAAAAAGAGAGAGAGAGAGAGAAGAAAGCCGCCGAATTCTCGCATTGAATGGTGGCCGCCCTCGAAATCTTTGGGAAAACTTTGAAAAAGCGGCGGCAGTTTCACCCTCGCGTATATTTTGACCCCACCCACGCTCGAGCCGACTGACCCCTCCATAGAGCTAGTAAGCGCACGACGTATCCCCTTCTGGCTCTGCGTTTGACCAGAGCATTGTCCGCTCGAGAATGCGTCCATTGTCGAATTGAATCATCGAGTAGCAGCAGCAGCAGCAGCGCAGTCTGCACACACGGAATATTCACGAGGGATGACCACTGGTCAGTCCTGGCTCGCGCCATTATATTATTGTGCCCATAGCTCGCGCGCGTCAGTAACAGCCGTGACTCCCTTTGCGAGCTCGCACTCGAGAGAGAGAGAGAGAGAGACTTTTCTTGAATAATCGTCTCTCTCTCCCTCTCTCTCTCTCTCGCGCTCGCAGTGAATTATTGGCCTAATTGTTGTTCTCGCCCGTTTCTCGGACAAATTTCCGGGCGGGAAGCGCGACACGTGTCCAAAACGCGCGAGCCGAATTTCAATCGTGAGCCGAGGGGTGCGAAACCGTACTGCCCGCTGAAATCCGATTACTTTTACGTGTTCGAGAGTGAGTGAGAGAAATGAAAAATCCCGAGAGCAAGCTGCGGCTCGGCACGCGCCGCGCATTTTGGGGAGATTTTTCGACGTCTATTTAAATGGGCGCGAATCCATGCGCCGCGGCTATTTATGCATGTGTATAGAGGTGTTATATAGGTGAGCGCGCAATATAGCAGGGGGGATTAAACGCGATACGTGTTTATTTGCTCGTGCGTGCCGCGGCGATGTCAATGGGCCGGGACGAGCCCTCATTTAAATACGCGTGTGTGTGATGTTTTCGAGGGTCCGGCCATTCAGGCACTGTTGCTTATCGTCATATTTTTCGACGATTAAGAGGTGCTCGTTGGAATATCGTTGAGCCGCTAGATTTGACGTTAATGAGCTGCGATTGAAGCTTTTTATCTATTCATATCCAATGAGTTGAAAGCATTCGCATGTTTTGCTCGTTATACCAGATGTGACCAGCTCGGTAGTGTGTTTGTTTTGGCTCTCTACAATGTGGGCGGATTTTTTATGCGTAATTGATGCAGCACGCGAAACTTGACCAAAACTCCTTTCAGGTACACACCCGTCCACCCAGTACTCCAAGCTCGGTCCGGTTCTCCTCGAATGGGGTGGCTCATTCAGCAGCGTGCCCCTGCGAAGCAGAGGCGGGTAGGTAGTGGGGTCAAGCTTTCTCTCTTGCACGCATTGTCCGTCTTATAATGACGTCGCTGTGTGTGTGTGTGTGTGCGTGTGTCGTGTGTCATATCATGACTGCCAGTGCCGCCGCCGGCGCTTCCAGCGTATACACACACCCCGGGACTGTTTTATGTATGGAAGCTCGCTTTTTCTCTCTCTCTCTCTCTCTCTCTCTCTCTCTCTCTCTCTCTCTCGGCGGCGGGTAGTTTATACGCTTCATCATGATATACTTAAGGGAAAAAGCGCGTGTATTATGTATAGGCGAGGGGTCAGTGTATATAGTAGACTGGCCGAGATTTTATGAAAACTCGGCCGGTGCTATACATGTGGAGAGTATCATTTTTCATATTTCTAATCTTTCGCCCCGCCAAGGAATACCGCGTGTAAAAAAAAAAAGATCAACCTTCCCTCCTTCGTTATGTCGTTTTCATAAATAAGCCGATTCGATGACCCGGCACTTTTACACCTATGCGCGTATGCTCATTTCCGTTTCTCTTAGCTAAACGATATGCATCAGTGTCTTCTTACCGCGGACTTTTGACGGTTTAAACGCTGACTCTGCCATATATCATTTGACTCCGTAGTATAAACGTCGGAAAACCCCTCGCTTCCGCCAAAACTGGTAAGTCGAAAAAAAAAGGCGCAGCGCGCAGTTTCCCTCGGCGAGAATTTTTTATGTCTCCAAAAAAATCCATATGCCTGCGCCGCCGCGCTCGAAACCCTCGGCCAAATTGTTTTAAGAAAGTCCCAGGTCTTGTGCCATAAAACGCGCGGCCCGTCGTAAAAACGAGCAAGCCAAAAACGACGGCGTGTATAACCAAAATACAAGGGCGCCTTAATGAGTTGGAATTTTTACCTGCGAGCTGCTGCGGGGGCGTCTCTCTCTCTCTCTCTCTCTCTCTCTCTCTCTCTCTTGCCGAATCGTGCGCGCCTTTAGGGCCGCCGATAATTATATGCACGTCGGGGGGGGGAAGAGGCCGGGAGTATTCTGCGCGCGCTAAGACGCTCGTGGCTCGCCGAGCCACGTTCGCGATGCGTGCGCCGAAGAGAATCGGGCTTTATTATACACTTTCGGCTCGCTTTGCCGGAAAATCGAGAAGCCGGCCGCGCGCGCGCAGGTTGGCTTTGAAGGTGCGAAAAATTAGCAATTCTAATGCACACGTGCCGGCCGATTATTATTCCGCTACAGGGCTTCATTTTTCTCGGCCGATTGAATGACACAATGGCTCGATGATCGGGAATAGCATTAGCGATTTCAATGGGCTTTGCCGTATACGTGCCGTATATTCGCGGTCGTGTAAAAAAAAAAAGAAAGCGAAGCTTCCCTTCTCTAATTTCTCGAATCCGAGGGTAAACGACAGGACCTTCGGAAAACGCGAGTCCGTGAAGAACATGTAAATCCATAATCTGTTTAATTACCCCCGTCGTAAACGGGGCGGAGAGATCGCTGATGATCATTGGCCTTGCAGAGCGCAATAAATTCGAGCGAATTGTGCGCCGTATAAAGATAAACGTTCCGATGGCGATTATCGAAAGTGAGAGGATACACATCGAATTTAGCGATGATTCCCTCTCCCGTCCCCTCATAAACTGACACAATTACGCCGGGTTCGATTGCTTTGTTGCTCGCCGAATGGGACGTTACTACCTATCTTTCTGTGTGTGTATAGGTAAAGGGAAACGCGCATTCCAGATGCTCCGAGAGCGCCTCGGAGAGAGAGGGCGAGTGGGAGGGAGGAAGTAGGTATAGTAATTTCGTCAGGAGCAGGCCTGAAATTAGCAGGCAAAAAGCCGAAAGATGATTTTCCAAAATAACGCTCGCTGTGTCTCGAGCCCGGGCCCCCCAAACAATGGGAGAGCAATTTCCCGAGCACCAGCTGCCGCCATCGCCTCTATCTGATTTATCATCTCTCTCTTTCTCTCGCGTTGCGTCCGCCTGGACGCGGAGAGAGACGCTTCTTCGATTAGTTTTTACTAATTCCTCGGCTTTTCATCAATCTTTGACACGTTTCTCATTACTATATCGATATTGCGGCTCGTGTGTCTGTGATATTTTCGCCGCGGCTATTAGTGGTCGTTTAATGAGGAGGTATGCGTGCTCGTGATTAATGGTTCTCGAATCTTATTGATTTAACGTACAAAGCCGTGTGTCCTGCACGATTAGAAATTACGCACCGCGGCGGGTGCGATTAATTACAATGTACGCGCGCGGATCAATCGAGCCGAAAATAAATACCATCGACGCGGCAAAATTATCCGACCTTCGTTGAAAATTCATGTATGCGCGCGCTGAGAGAGAAGGTTGAATATCGCGTCGGTAATGGAAAAGTAGGAAGAAAAAGGAAGCGAAGTTGGCGGGATATATAGAACAGTGAATTGATCAGCCGTTAGCTCGGCGGAATGTGCGACAGAAGAGCAGATGGGGGTGGCAGGGGTTGTTCAATCGGTTATTGATTGGAAATGTAAGCTGGAGAGAGAGAGTGAGAGAGAGAGAGAGAGAGAGAGAGAGTGGAGGGGGTATAAGGGGGGAAGAGAGCACGACGACGACGGTCAGTGCGAGGGCGAGCCGACAGATGGCCACTGGTCAGTCTCTCGGTGTGTACGAGATCGTGCCAATAAAGCAATCTCCACTTATTTTCCTCTTACGTTATTAGTTTCGGCGCTGATGCTTTTTCACAATATCGACATCGCGCGAGCTGACCCATAACGCTCTGGTTGCATATTGGATATTCCGACAAGTGACGCGCTGTAATGATATAACGTAATTAAGGGAATTACACTTTTCCCTCGCTAATTTAAAAATCCGAAGATCAAACGTGTATACTCACCGATTGATTTGATCCAGCACTCGAGAAAGCGACTGTACAAGAGCGTGTACATAACTCGCGATACGTAGATATAGAGAAGGAGCAGCTCCCTCGCATTCATCCCTCGGGGCAATCTTTTCAATTTAAAGTCAAGTATTATGGTTTAAATTGCATCACGCTTGCTGCGCCATAGACCGCCGCGGCTGCCGCGAAGGGCGGACCCTTCCTTAGGCCAAGACTCAATCACGCCGCTTAACCTCTGACCCGCCGAGAGAGAAAGAGAGAGAGAGAGAGAGAGATACTCACGCATACGATACACAGGCGCCGCTGCAGCAGCTTTTCTTCCTCCTCCTCCTCCTTGCTGCGTCTTTATCGCGATATGCCGGCGAGATAGAAGCTCTCTCTCTCTCTCTCTCTCTCTCTCTGATTATAATTTTGATTTACGACGATCGACGCGCGCGAGCGCGAGGTAAAACGAGATTACGGTGCTCCCGACTTTTTTCTTTCTTTTACTCTCTCTCTCTCTCTCTCTCTCTCTCTCTCTCTCTCTCTCTCTCTCTCTCTCTCTTTCGATTTCGGATTAAGCTTAGCTAAATTCGAAGGGCCGAGGGAGCAGGTGCGACGCGCGAAAGCGAGATTTTCGGGGAATAATAATAAGCCAAAGTAACGTGCGCGAAAGCGAAAGGCGTGTTGTGAGGAGAAGAGAGAGAGAGAGAGAGAGAGAGAGAGAGAGAGAGAGAGAGAGAGAGAGATGGAGGGAGACAGAAATTACCTCGCGCGAGCGCGGGAACCCGTCCGGCAGCTTTTTGGATGCACCGAGAGCTTGACCTCTTGATACTTATAAGCTGCCGCAGCGCTGTATCTCTCTTTCTCTTTCGTACTCGACTTCCGTCATCCAGGGGAATCCGGTTATGCGCCTATAACAACGTAATTTGCCTTCGAGAGCTCGCTTTTGTTCGGCTTCCCAATATACTTTTTGCGCCTGCATACACGCTTTATAATATCTTCGGTAATTTTACGGGGCCGTGCGTGTGTTGCGCCGGCTCGGGCTAATTTTTATGCCGATAAATTCGCGGATTTATCGGAAACGCTTAGCTCGGCCGACACACCCGAAATTGACCTCGACGTATATACATCCGAATGAGTTAATACAATCCGACGAGCGTATCGTCGCAAAAAGAGCTGGCAACTTGCGTGCGGTACTCTTTCCCATAGGCAAACTGAAATTCTATACGTCGAACTTGCGCGTGGCAATTACGCAGCTTATCTCTCTCCGGCATTCCTAGCGCGCGCGATTAAGCTGTATGCGCCGATCTCGCGGATTAATCCGCCATTAATATCTCGCTCATCCCGCCTATACATCACGCGAGAGAGAGAGAGAGAGAGAGAGAGAGAGAGAGAGAGAGAGAGAAAGAGAGAGGGGCACCAGCGTATACGTTTATCATATCGGCGCATTTATATAGCCTTGACCTTTCGGTTAGAGCGGAGAAAAATACAGAAGACGACGCGAGGGAAAAATGAGCGATTCTTATAAAAGTCGTTAACGCGCGCGGACACCGGATTACCTGCTAACCGCACGCAATTTTCCCGCTGTATTATAATAAATTCGCGCCGCGGAGCCGCGTCTCGCATATGGTTAAACGCCGAGATGGCGCGAGATAAGAGAGGAGCCTCTACTCTCGATAGAGAAGCTGAAGCGAGCGGGAGAGAGGAGGCAAAAATGAGCATCGCACGATATATCCCGTATGGAAGAGTGCACAGGGGGCAGCTCGCTCGCTCGAGAGCATATAACGAGTCGAAAAATGAAAAGCCGCGGTCGCGCAGCCGAGTAGCAGCTCGTGACTGTAATAACGCGTTATATGCGCGCGTGGACCCATAAGGTACATAACAGATATCCGGGCGTGTACAGCGCCGAGCCGAGAGCTCTCCTTACTCTTCCATTTTTGCCCGTATTACGTTTTATCTATAGGTACCCCGCTCGACTCTCTCGACTCGCTCTCTCGCGCAAAATGCGAAAGGGCAGGCTCGTGATATAGCGTAACCGGCCGGTGCATATTACCGGCCTGTTAGAGGGCGGAGTCGGCTGATGAGTTGGCAACGTATTGACTTTATAATAATCACGTTAGCCGGTCCACCCCGAGGAGAAAGAGAGAGAGGAAGGCCGATAGCCTCTCTCTACTACTACTACTACTACGAGCTTTGAACCGGCGAGTCTTCCTATATCCCTATTAAAAAGCTCAGGCGCGCGCGTAATTGTGCCGCCACAATCTCGCGGATAATTTTATTTTAATGTTTATCCTCCCGCTCGTCGTCGTGCATGTTTCGTTGCTTTCCGTAAACGCTTTGTTATTCGCGCCGCCTCTAATGCGATTCCCCCCCCCCCCTCTTGCTGTTAACAATGCATATTCTCGCGCGCGATATCGCGTGTACCTGTTGATGAGCTGCGGCCAAGATGACGATTCGAATATTACACGGAGTGTAATCCGAAGCTGTTTGTACAGCATAATACCGAGCTGGGCCTTTTTTAAGCAATTAAATCGGCTTTCATCGTAATAAGTCCGCATACAGGGCCGGTGTGCTTTGCTAACTGTATCGCGGACGAACGCGAAGGAACAATCGTGACTCTGCGCTTCTCTCGCACGGTGAATGTTAATCAAGCATGTAGATATCACCGCCCACAACGTGTAATCTCTTCATATCTCGGGCTTTCGTTAACTAACGCGATGATCGAGTTATATTCCCGTATCTCGCGGCCGATATCGATCCCCTTGTTACGAGATTAAATATGCATTGTGTGCCCTCCTCGCGTGTATTAATGTATAATAGTATGAGGGCGTTGTAATTAAAGCCGCGCGCGAATATCTAAGCTCGGAAAAATAAACAAACAGCCGTTGATAAATCTCCTCTCCTCTGCGCGATGGCAAAATTCGCGATGGAAGCAATAAATAAGTCCCGCGTGTGCCAGAGCTCGCGCGCGACCACTATAAGTTTTCCTTATTAACGAGCCTCGTATAAAGGGAGAATATCGTGCGCGCGCGCGCGCGACTATACGGTACATATAAAAGCCGCAGCTGCTGACCTCCAATCTCACCTCAATTTGCCTACACGCGCGCGAGCTGTGTGCTCTATCTAAAATTATGATCTGAAAAATACACGCCAGAGGGAGAGAGAGAGAGAGAGAGAGGAGGTTTCTTTCTATCTCTCTCGCGTAATCCGTTAATTACGCGAGCCGCGAGTGAGAGAGAGAGAGAGGGGGGGGGGGGCGGCGGTTCGTGATAAATTGCTATCGAAATTGATACGTCGTGTATAGCTTCGCGGCTAGAGAGGAGGCACTTCCTGAAAACGGCCGTGATTTTGAGTCCCCTCCGGTGCTAAATTGATTTGTTGCTAATGACTTTGTAATATCGACGGGGATATTAATTCCGTTAATGAGGTGAGGAGCTCGTTATTGATAATAGATCGCTCGAATTGAGCGAGCGACGAGCTTTTGGCAGTCAGAATTCAATTTCGCAGGAGATAGCATCGTCGTCGTCGTACGTTTCCCCCGCTTCCTCTTTTTTCTCTTCGGGATGTATACAGCTATAAAGGGAGCAACGCGCCGAGGAAAAAAAAGACGAAGGTGACAGTTTAAGTAGAAAAGTATGTGTTTCTCGTCATTTCGCAGGAGTCGCCTTCTCTCTCTCTCTCTCTCTCGCTCGAGCGTATTTATTTCCTCGCGAATGGCCGGCCAGCAGCCGGCGCGACACCGGCGCCCCCCTGATCGATTTAGCGCCAAATGTCGCCGTGTTTTACACTCGGCAATAATAGTTGAAATCTATGTAGTCGATATTTCATGTCACCCCTTCCTTCCAGGCTATCGCTGCTGCTGTCCCTCCGCGTGTAACACTCCTACGCGTGTTTCGACGATATTTCATCGGCTAATGAAACGAAAATAGCTCTCGATCGTACACGGTCGAGCGACGAGAAATCTGAATACCGAGATCGTTAATCTAAGAGCCGGTGCATGTTGTTGTTTATTTTGTCACCTAGTGATGGACGAGGAAAAAATTGACGATCCAATTATTCGGAATTACCCGCGAGAGGGAGACAAAGAGCAGCGCTTATAAACTCGGAGATGAAAGAGGGAGCTTCGAGGCAAAAACAACGGAGAGAGGGAGAAAAAATTCCGCATACGCAGCAGCTACCCGAGTAAACGGAATTTAAATACCTCCGAGCGAGCGGAATGCGTTTCTCTGTCTCCGTCTGGCTTGCTCGAGGAAAAAGCGAACGTCCCAAGGGAGAGGTACATCGGGAGACAGAAAGAAAAGGGCGTAATTTACACGCGACGGTACTACGTTACACAGTCGGGCGACTTTGAAGATTACTTTTTAAGAGACGCGCGAGTGCATTTCTTTTTTCTCTCGGTCTTAACTCGAGTGACAGTATGGATTTCCTGTGATACTTTGCGTGGATTAATAAAACTTCGAAATATCGAATGCGAATCGCGGCTCCTGGTTAAACAAACTGCGCATGCAAATAGAGGAGCCTTATTCCGCCGGTGGCCCCCTCGAAGCACTCGAAGATGAGATAGATATACGCGCATTCTCTTACTCTCTTGCCGAGTAGCGGTTTTAAATTCCGCGAGTCAAAGGCGATGTTTGACATGGAAATGTTGAGCGATGCATTAAACATGCTCTGCCCTCCGTGCGGGCGCGAGCCTTTCTCTCGTCGTCTTTTTTACCCTTCTTCGCGAAGACGAGCCGGTCGTCGGGAGCGTAAGCGCCGAACTCGAGGAGCCCGCTGGACATGCTGTTTGCTTAAGCAAACGAAGGGATCAGCTTCCGCCTCCTTCGCAGGATCGATATATTCGAGCTCGTATTCATGAGAGGTAATTCATTGCTGCGGAGAAAAGCTAGAGCGAGAACACTTACCGGGCGACACTCTGAGGTGCTTGACGTGGAGGGCGCTGGGGCTTCTGAGATCTGGAGTACTCGCGGGCGCGAGTGCCGGGGGCGACAGGCGGGGGTGTGTCACCGCCGGGGTCGTCGCTCCGCTGCCTGCCGTCGTCGGCGTCGGCGTCAGCGTGGTCGTCGTCGTCGCGCAGGCGTTCAACGGAGAGCTGCGCTCGCGCTTCACGCTCTGCTCCGTTCGCCAGCAGGTGACGTCGTCGCCGATCCACAGTTTGCCTGAAATTTACACGGGGAATATGAGATCATTGCGGAGAGAAATATTCCGATCGATGGTTGGTCACGTATACGTGATTAGCGATCCTCCCCTCGCTGTCACTTCCTCTCTCTTGGGTCCAGTTTTGCCTACCACAACTTCTCGCTCCGCTATATTCCCATCTCCGATATTTACGCGGCTCTCGCCCCCTATTCTCGATGCAATTCTTCCAGGGGGCTGCTTAGGGGGTGTATATCTAAATATCGGAGAGTCTGCGGGCTTTATTTCCCCCGTAATTTCCCGGAACAATGTGGCGCGGCTGCATTATATTTCCCGCGTTTGGAGGCGAGTGTCTAATTACAAAAGGGGACGCGTACACGGAGCGTGAGCGCCTTTTTCTCGTTTGGTATTCCTTGCGTATACAGCGCAGGGCTACCGGAATACGAAATTTTGATAAGCCAGAAATTAGTTCTGCTGTATTTATCCGAATTACCGCGTTTTGCATTATCATACACACATCAGCTGATGCAGGCTGGCAAGTCATCACCGCGAGGAGAGGAAAAAAGAAGTATAACGTAACGAGCTGCATTAGCCCAATAAAAATTTCCCGAGTCGAGTATAAAGGAGGCGATTGCCACTGATGATTAGAGGCCGCGCGGCGGGCGTTTAGCATTCGCCCGCACAACATTGCCGGCGGTGGCGTGACTGATTCGCGCGCGAGCCTCGTCTCTGACTCACACACACACACACACACTCGCTCTCTTCTGGTCAGTCGGTGTTATTCGCTCCGCTTTCTCCTCGAAATTCACTGCAGCGCTGAATATTCGAGAAAATAAACGCGCCGGCTAATCAAGATATCAAAGCCGCGCCCGAGATTCCCGATCACGTCGAGCGCGCGTCTCGGCAATGGCCGATGTCGGCACACGACGACGACGAGTTCAGCCCTCGATGGGCGCATGTATATATATACACACTTATATCTCCTCGGGCCAGGGGTTCCTTTAATCTCGCGGTGTTTGCATGGCGGGCTTTACGGTCCACCTCCCCGAGTAGTCCGTCGCGCGCACCCCTATATGCCTTTTCTCGAGCGGACAAACGAAACAACCCTCATTTTATACGACCTCAAGGGAAAATTGAATTATCTCCATGGTTTTCTTCGACTCTCGGACGACGACGAGTTTTATTAAGTACACACGGAGCCCTTATTGAGAACAGCGCGCTGTTCTCAAATTTTTATACGTGCTTTTTTTTTCAGGATTGATGTGTCGCAAGGTGCGAGCTACCGAAATTTGCGTGTAAATTGTTTCTCCCTCGCGCGATCATTAATATCGGCGAGAGAGAGAGAGAGAGAGAGAGAGAGAGAGAGAGAGAGAGAGAGAGATTTTCGGAAAATCGAGCGCGCACTCGTATAGTGTCCCCTTTCCCCGCGACGGCGGCCACTTCGCATAAACAGAGCCATTCGTCGTCGGCCCCTCGCGGGAATGGCCGGTCTTTTTTCTCCCTCTTTGCATTCTCTCGCTTTCTCTCCGGCCGCGCGAGAACTCCATTCACGGGTTTATCACTGTCCAGATAACAACGATTTACCTACACGCGAGGCTTTGCGCCGCGCCGGGAGAAAAAAGGAGAGAGAGAGAGAGAGGGAAGAAAAAGGAGCAGATTACCCGGGCGAAGAATAGGCGAGAGAGCGTTGAGAGTGCGAACGAACGTCGTATGTGTGTGTGTGTGTGTGTGTGGAGGAGGGAGACTACTCGACCACCTTGCATTCAGGAGTATTTCACTTTAACGGCCCCCCGGGGAATTGGCTGCTGACCCGCCGCCGCCGACGCCGTCTCTCTTTATCTACTCTCTCTCTCTCTCTCTCTCTCTCTCTCTCGCTCCTTCTCTCCCTTCCTTCGGCGCTTTCGGCATAATGGACCTCTGCATTACTTATTCGTCGTCTCGCTGCATATGCTCGAGCCGGAAACCGCGAGCCTGCGATCATCTCGAACGGGACCCTTTTCTCATCGAAGAATTAATTATGCTCTCTTTTCAATTCCGCCACGTGCCCGGATATGGACTTAAAAATTCATCGGCTATCTGTACACTTCGAACAATCGCTTCGCCATAAATCTCCCGAGATTTCGTTTATTCGCCCAACGGAGAGCGAGAGACACCATTAGAGAGTCCAAAGTCCAAGATCGAAAGTCGCGCAGCGAAGCGTGCCGGAAACGTATTAGCAGCCGGTATATAATCCAGCTCCTCTGCTGCCGAATTGAAAATTCCAGTCGACTGTGCTCACGTGCCGTACACGCGAGTCGAAAAAAAAGCGAGCGCGCAGGGGGGTGGCCGCATGGAGTACGTAAAGCGTTGGTGGTGGATAAAGCGCTCGATATAAGATTAATAGTGGGGGTCGTCGCTGGTGATTCCTCTCTTTGAAGGTGGACGCCGCGCGTCGGCCAAATTGAATCCTGTTTAGGACAGGAGGGTGCTGCCGCCGCGCTGTGTATAGGACTGGAGTTTGGCCTCGGGCTATCCGGGCAATAAGTAAATTGCCCGCCAACTATCGCCTCCTCTTCTTCTTCTCCTTTCCATATCGCGCGCTTGATCTTTTGCCAGAGTGAGAGAAGGCTCTTTCGGAGGATTAAAGCCCACTACCTACGCTCTTTATTCATTTATTTATTGTTGTTTACGTCGTCGGAGCGCGATGACTATACGAGCAACACTCGCTCCCCCGAAAGAGAAAGCGGCTCCTTTTGAGGATCGATCTCGCACATAATAACCGTATACATACGTATAGAGCGAGACGCCCCGAAAACTCGTATTCGACGATCGAGCGGGATTATGAGTTTGATTGATGGGCCTATTCTGCGCGCAGCCTCCGTTACGCGTCCGGAAGTAGGAGCTGCGGAGCTCGCATTTGCTTATCGGATATTAACCGTATGAATACCGCGTACGGCGTATAAGTCGGCATGACAGAGGACACGAGCCGCGACGAGGCGCCTTATTACACGACTTATTATGAGCCGAGGGATGTAGTCTGCGGCTTAACGGTGTTCGACGATCGTTCGGCTAAATGCTGTACATTTCGAAAGAAAGAACGAGAGAGCACGTGTCGTCTGGATGGAATCGAGAGTTCTGTTTCGCGTTTTGAAATCATGCGACGGAGATAACGCAACATTGTCGAGAGAAAAATTCTCCAGATAGCGACAAGGTTGCACGCGATAAGTGAAGTATAATAGGCGTATATCGAGATCACATGGAACTTGGACTGTACAATGTAGCCTCAATTCAGATAAGCTGTTTAATTAATTTATTCCAAACGCGTAGACGATGGAGAGATTCAAGCGTCGCGCAGCCCGGCTTTAAATGCCCGGGTAACGCTTTTCCAATTCTCTTTGGTTACCCTCGTTACGTCGTCGTCTCGATCGATACTCGCCTCTCTCTCTTTTTTGCCCTCTCGCGCGCGTCCAACGCAAACTCTCCGACTTTAATTTAACCTAGGAATTGCCTTTCCCTCTCCCTCGCTCTCTCTCTCTCTCTCTCTCTCTCTCTCTCTCTCTCTCTCGTTCTCTTTTACATTTTAATTAAACCGCCTGGGAATCGCGCGCATTACACGCATTTAAAATTCTCAGGCCGTCAAGTCCTCGAAATCCAGATAAGCGTAGAGTGTGTATTATCATCAGCGATAAAAATTTCGAAAACAGCCTTCGACGATCAAGAAGAAAAAATACACGTACGAGCAGAGAGAAAAGTAATCAATAAAGCCCTACAGCAGGCGCCAGTAATGGACGCCATTTTTCGCGAAAATGCGAATAACCTCGCGGTATTTCATCGACGTGCGCGCGGAGGAGGTCGAGGCCACTCCGAGGGAGCGAGAGAGAGAGAGAGAGAGAGAGAGAGAGAGAGAGAGAGAGAGGATCCCGCTTGGCGCAGGCGCGAACCGCCCTCCATACCACCAGCGACCCCAACGGCATAACTCGCGTGTACCTTCGAGCCAATCTGCATGTCGAGGCGCCATTTTGTAAAACGTGAATTTAAAGCAGGGACAACCCTTTCGAGGCTGCTATTCGTCGGGGCGGAGGGGTTCTCAAGCTGGTGGGACTTTTTACGGGGGTTGGAGCTGGCTGGCATGCAAAATAGCTGCGAGGGGTGCGTGATTGGTTGGGGGCTGGATTTTACAGACGCGAGAGATTTTTTGGGCCGAGAAGAAGATTCCAGCAGGTGATGCGCGTGCGCGCAACCATAATCGAGGTGCTTCATTTTCGGGACGAGATACGAGCTTATCGGAGAATCGTCGATTGAAATGGGTCGACTATTCGATTAGCCGAGCGAATATGCCTTAAAATACATCGACGCGACGATACAATTAACTGAGTGTTTCTTCCTCTAATCTTATCTGCAGAAGGCGAAATTTACTCATAAATTTATCACGAACAAAAAAAACTTAGTAGTAACGTAGATAATGATAAAAAAGCGAGAGAGAAGCAGCCATGTTACCGGCGGCACACGCAAAGAAAGCACACGTCAAGAGTGTCACGAGCCTCGTCGGCGAAAGGGGTGAGAGAAAGGAGCTGTACACCGAGGGTCTGTACCTCTCTCTCTCTCTCTCCACTCGATTTTAAAATCACAATGGCAGACGACGACGCATAGGTCGCGAGCGAGGCTGCAATCTATCCCATCCATTCCAAGCCTTTTTGCCGGCCGCGAGCATCTGCGTCCGTTTTTCTTGCGGAGGGATCGAGTCCACCCTTATTTGTGTCGGTCGCGTGCCACGTACCGCTCCGCACGGATTAATCCTCTACGTATACGAATATACATGCATTATGCGATTGATAAACTCTCTCGCGCGCGGCGACCGCGCAATCCCATCGATACACACACGCGAGAAAATCGATCCGATTAGAATTTTTATCGCGGGATGTAGAACGCGCGTCGTAAATTAAACCGAGAGCGCCATTACCGGCCGTAATAAATTATACAGTCCGCGCAGAGCGGACAAATTTATTTTAAACCCCGTAAAATCTGAACCGGCGCAGTGTGTGCGTCGGGGATGCTCTAATACCGCGCGCATACGCCGGCACGAACCAGGCACGCTTCACTCTCTCTCTCTCTCTCCCCTGCAGTATACAGTAGCTATAGCTTGCTGCACACACAGAGCTCGAGTTTTCATCGTAAAATTCTCCATCCATCCCCCGGTGGCGCTTTCGAGGACCGCACCCTTCCCCCGTAACATTTTAAACTTTCGCTCTTTCCCCCTTCTTCTTGCGGGAGCCTCCCCGATTCTCTCTCTCTCTCTCTCTCTCTAGTTCGGTATACTTATACACACCTATATGTGCGATCGACGCGTGCAGGAAAAATGAGCGCGAAAGGTATATGTGTACAGACGACTCTGTGCCACACGCTCGGAAATCGGTGCAACAAAGGCTCGACTCGTCGCGCTCTACCGTTACGCAATTCTTTTTCATTTCTGTGACAGACGACAGAGACAGAGAGAGAGAGAGAGAGAGAGAGAGAGAGAGAGAGAGAGAGAGAGAGAGAGAGAGAGAGAGAGAGAGAGAGAGAGAGAGAGAGAGAGAGAGCACCCCTTTGTCGTTTAACCGGAGGAGAGTGGGGCATTTGGATTTTCGGTGTGCGGCAGGCACGCGGCCGACTCTTAACCGAGCTGGTGACGCTTTTAAAATCTTGTTTCTGATGCTGATTACTGGCTTGTTAGGGTAGAGATTTCGATTTTTCCTCTCTCACTCTAAAGGGGTAGACTGCAGCTCCACGCGTCTCCTGTACTTCGATGAGTTATCGTTTTTACGACCGATCGAGCTAGGCGTAACAGTTTAGAATTTTATCGTAATGCCCTTTTCCAGTATGTCGAGTATAATACGAAATTAGCACACTTGGCATATTACAAACAAAGGATCGAGAAGTTAGAAAAGTCGATTCCCGCGCGCTGCTCTCTCTCTCTCTCTCTCTCTCTCTCTCTCTCTCTCGAACGAACGATCGTATCATCTCCTTATGTATATATCCTTCTCTCGTTGCGGCGCGTTACTGCACAGCCAGGCTAAAAGAGCCGACTTCATACATTTATGCAGCTAATCTACATACGCATTTGCTTCGAATGAAAATCATCGCGATTATACACAGCGCGGCTCTTTTTCTGCCGAATCACCGAGTAATTGCGATCGCGCTTAATTAATCTAACGTCCTTCTAAACTTTCCCTCGCAAACTCGCGAATTTACGAGCGACGCCGCATCTGCTTACAGCATACGCTCTTGCTCTTTCTCTGCGCTGCACCTTTGCATCGCTGCATACACACGTAGTATAGCGATGATGAGCCGATGCTATCGGGCTTGAAATTTTTCATTTTCATTTCCGGCGAAATTAGCCGCGTATAGCGTAATAAGAATAATAATGCAAGCGCGAGCTGTGTGTGTTATACGTAGCTGCAATTTTCGCGGGCGGAAGGTGACGCAGTGCTCGTAATACGTTTGTTACATGCATGCGGATTCGTGTAATTAGCCGCGGGCGAGAAAGTTTATTTTTTTTTTTTTCGAATAAATTTGTCGGTTTATATTTTCGCGCTATCGGCCGATTATACGCGGCAGTGTATGATGCGTATTGTACGCGCTTTGCGAAACGTTGAGATGCATCGGGAGAGATAATATGCTAAGCTGCGATGTGAAATTCGCGAGTGCGTTATGTATTCTATATTACGCGGAGTGTTTTCATTCATGATACAGAGCCCACATTCAATGTGAGAATCGCTGGAGAAATTAAGTATTCAATTAGCGAGTTTGTAAGGAGAAATTATCGCTGCTTATGAATGGACGATTTACATAAGATACTTTTACTCCGCGTATAGGAACGAAGAAAAAAAATTGAAGCAACAAACGCGACCCACGGCGGAGAGTATACTGTGTACAAAGACTCACCCTCTTCTTTGAAGTCGAACACAAGGCAAAAGGCACCGGGGAGGAAAATTTCCCGATTAAGCTGGGCGCGCGCACTCTTTCGAGTATAGAAACGACGGTTGAGCCTTCGGTATCTTGGCGAAACGCGCGCGAACCAGAGCGAAGAGGGGTGAAATAGTCTCGTGACGATTGGTCGATGCAATTCGCTGCATCGAGGCTATACACACTGCGTGTAACGTCGTACGGGGATGATACTGCGAAGCTGCGGTTGTAGGTATATAAGAAGACACGGAGAGGAGACAGTCATCAGACGATGGAATTCCGCGCGTTGGTGAGGATCGAGAATTTCAAGGTAACGTGTCCTAAATCTAAAGGGTAATAATATATTTAATTATTTCTATGTATAATAGTATAGGAAAACACGCATCTATTCGCAAGGCAAGCAGCGACGCAGCATCGCCACATACGCACACAAGCTCTAGTTGCGCTATACGGACGTAATGTTGCATCGAGCAGCGCGGCGCGCGAGGGAGACGGAAAGGAGAGAGAGAGAGAGAGAGAGAGAGAGAGAGAGAGAGAGAGAGAGAGAGAGAGAGAGAGCAGCAGGCGGGCGGTCGATGGCGTGCAGCTGCCATGGCAACTGCGGGAGCAGCGAGACGGGAAATCGACTTGGAAAAACTGGTAGCATTGACCGTCTTCTTCCTTTGGCCGTCGTCGTCGTCCCGAGACACTCGCGAATTGCGGAATCGCGACGACGACGCACGCCGATGGCTGTATAGAAAGGGACGTTATCCGTGTGTACACTCGCGCGTGTCTTTGGCTATGTATGAAGGAGTACTGGACGCTCGATCTGCAGATAGTTGCGAAAATATATGAATAATGGACGCTGCGTGGCAGAGGTGACGCAAATTTTCGAGATGCGCGTAATTGGTCAGCTAGCTGCTCGTATGCATGGAAAATGTCGAAAGCGAACCTTCGCGAGAATTCCTTCTGATTCGCGTGAATTTCAAATTATTTTTTTTTTCACGCTGCTTACGCGCGCGCTTTTTTATCGTCATCAGCGCGGTGCATAACGAAATCAGTCAGGAGCGCAGATTTGCATAGAAACTTCATAATAGCGAAATTTCTTTTTTCCTTATCTGCCCCGCATTAATCTCCCACTCTCTGGCGCGCGGATTCACAATAGAAAATATTATTACTCGGCCGCGCAAAAATAAAGCCGATGCGCGCCCGCTAGAATTTCGGATCTTATCGGGAAATTTATGCGGCAGGCGCGAGTTTCTCCTCGATTCCGGCCGTATCTATCAATCAAACGAGTTAGCGGGAACGACTGCACTGCTATGTGTGTGTTTTGTGGATCGTCGGAAGTGCAGCTACGTGATCCCGCGCGCGAGTCTTATCGCTCGGCGATGGAAAGTTTTTTTATTTATACACACGCTGCTATGCTTCCTCGAGTTTTCCATTAATGAGGAGAGACGGAAAATATACAGCTGTTTCTTTAAATGCGTCCGCAAGCGCGATCGATAAGCTCCGATGCGCTATGCGAGGGGATCTCCGAAAATCGATGATCGTGACGGTTGAGACCGCTGTGTGTGCTTTAGATAAAAGCCGCTGCCTATCCGAATGTCAAAGAGGTGTAAATATTGGAAATAGAGAATAGATACGAATATAAGCTATTAATATATGAATCAGTGCGGCGGTAGGTGTAAGAAAAAATTGAATCCAACGACCTCGTTCAATCTCGTCAGTGCGATCGCGACCGAAAGCTTAATTAGCGTGACGCGCTACTCGCGCCCTTACGTCATTAAAGTCAAAAAGCGCGAAGACAGCGCTCGTTAAAAGCCAAGCACACGCGATGGCGACAGAAAATACACGTCTCCAGTAATTATGACATCTTCCTCTATACACACAGACGTACGTCTATACGCACACCTCGAAAAAGGTTCATCCGCCGCTGTGTACGCGCATTCGATAAACACACCGAGAGAGAGAGAGAGAGAGAGAGAGAGAGAGAGGGAGCTGATAAGGGCCGATCGGGGCCAAGCGCGAGGTGTCGTTCTCTTTCACGCAGATAAGAGGGTCGCACCTCGATTTTCTCTCGCTTTTTTTACTTTATTTTAACGCGCTTCTTCAAAGTCAACAGCATTATCGCCGGCTGATGACTAATGCCGAATAAATCAAACGATGAATTATGGGCGAGCCCGGCGATAATGCGCGCGTCATTTCCGAACGTCGTCTCTCTTTGCCTGACGTGAGTTAGATCGCGTATCGTAAATTTTCGAAACCGCGCGTTCGCTTTAAAGAAAAAAACGAAACAAAGTAGTGCGCTGAATAAACAGATTATCGAAATTTACGAGGATGTATTCCGCACGATAATACAGCCGTATGTAATTTACGACGCGCATTAAACGAAACAAACACGCGTTTTTTCACGCGCCAATTTCAAACAGACGGCGGATATCAACGCTGAATTTTTACATTCCCGATAAACCGCGAGTCAACATTGACTCAAGTCCTGCATTTCGATCTCGCAAACACTCTCGCAAAGTTCAACGCGAGCGTTTCACCGCTCGTAGCTATCATACGAGAATCAATCCGGTTCGGGCATCATTGACGAGCATCGGACGTAGACGTGGGATACCGGCGTTACGTTACAACGACGATCGCACACGGAATCGTAAAGGAAAAAAGCGACTCAGTCTAGAAAGCGTTTCGACACGCTGCTTGAAACAGCAACACCTGCGACCCGAAGATCCACGGCCACGATTAAATCGACCGCCCGACACCTCGAACTTTCGAGAGAGAGAGAGTTGGATATTGGGAGCCTACTGCTATCTGTCCCAGATTAGCCCCCCTGTAAACAGGCTGTATTTGCATTCGGCGCTGATGCTATTATCGCGCCGGCGGTATCACCCCCTTTGCGTCGTAGAGCTCTCAGTTTTTCGTCTAATAAGCTCGCTCACGATTTCCTAATGGTTTTATCGGACGGACCCATCGATCCTCACGATCCCCGCCACACGAAAGCGCAACGCCGAGTAGAGCTAGAAGTATGTAGTAGTCTGCTATCGGTCGTCTAGGATCGGGCTGACGCGGACTATAGCTTGCCAGTAGGATACTCGTCTTTAGGCTTGGATATTACGCTCGTGTTTTATTTTCGCTCTCGCTCGTTGCCGATGAATAAAATTATGTCGCGGTTCGATGCGTGGATGCTATCGTTAGAAGAGGGAGACTATCTGATCAATCGAAGGCTGGCATCTAAAGCTTCCAGAGTTTACCTTTCTCATGTGCAGTTAGTTGTACAGCAGAATGAAGTCGTTGCAGAAAGAAAAAACAAATCCAACAAGTGGAAAAAGGCGAAGATCAATATTTACAGAGCACTGCGTCGAAAAATGGAAAAAAAGCAGATGTTCCAATTTTCAGACCACAGTGCTAGAGAGAAGGTATTAAAATTCACAAAGAAGCGAAAAGCGGCGACACAAAAGTCGATGAATCGCTCATTCGATGCCGCAGCGCGATAAATCATCGTCTCTGCTACACACACTGCCGCTATACTTTTTTTCGCTCTCTCTAGCCGCATTCGAATCCCCGCGAGGATAAACCACTGTCACTCGCAGATTACCCCCCTTTTGTTATCTCCTCTCTCTTTCTCGCTGTCGCGTATCTGTCGCACATTTTCATGCGCGTATAAACCACTGCTGCAGCGCGGCTATGAGAAATTTCGTTGAACTTGTGCGTGTACGGATTTAAAAAATAGAAGAAAAAAAAACGCGGCCCCCCGACTCTCTCTCTTTCTCTCTCTCTCTCTCTCTCTCTTACTCTCTGCGGCGTAAAAACTGTGTGAAAAAGCGTTATTTCGGGGTGAAATCCGACGCGCTTTTTTAACCCCCTGACGAGCCGCCGGCTGCGCATCAGGTAAATTTCACGATTTCGGAAGATCGTCACCGCTGCCGCCTGGATAATAACACAGGGGTGGACGCGAAAGGGGGCAGCATCCTGCATATTCACCGATTTTTCACTCGATCCGAGGGGAATGAATAAAAAAGAGAGAGAGAGAGGAAGGTGCCTCAAAAAAGGAGACGCGCACAATGCGAAAGGGCCTCATTCATACACGAAACGGGTGAAAACACGCTCTGTGTACGTGTGCAACTAGTCTGTTTTATTCCTTTAGAATTTTCTTGCATTTCTGGGTCATGGGAAGGTTACGTAAGCCTAGTTAGAGAGCAAGAGCGAGACGAGGGTTGCCCTGATCTTGGAAACTGATTTTTTCAGCTACTACCATTCCACTTTCCTTTTCTTTCCGCGCGGCGCTCGATCGATCGATTAATGCGCGAGGGTCTATCAAAGGGGTTCCCGCACGAGTATGTGTATACCTTTTTCACCGCGTTTCTCGGAAAAAAGCAGCGCTGAAAAGAAGGCCGAATTATTATTCCTCCTTTCCGGCAAACATAATGTGCCACCGTATTCATTCCGCGCCTTTTTGTTCTCGTTTCCTTTTTTTTCTCGCTGCGATGGACTACGATTAATAATTCAAAAATGGCTCCGATTCAATCGAGAATGAAAAGATACACTTATGACCGACTGAAGTGCGCGCGATTCTCACAGCTCTCCTCATATGCATGGCTACTTTGAATAAGTCCTCATCGGTCGTGAAAGGGAGAGAAAAATTCAATTTCTCGACAAAGGCGTTTATCACTCTCAAGTAAACACGGGGAAAGAGAAGCATCCTAATTCTCGGGAGAAAGATCGAGAGCCGCGTTCCCTTTTTTTTCCGCAGCGTGCGTTGATCCCGACGCGCGAAAGAAAGGAAAAGAGACTCTTCGGTAATCCGGATCCCCTCAAGACGCGCAACAGCGTCTTCTCCCCCTCCTTCGCGTGTAAAAATATCGAGGAAGAAAAAAAAAACGTAATAGTGCCGGGCACGGGAATTAGGGGTGGTTTATTTTTCTCGAGGTCGCCAGGCCGGTGTAGCAGTAGTAGTAGTAGTGTTATACCCAGTCTCTGCATCAGCAGTCACTACGGCGGGGGATGACGAGTGAATGACAGGACAATGAGCCGGCTCTGATGCACACGCGAGCCGCTTTATGACGATTCAATATGTCAGCAGCGCGCCGCGGCGTCTTTCTGCACTTCTCCGCGCGCGCCTTGATGGCTCATAATGCAACACGCGAGAGAGAGAGCTGGCAGGTCTCGAGTTTCTTCTTGGCCGCGGCATTGCGCCTATAATCTCTCGGTGTTGTTGTTTATTTATTTTTTCACAAATTTCTCGGTGTTCAGAGAGATGTAAAATAAAAGCTTTTCATAGATCGGTGTCACCTCCGCAGTGCGATATGGTTCGCGCAGCAAGACGAGACGAGAACGCGCACGTTAAAATTGAAAACTCATACGAATTAAATGGCAAAACACACAGAACACGCTGATAAATCTCGCCGGTCGTTTCAATGACGCGAGTGACAATGCGTTATACCGTAGAGAGCACATGCACATTGTCAGCGAATCCCTTTGAAATTCCAGTAGTCGCAATTAATTATCGACTTCCTACATTCATGCATCGCGCGCCGATCAATGCCGCGTCGAAGGAAGAGCATATTTATTAAGCGGCCTCGATTTCCTTCCTATTTCGACGAACGACCGCTCGCGTGACTCATGTGCGCGGATATACATAACAGACTGTGTATGTGTGTGTCGATATAGCGAAATTCGTCTGCAGCGCCCTTCTGTTTATTTCTTCGATTTGATTAGCTCACGATGACTCGAGAGACCATTGTAATGTTGCGCAATCTGAGGTATACGTTCTACGCAGCAAAGTAATTGTAGTAATCTATATATCGACGCTGATAAGGATGCGCTAGTGAGTTTTATCAGTGGTAACGGTGACTAATGCAGTGAGTTTTTCGTGAATGCGATACATCGCTTTTTAAAAGTATACATCAGGGACCATTAATCATCACCAGTTGACCGACAATTTTCATAATTCCTCCAACGGATCGCGCCCTCGCGACCTCGATTCTCTCCTGTACGAAATATCCTCCCAAAATAATACACGCAGCGACGGTCCTAGGTGTGACTTCACGAAAATCCATTATACGGGGTGAATCCACAATGAATCGTCGCGGCGCGCAGCTGTCCCCGATCATCATTACCTTCCATCTCTCTCTCTCTTTCTCTCTCTCTCTCTCTCTCTCTCTCTCTCTCTCTCTCTATCTATCTCTCTCTCTCTCTCTCTCTCTCTCTCTCTCTCCGTATATAGCGCAACTCGTTTTGGTACACATAACGTACAGTATACGTCGTCGGGATGAGGAGACCGCACACAATGGCATAGCAAAGCTTGTAAAAAATGCGTGACGCGCGCGCGAGCGAGCTAAATGCCACTCGAGCGCTCAATCACGTTTCGGAGGCGCACGAATGAACCTGGCGATGACTCGAGGATTTTTGCGCCGGTTTCGCGTTTTCAGTGGAGAGATTCTTTTTTTTTGCGCGCATCTAGATCGTCGACGGAAATGTGCTTGGTAATATAGCTGATTTTTGGGGACATTAGCGCGAGTTTCGACAGTTGGGGTATAATCAATCGACGATATGTTTTGCATTTTTTTACGTGGATAATCTGACAAGGATGATTATCGTTTCGAATGTACGTTAGAGAATCCTTAAAGAAAAAAAACTCTTATCCTCGGCCATAAATTCCAGCGGCCGGCGGCAGCAGTAGTACGGGATCGATCAGCGAGGGGGCAGCATCTGCTTTTCGACTTTCCAGCAGCCGCATACGAGTCTACGTACGTCTACCCCTCGCGCAGCGATTTTCCCTCCGTCGAAGAGAGAAGAAAGCGAAAGGGGGCAGCGAAATGCGGGAAGCGCTCGCGATTGGCGAAATCAATTCCCGGCCAATTTAGGAGGTCCTTTGAGTGAGCCTTTAAAAGTGCGTAAATAAATAGATTCGGACGGTCCCGCGTGTGAGGGAGAGACAATATGCTGTAGGCAGAGTCCTCCCTGGAAAAACTCAAAGAGTGGCTGCTGCTGAAGCAGCCAGCCAAGACAAGCTCGTTCGATAATCTAATAAAGCGGCGCGCACGCCCCCTCTTGTTCTTTTTTTCTCTCTCGCTCGCTCGGAGAGCTATTCGCTTCGTGTGTGTTTTGCCGGAGAGTCTCTACCCTTTCCGCGTCTCTCTTGATGTTATGGATTATGTTCGAGCTGGGCAAACATTAGCGTTTAGACACGAGCAAGGGATGTCTTCCGTTTATATCTTTTTCAAAATATTACGTTGAGATTTTTTTGGACTCACGCGCTGCCGCTGTTTAAACGTAGTGTTGACGCTTTGCTAAACTCACCTGAAACAGAAAAGAGAAAAGCTTGCTATAGTATTGCAGGAGTCTCGATATAACTCAGTCTGGAGGAGAGCTCTCGAAGCCAGGACAATACAAGGGCGAGAGACTAAACTTCTATTTCCGCCAGAAAATCGAAGGCTGAATACGTAAAGTTATATTCTGATGCAGTCCCATTCTTCGCGGACAATGCTGGGGAAAGGCGAAATTAAATAATACTCGTGGATATTAGGCTAAATGGATTCCATCCCGCGATAGAAGAAGAAGGTAAAGAGAGGGAGGCAAACGCAAACGTAAAAGGGAAGAACGGAAGCGGGAGAGAGAGAGGGCGAAAGAAAGGAGTCTTTTAGAGGCACGCCGGCTCTGAATGGAAGAGGGTTTTCCGCCCCCGGTAGAGCGTCGTCCCCTCAAACCTCCTCCTCCTCCTCCACCTCGTCGCTATATTGACCCTCGCTCGCCCTCTCTCTCTCTCTCTCTCTCTCTCTCTCTCTCTCTCTCTCTTCGCCATTCCGCATTTTAAAGGGAAAATTTCCGTTTATTCGAGCGCGAGCGCGGCTCCGACTTTTGCCTCGGCTTCCGCTTTTTGCTCTCTCTTCGCTCTCTCTCTCTCTCTCTCTCTCTCTCTCTCTCTCTCTCTCTCTCCTCTTGCGATTATTCGACGAGCGGCCGCGGTTATAGCAGCTCAGACGGAAAATAACAGGACCTTTTGCTTGTGGCAGGTCGATCCTTTCGACGGAAGCCCTCGAGAAAATTGAGGCTCTCCTGCACTCTCGAAATTTACGTAATCGGTGCGCGCGGCGAGATTGGACAATCGGAAAATTGCCGCCGCCGCTTTTCTCTCTTCTTCTTCTTTTACGCGAATCAAAATCATTTTCAGTTGAATCTTCTCCCAAGCGTCCGGCACTTAAACTCGCCATTTTACTTTTCACTCAAGCTCTGTCGTCCTCCATGGACACGATCGATCCGAGAAACTACTCCGTGTACACATTCATAAACACAACGAGGCAATCTTCCTTATTATTCGTAGTCCGAAACATTTTTTTCTCCCCGAGCAAACACGGCCTTCGACCCTTGTCGATTGCCGAATTTCCAACGAGAGAAAGCGCGGAATTGTTTGCCTGGCCGACGACGTCGTCTTCGGTATGTACGTGACGACCTTCCGCCATCTCCAACGGCTTTCCTCCTCCGCCGCGAGAGATTCCGACAAAGTCCGTCTGTTTATTCTACTTATTTTATCACACGGTACACGGTACACTTCCGGATGGATTTTCAGGGTACAGTATGTAATTTCTAATGGAATTTTCAGCCGGTGATTCTGTTTCGAAAGTTTTCGATACAACGCAGGTACAGTACACATTCACATGCACACAACACAACGCCGAGACAATGATCGCGGCGTCTAGCCTTTTGTTACGCGCGCGAACCCGTCCATGTACAGCGCGAGCATAACACTATACACAGTAGGCTCTCGCTTTCATAATCGAATCGACATCGAGCCGCATAAAATTTGTGTACATTTTTCCGAGCTCCCCGCGCGCCTCCTAACAAGACGTCGTTATACACAGCGCGCAACCGCCATATCTCCCGTACATACTCGAAAAAGAGTCGAGGACGTTTTTGCGAAAAAATAAAGCCAGTATCCCGAGCTTATTAGCCTATCTCGATGGTTTATGACAGATTTATAGCCTGTTACCTCTTTGCTCGGATTAACATCGTCGAGACACGTTTACACACACGATCGTGTAATTCCATTATGCTCGAAACGTTCGTGACTCTCCGCCAAGGAACTTTTTAATAAAAAAATACGAAAGCTTCGCATTCCTTATCCGAGCATCAATCACGACGGCAAAAACCGAATACGCATCGCGACTCTCCGATGCTACTGGGAAAAAAAGCGAAACGTCCGCATAGCGAAAACTGTACTGTTACCCAAGACAAAACGTTCCATTAGCTCTCATTACGGACGCGCACTGCACGTACGATCTGGCAAAAAGCAAAACGCGATCGGTTGGCGGCGACGAGATTAGGAACCGGTCGCGAGAACGTCTTTCAGGGAAGTAGTCGTCGTCGCCGTCGTCGTCGCCACCCCCATAAGGAGAATCCTCGCGACGACGCACCGCTAGCCGAGGCTTTTTGCCGCCGCGGGATTTTCTCCGCGAGAGCACATACCGTACGATACGTGAACTGCTTTATGGGAATAGCGATGGGATGCGGTAGTTGCGCGCGGTGCGGAAAAAAGCTCTCCGGTATGGTATCGGGATTTATAAGCGCGCGAGCGAGCAGTGACTTCGATTATGCAACGTTTCTTCGCTATATGCGTTTCGTAAGCTTTGTGGGAATTTCAGGAGTAAATCGTAAAATACTGCTACGGAGATGATGGTTATTAATAACGCTTTCGTGTGTTGGATACACACTAAATCACCTTATTCAGTAGTCGTATACTCGCGGATAATAAACTTTTTTTATTATCCACATTGCGCTAGTTTATACTTTCATCTAGCTCTTTATTAGTCGGCGTTTTATATCGCGACTCTCGAATTATCACAGCTAGAGATAAATAGAAGCAAGTCCAGAGAGACAATTAGGCAAATGCGCAATGAAAATTTCCCCGGCATTGCGAAACACAGAGCTAGCGCGCGCTGATTCTCATAATGATGCATTAACCACGGAATATTGCTTCGGAGGATAACACGTTCCCGGCAAATAAGCGCGATCCATAAATCTCGAGGCGCTCTTATGCGATATTCAGCGCAGAGCGGCTTATTACCGCGGCGCTGCAGCCCAGCTACTCGAGCGCGTCAGTGTAAATATAAAGCTTCGGACGCGCGCGCGCGCGCGCGAAGATGTAAATCAACGGACGCGCTGATATTTCGCACAATTATTTGATCCTATCGCGGATGGATTTTTCGAGAAAGTTTTCTCCGCTGTGCAGTGTCTGCGTGTATCTATAATTAAAAACTGTTTTCCACCCGATTCGCAGATAAATCAGTGTGGCTGGCTGTGGAAATAAAAATAAACGATGTATGCAGCCATAAAGCTGCAAAAGGAGGAAGCAGGTGCGTAGGCAAATGCTCTGCTGGCTCTCGGCAATAAAGCTCGTACAATTTGCATAATCCGCGGCAGAGTCTCTCCGGCAATCGACGAACACATCCTGACGTGATCCAGAAAATTATCTCCGACTCGCCGGCATTATTATGCACGACTGCGGCTCTTTTTCCTCGCCTCGTGTGTGCTGCTGAAGCAGTGTTTTTCTGCACATCTATGTATGCGTACGCGCAGCTTTTATGGCCGCGATTTTATTCGTTTCCGCGAACGCCGGCTACTCCTCTTCCTAATTGGGTCTATAAGCCGGTCACGCCGAGGATGACGCAGATCCGCATGCAAAGTTTACCGCTGGTATAGCAAAAAAGTCTAGTTATCGATGAAATTACGCTCGCGGCGATGATCGCGCGAACATCAGCGGAGCGTAAGTGCGACTCGGTAAAGTGTTATTCCGCGCGAGTCGCTCGCGGACTAAACAAACAGAACGAAAAGGGCTCGCGCGCGCGCGCACTCGACTGAGAGATTCGCGTAATAAGCCGGAACCGAGTTACTTTTTAAGGGCCCCAAAGAGCAACTAAGCAGCGAGTGAGAGCAGCGTGGCGCCCGCTCGAGAAACACTATAGGTATAGAGCCCGCGAGCCAAGAACTCGCGCTTGATTAACGAGAGTTCGAATAGGTGGATCTTTAAGTGCGCTGTCGAATGAGCGAAGAACCGATGCGAAAAGGAGAGAGAGAGAGAGAGAGAGAGAGTAAAAGCCGCGCTGATTGATATGTTTGCGGGGCGGTTACCGCTTCTCGCGCGCGCGCGCGCGCCGGCAGTGGTTAGGTGGAGCCACCATCCACTCTCCGGGCCCGATGATTTAAGGGCCATATATTACGAGCCCTTGGCACCACTTGCTGCACTCGTGCTTATGCTCGCGCTCGCTCTCAGCTGTGCAGCGCGATGCTCTCTTCTTGCTGTACTCGCCGAGGATGGGCAGGTAGGTAGTGCCTCGGTTATTGAGACGTTCGCTCGCTCGCGCGAGCGATGAGAGAAGCTGCTTACTCTCGTATACAGTGTGCCGGCGATTAAGAAAACTGTGTAACAGAGAGAGTGTGTGTGTAAACTTTTTAATACCACGTAGCAGCAGCGACGTCTCCGTCGGTCGAGTAAATTCATGCTTTTAGAGAGGAAAAGCCTCGAGGATACGCTGAGAGAGAGAGAGAGAGAGAGAGAGAGAGAGAGAGAGAGAGAGAGAGAGAGATGAAACAATGATTTCAAAGGGGGATGAAATATAAATCATCGTAAGAGCGACTCGCCGAGTTTTGCCGCTTGTTTATTTGCCGCGAGCCGAGTGTTTTATTTGACGTTTACCATACCGTTTGCATCTTTAAGTGCAGCTCTATCTCTCTCTCTCTCTCTCTTGCGCGCGCGCGAGGGAGCGTATGACTCGCGGGAATGCGCACCTAAGAATCGTCTTTTAAGCTCCATACGTTGTTGCGCGAAAGAGATTTTCAAAGTTGCTATCAATTCGGTGAGCGCGACGATAGATGGCGCACGGTAACTCTGTCGTTTTCCTGATTTTTGTTAATTGCTTCCGAGGCTTCGGAGAAAATATCCAGTTTCATTCTTTCTCTTCTCTCTTGCGGTGAGCCGAATCCCAGAAAGAATAATTGCGAGGTCACGCCGATAATCGAGTCGCTCACGATTAGGCGGCGCGGACTTTGCGCGTTTTTAGACGTGAACTCCTTTCGTGATCGGGATTAGTTAGCGCAGAGAGGAAAACGTTAAACCCGAGCCGGAAGTCGCTCCAGTTTTAATTGCGAGTTTTTTTTTTGAGAAAAAAGGAGGGAAAAATAAAGTCTCGACCGTGTATAACGCTGTATTATAGAGAACACGACGTCTCTCTGCGCGGGCGTCTGACACGAAAATCGATCGCCGGCGCTTCAAAGGCCGGCGAGTTTCGCCGTAAAATTAAAAAGGAACGACGTGGCGCGAGCTGCTGCTCTCGGATAAAAAAGGAAGCCGAGTAGGGAAACTGAAAAAGCGTGCCGCGGCCAGTTGGCTGTGTATAGAGAAGAAACGACGGCACGAGCTGACGAGCGAAGCGAGACGCGCACGCGATTCCATGCTACGGGCTTGTTTCGTATTTTAAAGTTTATTGTCTTCGTGTTCCTCTCCTCTCTCTCCCACTGATCTCCACCGCCGGTTTAATTGAATCTGGGCGAATTATCATTTTGCTAGATGCACACAGCCAGTTTGCTCGATAATTAAGAACTATACCAGACTATGATCGTTAATAAATCGGTAGAACCGTCGCGTAAATTTACGAGCGCATGCAAAGTAAGCACAAAGCACAGCCCTGTCCGCAGACATCAGCAGCGTTTTAATGCCGAGAGCGGCGTGATTGTCGAGGGAGAGGCATGTATAAAGGCAGCGCGAGAAAGAGCATAAAATGTTCTCTCTCTTGCGAGCGCGGGCCATTCCCGGGCTAATTGTGAGGCTCGCGCGGGCGAGTCGTTATACATTGTTACACAATGATGAACGGGGAGGGCTGCATTAACGGCGCTGGTGTCGGGCATCATCGTGACGTCCAGATGAAGTTGTAACAATGAGCGGCCGAGCCAGTGATAATGCGGCCGCTTTGTGCGAAAGCGCCGCGCCGACAAATAACAAGAGAGACGAGGCTGCTCGCGGTCGGCGGACGAGATAAATAGAAAATTGAAAGGAGAATAAATGAAGATGTAGCCGGGGACAGTTGGAAAAATGAGCCGAGCTTTTTGAAAATTCCGAGCGCGGATTAAAAATAGCGGCCCGCGAGAAAGAGAGCCCCGAGTATAACAGTGCAGCGTTCTGCCAAGGTACAAAGGTAAAGAAAGCGAGCCGGCGAACTATAGCCCCGGGAGATCATTAGCTCGGCACAGCCTTGGCTCCGAGCGTCTACGTACCCCCTTATCGGTTTCCTCTCTCCCGCTCTCTCTCTCTCTCTCTCTCTCTCTCTCTCTCTCTCTCTCTCTCTCTCACTACTCCGCCACCCTAATTGCGCGAACGCATTGTCACATTACCGGGGCGTAATTTCCGCGCACAGCTCGATCGGCCTCGGGCCCTTTTTTAACGTCAATATTCGCGCAGCCGAATCAAAACATTAATCCCGAGAGAAGAGGGAGAAAGAGAGAGTAGAGAGAGCGATGATAGACGCTCTCGGCGCTTTCGTTTAATGGGGTGATTTATTTCGTAATGATTCAATACGGAATTTTTCACGGGACCTCTCTCACACACACACGCACACTCGCTGATGCTTTTGTTTCTTCCCGCTGTGGCCGGGCGGAGAAAAAAGAAATCGCCGCGACTTGATTAACAAACGTTACGTCTGCAATTTCCAGATGCAAAGAGTATACGTGAAACGCTTGATAATTCGCAAACGTCTCTCTTTTTCTCTCGACGACGACGTTTCATTAATAAAGCCGCGCGCACCTTTATCTAATTAGGGCTATAGCTCGAGTAGAGGGCCAATGCTACTCTCTCTCTCTCTCTCTCTCTCTCTCTCTCTCTCTCTCTCTCTCTCTCTCTCTCTCTCTCTTGATAATATAATTCCTTATTAAAAAGTAATAAAAAGGGAGGGAGAGATTAAGAAATGAGTAATCAAAATTAATGAGTCATAAATGCTCTTGACGGGGTAAAAACGGAGGGGTAGAGAGAGGAGAAGTAAGTAGCATCGGAGATCGGCTCTCCGAATCGCCTTTTCCCACACACGCGATGTCTTCAGCACACATGCGCGGCCAAAGCTCGCGTATAGATATGATTACCGACATGCGCGCACGGGGCGATATTAATCACGATTAAGTCGATTTTACGGCGCCCTCTCCCTCCCTCATTTTTAATGGGCAGTGCGTCGCGCTTTTTATAAATGCAGAAAAGCTGTGCGCACGCGCCCAAGAGAGAGAAAACAATAAATTACAAGCGGCCGCATGTATTATTACGGGAATTAATATTAATACCCGGCGTTTGATATATAATTAGCCTATAAATAACGAATCCTCGAGACGAAACGCGCTGTATGAATTAGCGGGCCAGCTCCGATAAAGCTCTCATTTGACTCTCAATGTGAAGAAGCTAGCTCGGAATAATTCAGCGTATATCTCGCTCTTACATTAATTTTTTTAATTACGACGGATTAAACTGGCTTATATAATAACGATCTCTCCAGCTCGAATAAAAGTGTATCGTTCGGCCTGCGTTTCCGGAACTTTAAGTTTCGCCACCGCCGTTTGCACTACAGTTTTAATCGTCGCTTTGGAATGAAAAGCCCATCTCAGCTGTGAAAACGAGCGATTCCATACAGTTAATTATATAGGAGCACGACTCGATTCAAATAAACGCGAATGGATACAATCTAGGAAGATTCGAAAGCAGCATCTCGAGGAGCTAGAATTCATATCCGCGGTTTCCCTCTCTCTTATTTCATTAAGAATACAAAGATGACCGCCGCAACCGCCGCCGCTGCTGCCGATCATTTGCGGTGTACCGAACGACGACTTCAATTTCTCCCGCTGTTGCCGAGCGGTATGAATCAAAGCTTCTTCTTCTTCTTGCGCCCACCTCCTCCGCACTCTCTTCTCTTTCTCGATCGGCATTCGCGGATTTCGTCACTCGCGTATGCGCATTTTCTGCGCCTCAGGACCGGATCACCCGCGGCTCCGTATTCAGAGGGTAGGGGACTGCAATTTTTTCAATTAACATTTTTGCCTCTACGTGCCGCGAATAAAACGCCGGGGAATCTGTTTTCGACATTCGCACTTCGTTACGATCTTAATTGCGCTTCGCGTCAATTAGTTCTGGGTCTTGATCGGACTATATTGTAACGGGAGCAACTGCGGAGCAGGAATTAGGTATATCGGAGTTAATATTCACTCGATAAACATGGCGAATACAATGCTGCGCGCAACAATAACAGAGATATCCCATTGGAATTGCAAAAGGGCCGCGTTGATTCCCATGCAAACAAGAGCGCGGCGCTGCAGCACAGTAGCCGCGCAGGATTTTTTCGCCCCGTCGCGACCGCGGCTGAGTACACACGCGCGCGCGCGATTTGTATGAGAATGGCCGGGCGTAGGACGACGACGTTATAATAGTGCTCTAAGCTGTCCTTTTGCCCCGGCGGAACCAGTTGCATACACTGGAAAATTCAAATGAGCTGCACCGCGGGATTTCTTAATTATGTTTGTACGCGGGCTGGAAACTAGTTTAACGCGATTCTCCACTTTCGGTTTCTCATTACCGATTTTTCTCGCCCCTTCGAGTTAATTGAGTTTACCCGCGTGGGTGTGTAACTGCTCCCGCGGAAAAAAACAAGCGCAAGTCGCGAGTGGGAGGCAAAACGCAAATACGAGAGACGCTGCGCGTTATTAGCATATAGCAGCGTGACTCCATCCTCCCCCTCTATTTCTGCGGATATCTGCCGTCTGAATAAATATCGTATTATAATTAAAGGAATCTCTCGACCTATAAATCAATGGGAGTCGGTTTATATATCAGCGGCTCGCGTATATACTCTATATAATGGCGCAGTCGCTCGCTGGGGGGCCTATGCTAATGGCAGCCTCTCACGTGAACCGTCCGCGCCGCACACACAGAGCGATAACGAATGATAAAGGAAAACAGAGGCTCGTCCGATCGTCGTTTTCATGCAAGAGTATCGGTTGAAGCTTATACCGCTGATGCACAATTCAATCGGTGCGCGCGCGGCGTAATTAAAAGCGAGAAAGGCGGCGGCCGCAGTATGCAGCAAAACAAACAGATCGGCTCTGAGAAATGATAGAGGGAGAGAGCTTTTCTAGGGACTGACCCAGCGCACAGCGCGGCGTCTGATGTTCGCCGCTTATCAATTTGTTAGTGGGCGCCGTGGCCCGATAAATAACGCTGCTTAATATGAGCCTCGCCCGCGCGCGTATACTGCGCCGTCCGGTACTTTATTGATCCATCGATCAGCACGGGTGGTACTTTGGCGAGTGAGCGCGTGCGTGACCGGAGCGCCCTTTGATTCACCGTGGGACATGTACGATAATTTGTAAGCTCGATGAGAGATCATAACTCCCGATGAAGTGCGCTGGTTCGGGAAGTTGTCTGCGAGTGTAGGCAAATTTTTTCGAGGATATATACGTTTCCTTCTTTTTCGGCGCGCTTATATATACTCTGGGAAAAGAATTTATCAATGTTGAACGAATTTGTCGACGCTCAGCTAATTAATGCCCGCGCGTTAACGTTAACGTTAACGTCGAGCGCGGGTAATTATGCTAATGTCGATAGCGAAGCGCGAGAGTTATACCGCGCGTTTGATTTAGTAATTTTATTAGCGGATATAATCGAATCGATGGAAAAAGGATCGTTATTTCGATGCGATGGCATTAATTATACAACATATCGGTTGATTTTCAATACTACGCATACGAAGCATTAATCTCACAGCGAGACTTATTAAATGAAAATTTGGTGCCGCGCAGAGTAAACTGAATCGATTAAAGGGGTATAATTGCGTTAATGGAGCGATCGCGGCCGCGCGAACACAAAGGCCACGGCGCGGACGAGTTCATCACACAGGTCTCTTTCGACGCGCCGCTGATGCTGAAAAGCGTGTCATCATCAATCAAGCGACGCTCGTTTTTTGGTCCCCTTTATGCGATATTAATAAATCGCCGCGGTCCGTAATCAAATTTCGCACAAAACGCAACTCGCTGCTCTCCTTCTCGAGGGAGAGAGAGAGAGAGGAAAGAGGCTTGCATTATTATGACGCGAACGGTAGTTTATTTTGTCGGGCGGCGTTTTCGCCCGAGACAAATTAACATCGGTCAGCGGCGCGCGATTAACAAAGCCCGATACAAATTAGATTAAATCGCCCGAGGGGGCGGCGAGCGAGCAAGAGAGAGAGAGAGAGAGAGAGAGAGAGAGAGAGAGAGAGAGAGAGAGAGAGAGAGAAAAGAGCCCCGATGATGATACAACTTGATAAATAGACCGGCATCATGCGATGCTTAAATGGGACGACTTTGCGCGAGCGCCTATTCGTCTCTTCCCTTGGACATGCACATATACCTATACGTCCACCCCCACGTTCGCGAATAATTACAAATGTATATACACGACCCACTGCTGCTGCGGATTCATCTGGCTCAAGGGTACACACACGCGATCTCTCCACCATAAGAGAGAGAGAATATTCCGCTGCACGTTTCCGCGTTCCTAATTTCGCGGCGGGCATTTGCAATGCAAAAAGACTCTTGCCCGCGGAGAGTAGCGCTCTCGGCTTTATTGCTCTTAATTCGCGCCTGGAATTCCTCCTTTGTGATGTGCAGCAGCGAGGAATGCCCGCTTTATGTGTATCGTCGCTGCCGCCACTGCTGCTGCTACTGTTATACTGCGGGTATAATTGATGCACGCGTCGTCGGATTTGCTTTAATTGAGACAAGAAGACACTCTGCAACGAGAGACGCGGGCGCAATTTAAATAACGGCGCGAGTGTGCGATTCCTTATTTTACGCAAGTATTATATACGTATACTATATCTGGAGGTGCGTGTAATTGAAACTTGTAGTACACAGAAGCCCTCGTGTCTCGAGTCGAATCGATCCGGACGATTCGTAAAAATGCCCGCAGACAATGCGCAGCGATTCTTGGCAACACGTAATAGAAGCTGAAATATCGTGCAATGCGCGCGTTATAGTATACAGGTATACACATAGGCAGCAGCATCAGCAGCGCGTCTTTTGCGGTTTTCGGCGCATTACCGGGCTCGGTCATCCGGCAAACGAGCGCATTAACGTGTACCAGCCTTATAGGATATGCAAGCTCGAGCTGTAGACGGAATAAAGGCAGCCGCCGCCGCGGATCTGCGCTATAACGCACAACGAGCCACCGACACGTCTCAATACCCGTGTCTATTATACGTATACGCGAGAGCTCCCGCGATCGAAATTAAGATCGGGGATAGTAATGATGCATCGGTGTAGGGCTAATAGTGGCTTAGCCAACCTTTCGACTCGACCTGCTTGCTGCCGCTGTGCTTCTCTCTCTCTCTCTCTCTCTCTCTCTCTCTCTCTCTCTCTCTCTCTCGAGGAGAATATAAGGCTCTCGCTCGCAGTTTTATGGGGGGCAGTTTCCGCCTTCGCCAATTTGGGCGCGCGAGCATTATGGCCGAGCGCGGCTATTTATCATCGCGCGGGCATGCAAAAGCGCCCTCGCGAGATTAGCCCATCTTTGAATATACGCGCTCGTTTCGGCGTCCCTTGTGAGAGCACACTCTGAAAGTTTCCAAAGAGAGGCGTTTGCTCGCGATCTATCGAGGTTTACTGCGCTCGCGCGAGTTGTACGTACTCGCTGATGCTTGATTTTTATAGCGCGCTTTGCTGCGGGTCTAATTAATCTTTAATCGGCGATGGGCTTTTCGGTCTAATTGGCCTAATTGCCGGCGCGGTTTTAACTTTGAAATCGACCGACAGCTGCTACTGAGCCAGATGCGCGAACACTGCTCTCGATACGCAGCTATGTGTGGTGTTGATTCCCGAAATTCATTCCCATTGTTTTAATGCTATACACACTACTGTTATTCCGAGTGTGTGCGTTCTCGAGAAGTCCGAATCAGCGCAAAAACCTACAATAACGCTATCCTCTCATTAAAATCAAGAGCAGCGCGCGCGAAACGGGAAACGACTCTATACTGCGACCTTTTTTTGATATTATTACACATGTTCCGAGGACTCTTCCGCCCGGGCTTTTCGGCCGTTCCTCGAATTCATTAAAATATCGGCGTCGCCCGTCAGCTCCTCGCGTAATGATAGCGTTACCGCCTCTCCCTCTCGCTCACAGATTTATGTGGCCGACTCTCTCGGCTTCTCTCTTTTTCCACTCAGGTGGGCGTCTCTTTCTCTCTCTCTCTCTCTCTTTCTCTCCGTATCTTATACATACATTTCGACTGTGAAACCTATAGCTGCGAGTGTGTGTATACGCGCGAGTAATTGCTCCCCGTGGCTTTTCGGAGGAAACTGACGCCCGAGCTGGCATGGTGATTTTATAATTTGTTGATTTACCGCGTCGGCACTACTTTGTCGGGAAATCGGCGCCCTGTAATTAGTTCTCTCTCTCTCTCTCTCTCTCTCTCTCTCTCTCGCGTGTGTAGGTATATAAGCGGGCGCGGAAAAGTCTCACGTGTGTATTTCGGCCAATTATCGCTGCGTGATTATGACGCGCCGGGACCACACACGAGTCACGGCTTTTGATGGTTCGTGACTTTATTGAGTCGCCGCGGAGCGCGCGAGCGGCTACTTGATTAATGGACCGAAAAAGAGAGAGAGAGAGAGAGAGAGAGAGAGAGAGAGAGAGACTGGCCGCCGCTTCGAGTGTGTTTAAGCTTAGCATCCGTCAATTTTCGTAAACATGTGCGCTCGGCTGTAGAGCTACTGACTGAAAATGTCAAGAATTCCTCGAAAACAATGCAATTTCAAAATTTTTCCCCTTTTGAGGTCAGCAGAGCGAATAGAATCATTACCATATTTTTTCCGGAGCAGAATCCGTTAATAAGCTCATTCCGCTCTTTTTATCTCTCTCCACCCCGTCGACCGTTCGCGAGTTTACGCGCAGAGCTGCTCGGCCGCGCCGAGAATTATCGGGCTGAAAGTGAGTAATTGCGCTGCCGGCAAAAAGCAGCCAAGGGGGTGTGTTGAAATCAGTTAGCGGCTCGGCCAGTGCACTTTTTGTCTCAAATTTAATAAGCCTCGGGTGTGACGCTGTTGCTGCGGTGTGCCGCGCAAAAACAAGGACGAATAGGCGCGCCGTTGTCTACAACAAAAATATAAAGAAGCAGCAGAGAAGAAGACCTTATACTCTTAGAGGCTGCGCTGACAACAGTATACGTATATACAGAGGTATCGCCGGCTCATCGGTTCCCACGTGAGGGAATATCTACCTGAACCGGAAAGCGAGAAGAAATCGAGAGTTTTTGATGGCGCTTCTAGCCATGGTCGTAAATGACCATCATCTCGGACGTAATAACCCGCGGGAGCAGCTTTGTATGCATTGCGCGAGTACAAGAGCGAAATCGGTATAATCGATCGGCTGAATCGTTTAATCCGAGTATCGCAGAAAAGGTCAGTCCCACGCACAGGGCATGCGCTGCCACTAGACCCGTGCATAGGAGTCGTGCAGCGTCATTGTTCGTTTGATCGTCCCGATTCGGTCTCGAGATACATATGCGCCATGAAGACGAGAATCTTCTATGTATTTTTCTCGAAATGTTCAATTGGCTCGTAAGAGATGTCGAATTTTATAATGGAGGGCTTTTTACCGGCGCTTTAACAACGCACTTCCGCCACTTTCATCGATCTCGGGTGTGCATTTAAATTTCTTACATACATCGACAGCGCTGAGAGCATCGGTACAAAAGAAAGTCCAAACATTTAGAGCTAATCATCCGTTTCCTAGAAAGTACCTCAAAAAAAAAAAAAAAAATCATCCTCGACCGGCGCCTCAATGACAGAGTATAGCCGCGATACCGATTAATCAATTACTTCTTAATTAGCCAGAGGCGCTTAATACACGCACGCGGTACAGCGCCGATTACGCAGCGTGATAATCCGCCTCGAGAGAGAGAGAGAGCTGGCTAATAGTAGTCAAATTACAATAATGAAGCGTGCGATCGGAGCGAAGTAGCGTCCATTAGCCTCGTGCAGCAGCTAGTTCGAAACGAGCTTCTTTCTCCCCGACGAGATATCCGCGCATAGGCACGGCTGTATACAGCCGTGAAAAAAACGCGAGGGACGAAGACGAGAGAGAGAGAGAGAGAGAGAGAGAGAGAGAGAGAGAGAGAGAGAGAGAGAGAGAGAGAAGGAGAAACGGAAAGGGCTGCGCCGGCATCCGTGCATCGTCATCATCATTCGAGGCTACAAAGACAGCGCCGCCGCCGCCGCCGACAGTCGAAAAAAGTGGCTATGCTAAATAATAGGCCTCTCGCGCGCGCCTTCATTCATGATTCCCATAGTCGCGACGACGAATTTTCTCGAGAACCGAGATCCTCTCGATTTCGATCGAAATCAAATCGGGAACTCGACAGAGTCAAACATAGACCTGTGCTAGATTCAGTATAGCCGCGGCTACGACGAGGTTTTCAAATTAGACTCGCGTAGGTATACCGCTGGGAAAACATGCGGGTATTAGTAAACAAGTTGCGAGCGCGAAATCGGTGCCGCCGCCGTCGTATAATTATTCCCCGACTTCAGAGAGAAGACCGCTCCTGCAGCTCGTATAAGAGGAAATTTCACTCGCTTTACGCACACACGCATGTAAAACGCAAATCAATAATCAATCCGAAAATTCCTGCATACCGGAGCTCGGACGAAAGCAGGAAATATTATGCATGCACGCCGCCGCTGCAACAATGCGCGCAGCTCAAGAGAGAGAGAGAGCCCATCAAGCGCGCGCCTCTCTTTTTCTCTACCTGCCTCTCGCGCGCGGCAAAAGAATAAAAGGATATAAAGATCCGCAGAAGAGAGGACATCAGCAGCCGCTGCCGCCGCCGCCGCCGTCGCCGCCGTGAATTTGCGTAGGAACCGAGAAAATTATTGCACGACCGCCGCCGCTTGAGTGACGAATAAGGGAGAGACGGACAGATTCCTCGACGGCATCAGCGAGCGCGCCGCTGTGTTTTTTGCGGCTGCGCGCGCTATACTCTCCGGAGCGTCCTTTTCGCCGCTGTTACTGCTGCAGTTCGCTTAATGACCGAATTACCGAGTGGCCGAGCTGTACAGCCAGGTAGAGAGTGACACACGTGCGCGCGCGACGATCGTCCTTCGCGATAGCGGGAATGAAGCCGTACGCGCAGTCGGCTTAGCCGTGTTTTTCGAAAACTCCGCAGATCAACGTCCTTATACTATACGTCTAGCAAATTTTCCTAATGAGACGAGAGAGGAATCTCGGGAAGAATCTACGGGACGACTGGCGTTAGCGTTTTTCTGAAGCAGGGCACACATATCGACGAACAGGTTGGTAACGGATCGGAAAGGGAGAAACTCGCCTAAGCGCTGCATAGCGGTGTGTGCCAACCTTTCCGATCTTGATTCCTCGCGAGCGAGAGGAAGAAAAGAATTTATGGCCGCTTCCGAGAAGCGAGCGGGCGCTGATGGGAAATCCTCGAGAGCTGCCGATGATCCAGCCGCGGGAGACTCTCGATATCGCTTCTCGGAGAGGGAGGCTTTTTTGCAGCGGCGCGTGCGGACTGGAATCTCTGGAAACAGTTATCGGCCGCGAGAGAGAGAGAGTTTTTCTTGAGATTTTTGCGAGTAGGGCCCGATGCAAATTTTCTGGATGACTGCGCTTTTTGCCGCAGTTTTGACGTTTCGATCGTCTCGTTCCCAGGCTAATCGTCGAGAAAAAAGCCTCGTTATCACTACCGGGAATTCGCTCGAAAAGCGATCTTATCTGCCTCGAGTGGATAATCTCTCCGAGCCGACTGCATCGCGACATCTCTCCCCGAAAACTGCGCTGATGCGTAGGCCTGCATAAGCAATGCGACACCTGCGTCGTTTCCTGCCTAAAACGTCGAGGCGTAATCGTCGCTGAATGGCAATGAGTGCGTGTCTTCTCTCTCCCCAGACTTCACGTATTATAATGTATCCCCGTCTCGGTGATTCGATTATTGCGGTTATCAGCTCTCGCGAGATCATGCAAATATTCCCACGAGCTGCTCACCGCCGTAAATTCATCAGGCTTTACACGCGTCATTATCGGCGTCAATCGTCCGCGAGTGGAGATTCATGGAAACGGCGAAATTCAAAACAGCCGCTCTCTATCTCTCAGGTAGTCCTATAGCTGAATGGGCTCACGTACACTCCGCGAGAACGAGCGAAAAAAGTCGAAACAAGAAGCAGCAGCAGCAGCAGGTCTCGAGAAGAAACGAGATAGCGCTCGCGAGGAGGGAGACAAAGGCTGCGAGCGGGAGAGAGAGAGAGAGGACGAAAAGTAAAGGCCCGCGGGCGAGGTCAGCCACACCGCCCCTGCATCTCTCTCTCTCTCTCTCTCTCTCTCTCGGCTTCTCCCACCCCGAGCTGCCTGATTACCTGCCGCCGGGGGCGGGACACGCTGTAATGAGCATCGAAGGGGTGCTCAACCTCTCAATACCTCTGCACCGGGCCTTATACACGCATTTATTGCACGGCCGATCGACGAGCTGTGTATGTGTGTGCCTCTGTACGACTTTTATGGGCTCCGAGATTCGTTTAACACTCGACTGCTGCTGCTGCTCTGGCTTCATCTTCGGCTGGTTAGGAGGTGACTCGCGATGGAACTTTTACACACGCATACTCGGGAGGAGCTGCTGAACTCTGTAATTGCGCAGCTGCCTTAGATCGCGATTCGCGACAAGGATTTTTACTCGTTATACAAGAATGTGTGCAGGAATAAATCATTATCATACAGCCGCAAATCGCGCGAACACAGGGAATACGAAAGTAGGACACGACGACGATCGAGCGATGTTATTTTAAGTTTTCCGCTGGGGGATATCTCCTCTCTCTCTCTCTCTCTCTCTCTCTCTCGCTCACACGCATAATACGCACGCCCTAATCGGCTTCCTCCCGAAAGACGTCGGGAGAGAAGACAGGCAGAGGGGTCGGAATATACACGAGAGCGGCCGACGACCCTATACACTCCCCCAACCCCCCTGACTCGGCAGACGGATACATCGCGCTTTTTTAGCTATACTCGGATTTCTTCTCAGGCAGGCCTGTGTCCTGACGCCTCTATGCGTGTAGTCGGACTAACCCCTGCGGCCCGGAGACGAGATTCGCGATGGAGGATTGATGCCCCCCTCGAGGCTGGATTCAAAACGCTTTACACTCTCTTAACGGACCTGTTGATCCTATGATATTCCATTCGTGTAACGCGCTGTTTATTTTAAACACGCCGTTGTCGTGCGCGTTGCGACGCCCTTCTTCCCTCTGATCCGATCCATTCTTCGACTTGTTTCTTTACTTCGCGTCTCCGTGTGTACAGAGCTCGGCGCATTAATTCGATAAAAAGCACGGACTACCAGCGCGTAATTAACTCTTCAAGCTCGTAAATTACAGTCGCGGTGAACCAGTCTTTCATCCGCTGATTACTTTTTCCTCGAGAGTCTCTCCTTTCTCGGAGGACAAGCGAGGCGCTCTCTCGTGCGCTCAATACACACTCGCAACAATCGTCGACCCGCCCAAAATAAAGTTTCCGGAGAAGAGTGGACCACACGGTTACTCCGGCTTTAATGACTTTCACACTCGCCGCCCGGCGTTTGTGAATGAACCTGAGGCCGGATGTGCTCCGCTGAGCGTTTTGCATCATCAGCCCCCTTGAATGAAACTTTTACGAGTCTTATAGAAAATACTGCGCGGCGCTGAATGCGAGAGGCAATATAAACGTGCGGAGAGTACTACTTTGACTACCGTCGCGCGGGGCAATAAAAACGACAAGTGTGCGCGCAGGATGAGAGAACTGGACTCGCCTCGCATTATTGCGTGATATTAGCTGCTGTGTGCAGTCTCTCGGCGGAGGGGGGGGGGGGGACAAGAAGCGCGAAATTTTACGACTCGCTCGAGCATCGCGAAAATTGCTGTTCGTCGTTGTAATATACTTTGCCAAGCGATTTTGAAAGTATAGCTTTCGAATCGACTCTGAAAATCCCGAGATCTCGATAATTCAGTCGTGCCTAAGAGACAGACGAACGAAGCGTTCAGTGGTTTTATAAGAAACAAACAGCTCCGTGAAAGTAAACGCGGCTCCGCGCGCAGTTACATAAATCAGGCGACAATCACCGAGCGCGGCTTCCCATTAGACAGAGTCCAAAAGGCTCTCGCAATTTTTTCATCATCCTGTACTAGCGCGATAAGAAAAAAAGAAAGAAGAATTCAAAGCGTTCCCGCGATTCTCTCGTCGTATTAATCCGCAGCTGGCGCATATTATCCCGCGAGCTCGCGCTCCTTTTGAAAACGCGCGCGGCGACAAGAAGAGGATAATTTCCACGTCTCTAATCTTTTTATATCGCCGTCTTGAAAAATGCCCTCACTCTCTGTATGTCCCTCGCCGCTACTGCTCACGAAGAGAGCCGAGATCATGCAAGTATAAAACTACGCGGGGAGAGCGAGTTTTTGCCGCGACATTCGCGACACTTCTCCACGTAGAGACTGCAGTGAGGAGCAGCAGCGTCGATTATGATAACTACGCGGCGGCCGAGGGAAAAAGCCGGGAAAAATTCGCGCCGAGAGAAGAGAGAAGGACGGGAGAGTTTCGTTAGGAATTTCTACTAGGCTCGCGTTAACGAGGCCGTGTGTGCGATGCTGCGTTGAAAAATTTTCTGTACTCACCGTAAGGTCGGTCCGTCATCGGCTCGCAGGGATCTGTAACAGAAAGAGAACGGAATTGCTTTTTAGAACAGATCTGCGAGCGTCTCTCATTAGCCCCAGAGCTATATACGTCGTCTGCTCGAAACTGGAAATCTAATTTCGATTCGAATTGCTCAGTATACATGTGCATCTACATAAGTACGGGTTGCTTGCTGAGCCGAGTTCCCGGAATGACGATTTCCGTGAGATGCCCAATACATCTGTCTCTTTCTCTTCTCCCTACTACTCTAACTCTCGCTCACACACGCGTCGTTACAATTACCGCACGGTCCTTCTGCGTAAAACCATGAAGGCTGCAAAATCGTTCCCCGGAAGTCTCTCGAAGATTCGCATTCGTCGCCGTCGCATATATGATAATCTTTCGGCGCGGAGCGAAATGTAACGAATTTGAAAATAAGGCGCGGTTTCCCGGAGTCGATAGTTGCTTCTCGTCCCGAGAATATCTCCTCGTCGTCGCCTTCTTCTTTTTCGGGTCTCTCAGTCTCAGAGATAGAGAGAGAGAGAGAGAGAGAGAGAGAGAGAGAGAAAAAGATCGACGATCGAGATAACGAGAGGCTCGCGTGTGCCCGAGACACCCACACGCGTTTATACAAGCGTGCACACGGCCGGCATCTGGTATTCCGTTTTCGAGCTGTCGAAGAGGTGCGAGAACGTTGCCGCCGCTGCGCGTGTATGAGGAATAATGCCGATGCTTTATCCGGCCGATGATCGCAATCGCGGCAGCAGCGAGCCGTGTATTCTAATATTTTCCACGAAATCAGCGGCCGGCCGGAGATCGCAGCACGAATCACTAATGGCCTGCCTCTGCTGCTGCTGAATCCACACACGGGATGGCTTTAAGTGGCGAAAAATAACAGGAACTCCGGCGAGAGGCGATAAACAATAAATATTAAACGATCGAAGAGACGCGCGTGTGTATATGGGAATCTCTGCGTTGTTGTTTTCACCAGCTGTGTTTGTGTATACGCACATGTGTGCGTGTGTGTGTGTGTGGGAGAGGGGTGACTGAATCTCAATTAGCGAGGCGTGAGCTCGTTGAGTAATCCATCCATCTACGGACATGTGCAGCAGCGTAGTTGGACAGGGGGGCTAAACGCGCAGCCTTTCGCTTTCGCGGTGCGACCAATTAGCTGATCGTCGCGTAAGAGCTTCTTGAATATGCTTTTCGGGTATATAATTGATTTACTTTTTGGAACAAATTTGTTCGCATAAAAGAGACGAGGGGATTATAAACACGCGTGTTATTTACGTCGAGAGGATCTCGGCTGTAAAGACAATTATAAATTAGAATGAAACGGACACCTGCTTCCACATCCTCTGCGTGCGGCGCGAGAGCCTCGATTATTCATGCGAAGGTGTGTTCTGAAAAGCAATCGCGCGCTATTACCATAGCGAGTATACGCTTTTCACTTGAATGTTAATTGCCAAGAGAGAGAGAGAGAGAGAGAGAGGGGGGGGCGGCTAACTGTTTGTAATTGGGTATGTATTGCTTATGCTCGATCGTAAAAAGGGTAGTGAACGTTACGAAACGGAGCTGCGATGAATATTCAAATTAGAGAAGACACTTTCGTGCGCAAACATCCTATACATTTTCCTTCTCTCGCAGCGACAAATTGCACAACAATACAAAGACACACATCGACAGGTCGATCTCGATCTCGATTCAATTAAGACACGCACTCGGGTTCCAAAGTTCACTGACCAGTCATCGATCCGCTCATTTCATTCTCTCTCTCACACACACACACAATGCTCGTATCTCGCCGCGTTATCTCGATCTCTCGCAAGCGGCAAAAATAAAGTTCACCAAATCTCGAAGCCACACTGCACTGGACTCCCCCCCCCCCTCGAGAGAGAATAAATAAATCGGACCGGCGGATCGTGAAATCTGTCGACGGGAGGTCGTCGCCGATTCGGACGCGCCGTAATTAACGACAAACAATGTGCTGCGATATATATGCACGCGGCTCGAGAGAGCATTAATCGATTGACTCGCCGTATGGGTCCGGGAGCGTCGAGCTGTTAATCATTCGCGGAGCAATCGATACGTGCATGCAAAAATCGACGCTTCTAGATAAAAAGTGTATACGGAATTTAATTAGCGACCAACAATTCAATTCATTAGTGCGATTTCCGTACAAAGAAAAGTATTCACACTGTCTACTCATTTCGATGTTCATTAAAATGATTTACTCGCTGACATGTTGGCCGTATATGCGGTGTTATGATTTTCTGAAGTCTCAGCGTTACTTCCAGCCATAAAGCCGCTCGTTAAGGAATTTCACATGAATAGATGCAGCAGGCAGATTACCAAGCACACTATAAGTATATAGTATAAAAAAATCGTACATATTTTTTTACGCACTAAAATGTATAATATTAATACGGTTGCAGGCATACACGCAGACTACGCGCATAGATAAGTGGCCGAAGACAAGCCCTGCCTCTATACATACATACATGCACGCGCGCGTGTACATAATGGAAACAATGAATATTGGATATCGCGCTGCGGCGGTCGGCTGCAGCAGCGGCGGCGGTGAGTCTTGAAAGGAGGGCAAAAAAGCGCGGCAGGAGCCGAAGATACCATAGACATTTACGATTCATTAATCCCAGAGACTCGCGAGTGACTTTCGCTTAATAAGATGGTCCGCGGCAAGCGTCGCTCGATCATGTGTACACACGGCTGTATAATAATGCGCGCGAGTAGCTCTCTTTCTTCCCCCCGCGGTCTCAGGTGGTCTCAATGACTCGACGCCAAGCGGCGCATAACGAATTATTCCCGACTCGATTTCGAGCTATATCCTTTTTCTTTCTCGAAGTGAATCTCTCGTTTCAAGGAAAATCATTTCGTTCGATTGTGCTATGGGGAGCAGGGGAAATTCCATTATGGAAAGGAATTTTTTCGACGTTGCGTAATACAAGAGTTTAAGTTTTGAGAATAAAGTTTGATTACGCCGGATAATGAATGGATGCAAACTTTCTATTGAATTACTACGTGCAGGTAGCCGGCTGTTATTTGCCGCTAACTGGCAGCTCGCAGCGTCTCGCAATAGTCCGTTACATTACATCCCGAAACGCTTATTCGGAAAAATTAAATAAAAAAGCTACCATACTCGTTACACATCGAGCGCGTATTATGGAAGAAGTAGAATAAGCGGCTAGAAAGTAAGTATACAGTATGCGTTGTATAGAAGCGCATTAAAGAAGATTTCACGAGGTGTGCGAAATTGTCAAAAGAGTCATTAAGATTGATGATTACACGGGCGATTCGCGCGCGCTGCCTCCGGGTAACGATCCGTCACCGCTCCCTACTTTCCTCGGCTTTGCATCTTCCCTCTCTTCCTTATACACTTGCACAATAGCGCTGACTCGAGAGTCGCGCGACGGAAGCTGCTCATCTCTCTCTCTCTCTCTCTCTCTCTCTCTCTCTCTCTCTCTCTCTCTCTCTCTTGTGGCAGCGGGGCGAAGCAGTATAGAGCGGCGCACCGACTCACTTTCATGCAGAGTGTGTGGGATCACCGTGTGTCGGCTCTAGACAAAGAGAAGACTCGCGAGCGCGAGGGGGAAAGGATTGGTCGGGCCGAGAGAGGTATAACTAATGGGCGAAAGAAAGTGCGCCGCGGGAGCAGCCTCCCGTCTCTCTCTCTCTCTCTCTCCCGGCAGTAAAGTCAACGGTTGCCGCCCCGGCAAAAAAACGCCAAATTGGCCGAAATGAGAGTTACGTAGGCAAAGGAGACCGCGGCTGCTGCTGCTGCTGCTGACGCGGGAATGGCTCTTGCGTACCTTGATTGACCGGCTTTGCGGGCTCGGCGAGATGCATTTGTCGCGATTATTGCCAGTCGATATTGCGTGTTCTTTTTTACTGACTCTGGTTATATTTTCGTTTTCACGCTTCGAGCTGAGAATCGTCGGGGGATGACGCGTTGGGAAAGATCTCTCCTGGATATCATTGGAGAAAATCTGTGTCACGCCACTCACACACACACGCGCGTGCGCGCAGCTGTGCGCGATTAAACGCGAAAATAACGGAGAGAGGCAATGAGCAGAGTCACTTTGAAAATTGAATCGGAGCACTACCGCCCAATGAAATCTTTGTGTTCGGCTCTCCGGTGCGGAGCGCAATTGCGCCTCAAAGAGGTAGCTGCTACTGCAGCTGTAGAGAGAGTGAGAGAGAGAGAGAGAGAGAGAGAGAGAGAGAGAGCAGAAGCCATGCGGAATGACTCGGGCAGTTTGCATTACGCCGAGTCGTTGGGTTTTCAGTTAACCGTCGGTAATGCGCAATTGGACGTGCGCTTTTGCCGCCGAGTTACGACTAGAGGCCCGAATTAACCCACACAGCTATCTCCTGCCCGATGCAAATTACTTTCGTTATTCGCCGCCCTGAGCCATGTATACTATAATACACGGGATAAGTATTTCGTTGCGTCAGGTGCTAACTACAGCGGATTTGAATTTTAGTCGCCGACGCTGTTTGAGACGCGGAGAGAACGTATAGGGACAAAAGTCAGAGCAATAAGGTCTCCGCTCGCAAATTAGCTGAATAGATCCAACGGAGGAGTCGGTCAACAAGCAATTACCTCTGCGCGTATGCCCGGGTAGGAAAACGAAGGTGAACGCCGAGAGTTCGTTTGAGAGTTGCCACACACAGTTGTGGCTACTCGGAGCGGAATAAATTACGCCGCCTTTAGGAAAGCCAGCGTTCAAACCGAATTACTTTTTCTGGCATAAAAAGAGAGCATATCAAAGCAGTGGACAGTTATTCAGCAGCGCGCGGAATCACTCGCTGCCGCCGCCGAGTCTCTTGCTTTATTCTTTATGTAACGCTCGCGGGAGATCTGTAAAAAAAGTGTGAAGCCGGCTTCTCGTTGCATGCTTAATTTACAAACGGATTTCGCCGTTCGCGATGTCGAAAACTGCTCGAGATCCGTGTATACGCGAGGACAAATCGTTTCCACGAAGGACAAATATGCACCCCGGCACGAGGAACACAATAGGAGGCTTTGTTCGCAGCGATAAATTTTCCTGGACCCTTCCCCGAAGATTTAAATATGTGAGCCGGACCCCAACGAGTTTCCCGTAACCGTAATGGTTTGTCTGATAGAGTCCAACCCTTCCCCTCTGATGGTCTGGCGATGTGCAAGCGAAAAGTGCTCCCCGTGCTTATTATATGCAGCGTAATTTTCCTTATTCGTATTACTACCGCGTGACAGTGAGTGATGTGCTCCTATTTCCACATTTGGATGTTTCTTTGTTGGAACTGTATACAGTGTGTGGCCAGATGTATTCGTCAAACTTTCGCACTATCGAGTTCGAGCAAACACGGGAAACATTACATCCGCTGTAGCAATGAGGAATTATCAATCGATCTTCTCCCGGCCGCGATAAATTACGATAAATCAGCCCGATATCGTCGTCGAATCGGAAATTCAGTCACTTAGATGGAATGCCGCGATGCCATTAATCCGCGGCATTATCTCCGGCTACAAAAGTCCCAATCAGCGGCCTATTCAAATCCAGCTGGAATTATTAGAAACAGCTCTATACTCAATAGCAGCTCGCGCGCGATTTAAATAAGCGTTTAGTCGGTGATCCGCGATAAATCTCGTTTTTCTCGCTCGCAATATACAAGTGCCAACACACACAAGCGGCTCGTGCGAATTATCGACGACGGCAAAACAAAGCGGAGCTACCGCTGCGCCACTGGATAATCGGTGTGTATAGCGCCGTTCTGTTCTCTCTCTCTCTCTATCTCTTGCTCTGTGTTCTTTAATTAGCATAATTGGCCGATTATGATCTCCGTCGAGCGCGGAGAGTTCAATAAGTTTAATGGCACGTTGTAAAGCAAACATCGTGCATTTTTCAGACGAGGATTAACGAGCCGGAAAATGTTACTAATGCTTCTATTACGCCGCGCCACGTGGCCTCCTTCGCCTATTAATGGACCGGCTTATCGCGCGAACTACGAGAGCGTTGAAAAGCTTGTTTTTTTCTAATTGTCCACACCTTGAATTCGACGGTCTTCCAGAGATTTCGCGCGAGTACAACCTTTCCGCTAAGAATAAGGGAAAAGGCCCATTCAACGGATCGTTTAACCCGCTGCTCCCCCTCTCGAAATCCGTTTACGCTACAAAACTATGCGCCCTTTTTGAGGCGCGCACTGCTTTTTTAAACGCAAAAACGCGGCCCCCATCGTATAATACCTCTGCGCATTATTAGTATTAATAACGCGAGCGGATCACGTGACCGCAGCGGCGCGAGCAAATTTATGATAGCAATTACCATTAGCGCACGCCTGTGTATGTGTGTGTGTGTGCGCGCGCGCGCGTGAGCCGCTGCGCTGAAAAAACCAACAGAGTCTTCAATACTATCGCAGGAAAGATCGCGCCGGAAGCATAACTCGATACGCGCATACACACTGGCGCGCGAATCGCATATTTGCATGCGCGGAAATGATTCCCGAGATTCGCCGGAAACACACCGGATAATGTTACTCTCCGCGCGCTCTCGTCTCTCGTTATTATATATGAAACAAAAAAAAGAGAAGAGCCGAGGGGGCCGCTTACGCGACTACTGCAGATTCATCTCTATTCGCACAGTGTAAGGTAATGGGAGAGAAGGACGGGATTTTATAAACTCGCGAATGTGCAAAATTTTTTCCTACGCTGTATCGTATTTTAAAAGGTCAGGCCTGCCGCCGCTGCGGAGGTTTTATGTTTTCTTACATAAACCCGAGAACGTATTTTACGTAATTATGACGAGAGCAAGAAGTTTATCGCCTTTTGATAATTAACTTTCTTACGGTTTGCATGAATTATATGCGCGTATTAGCGCATTGATTTATACATCGTATACAGTTCCGAATTTTCATTAAAACGAGTTCGAGCATAATCGAAATCGCTCATACACGGCGATCGACAAAAAGCACACACATTCACATGCGAGAGCGAGAGGAAGTCAAGGGAATCGCGCGCGCGCGCGCGGCTCACAAATAAGTGTAACGAGGCGTATACAGCGAGAGTTCGGGGAAGTACGTGACATGGTTTTGACCAAGCCTATATTTGTTTAACCCGGAACTCGAGAGTTGCGCGTCCCATTGTAGCGCGAAATCGTTCTCGGCCGAGCACATAAATAGAGGGCGCTCGCGTACATATACATTCGCGAGAAATTGCATTCGCCAGCAGCAGCAGGAGGAAAAAAAGTGGAAGACACGGTGATTTATAAATCGTGCTAAGTGCGAGAAGCAGCTCGTAGAGGGGAGTTGTGCAGCCTTGCAGAAACGTCGGCTAAAATATTATAATATGCAAGCTTACGCACTTTCGCGTCGCGCGCGCACGCACAAATCGCGGCCGAGATCGTGTTTCCGACGCACCGCTCGCGGAATATTATGCATATTTCTTTCTTTTTTTTTTTTTTTGTTTCGTTATACGCGCTCTATTCGTGTCGTCCAGCAAAAAGGATAAAATAACGCCGACGATTCATGTATTAATTAGCTCTTCTTTGGAAATTGCAACGCGCCGATTTCAATTTTTTTTTTAATTAGTTCGACCGTTTGTGCGCGCGATATCGGTATGAATATTCAGGTCCTCGATGACGGCGCGATAATTCGACTAAAATCTTGAGTTTACGGGTTGCTTGATGCGCAAACAACAGCTTGGAAGCTTTATTTCGAACTTTCTTCCAAGCATAAAGCCATCAAACCCGCCCAGCCGCGGGTTAATTAGCGGAAAATATGAATATTAATACGGTCTGCATCGTGCATTCCTTTCGTCTCCATTAACCCGGCGATCCATCACCGATCTTTACGAGGCTAGCGTTATATTACGTGTTGATAAAAAAAAGTGTAGCATTCGAACTATCCCTATATACACGCAATTTCGCGAAAAGCAAGAGAGAGAGAGAGAGAGAGAGAGAGAGAGAGAGAGAGAGAGAGAGAGAGATAATCGAGAGCTTCCCTTGTACATAAACACGTAGACAGTATACGAACTTTGCATAGCCGGCGAAATAACGCCGGTCTCTCACGCAGCTGACTGCGCGCGAGCATTTCTGCGGCACGCACATACCTTCATTCGCGCGTCCCGATAAAAGTGCAAGAGCCCGAGCGCATTAAACGAAGACGGATGGAAGTGAGACAGGCATTCCGCAAAGGAGGAGGTGGTATGTATATGCCTATACACGCGTGCGTATATGCATGCGGCGGCCGGGCTTTTATCAAAACCGCTCATCGTGCGGCACATCCGGATTCAAATTACGCCTTCGTGCTTACGCTTATGTTTATTTATCCAGTTATTAAAATTACATTAAGACCAGTCTGGCCTTAATTATATATGTAACGTCTTAGAGAGAGAGTGAGAGAGAGAGAGAGGGCGACTTGGTTCTATACGTGTATGCTTGTATCGGATGCGCTCACCTTCGCCGCGTCCCGAGAGAGAGAGAGAGAGAGAGAGAGAGAGAGAGAGAGAGAGAAAGAGAAAAAAATACTCGCTCCTTTTCACTCCCCTGCGCTTTTCTGAAGTCCTCGCGTTTTGTTCGATATTAAAAGCGCACAGAGTGCTGCTTAATTATGTAAAAACGAAGCGCGCGCGTTTTCATGCCAACGTATTCGTAATAACAGCTTTCACGATTAATTTAACGCGGCTGTTGAAGGGTCGCCACTCCACGCGCGCTCGGGAATTTCGTACACGTTTTCGTATATGTACGAGTGCGTGTGTATGTATAATCGAGAACAAATGCGGGAATATTTTGTACAGAACATTTTTTTTATAGGCTTTTAACGATAGGTTGTATGTCCGCCGCTGCTTTGCATGATGATTAAGACTTTGTGTTATACGATCAATGTACAGTTTTAATTGGCCTTGAATATCGTGTACTTAAATTGAAATTATCCGCAACGTAGCGAATACAACGCCGTCGAGGGTTATATTACAAGGCGATATGTCAAGTTAAATTATAACATTAATTACGTAACGCGTCGCGTCCGTGGGTATATTTTTAAAAAACGATTATTTGTGCAGTGCAAACATTGCATAATGCTTCTAGCTTCAAACTCTTCGAAAGAGAGAGAGACGCGAACCAATTATGTCCGATGATCGATGTGCCGTGCGTCTGATTAATAATTTTAACAATACAAAAGTTCGAATCGATATACCTCGCTAATATACAACTGAGAGTCCAACAAGCTCTTTGACGTCATTCGATCTCGGCATTTTCATTTTGCTCCTCCGCGGATGGGCCCTGCAACTTTCACAGTCTCGCACGATCGCAGCGTCATTGCGTCTTATTCGCACAAGATCAACCTTCGCCTTATATATGGCGGAATTTTGTACGCCTTATTTGCCGAGCAAAAACTAACGAATCTCTTCCAGGCCATCAACGTTGTGAATAAAAATCGAGGGGTATAAACGTGCTATGTTTAAAAAAAATGTTTACCGAGAGTCTAGCAAGTAAAAACATAATCTTCGTGGAAATTGTCTACGGTTTCGAGTTCTACGGTTTCAATTCCTGTTATGCATTCTGTTATGATAATCTACTTTGTAATCTCAGGAATTCCTCCATTCTGATACCGGCTAAAAATACTCGAACGTTCGGAAACGCTGCCTATTATACCCTTTTCTTTTACTAGTTAAAAAATAAAATAAAAAATTTTGCAATAAAGGACGCTTAAAACACCTATTACGAGCAGTTCGGCACGCGTCGCGGTGTGCATTAGAGATGCTCGTGTGTCGCTGTGTATACTCGGCATTATCTTTACACAGGCGAAGATAATGCGCGAGAGGATCGTGTGCGCGCGCGCGTACGTGTGCGAGAAAAAGTAGGCTGATTCACGAGAAGCTCGGATTTTTTAGCGGCTCTTGCGCAACGACGACAAAAGAGCATCTTAGCAAAGATTTTCATAATAGCACGAGTCATAGAACAAAATTGCTTTGGACTGTCCTTTCTCCCTAACGCTTTCTATAATCACAAACTCCCGCCACACTTTGGACTAGATTTCCATACTTCACGTTCCAAATAAGCTCTCGGCCACACGCTCGCTCGCAACCTGTCGTCCGCTTATTATTTACCCAGGCGAGCATAGTTGATAATTAAAAACCCGATATAGCTACGCTATGTGCGTGTGCACATTATAATATCGTGTGTGCCTGTGTCTATATTGTATCCAAAAAGCAACTCTGTCTCCTGGCAAGCGTGACATAATTACAGCCATCAGAGGCGTGTGCGCGAGCACACACAAGTAGCCGCAAAGTCGAGGAGAGGAAACAAACAAAAGCGCGGCGGCAAATTGTCCCTCTGAAAAGAAAGTGGCAGTCGTCGTGCCAGTTGGCCTCCGTTATGTAAATGGTCGCAGCTCGCGCGAGAGATAATTTCGGCCGGGGCTGAAATGAAAAGAAAAAAAGGGCGCTCGGTCAAGTATAATTCGCGAAGAAGAAGAAGAAGAAGAAGGGCGGCGAGAAAAAGAGAGTACGCATGTGTGTGTGTGTGTGCGGGTCGTCCTCGCGCACGATGACCGTTGCAGGGGCCTAGTCTATCCTTTCCAGACAGTCATTGCGGTTCTTAAACCGCGAGCGGCTCGTTTCGCACGTCATGCAGAGAGCAAGGCCGTCGCGCGCAAGCCATATGCCCCTATGCAAATCTTCAGCCTGGGCTGCTTGTTTTTTTTTTCGTCGATTTTCCCGCTGCGCGGTACAGCAGATATTGCGAGAGAAGAGAGACTCATTTATCAAAGGCCGTAAGCAGATCTCTCGTCGACAGGCTGCGGATTATCGTTGCTGTATAAGATGCAATCGAAAGTTGCGAGGGAAATGCAAAGCGGCAACCTCAGCCGTCGGTTTTTCCATCGCGGACGATCAATCGGCGCACAAAGCATTTCCTTGGAAAAACAGAAAAAGACTCGCATAATGTGCACACCGGGAATCTCGTAAAGCTCATCGCAAACAGCGCACGCACCGTCCCGCGAGAGATTCTCACTAAAAATACTCGTCGGCGGCGAGATGAAAACGGAAAGAGATATACTCGCGGGTAATTCATCTTGCACACGCGCTGTGTATTTACATGCATTTTATATTGAAATAACAAGGAAACGGCGTCGCGAAGCGGTGATTCACAGCCCTATGCGGTGCAGCGCATAACGCGTGCACTTGAACGCGCGGAGAGTCTCTCGCGAACGAGGGCAGCGCGTTTTTATTGCCACGCACGAAGGTCTAATTAAAGAAACCGCCGCGCACTCGCGTTACCGCGTATAGGAAAATGAACTCGTTACGAGGAGATGCGCTGGTCTGACTATACACACTCGAGAGAGGAAATACTCGCGCGAGGATGACACTCTCGATCTCGATGCGTGCGCTCAAGGATACGCGCGTGTGTACACGACGTTCTCACGGGAAAGAATGAATGGGAGATCTTTCTCTCGTCGGCACCTTCGATCGAGGGCTTCTCCCTTTGTTTTCACCGATGAGTCGTGGAAGGTCATATTATACTCCGATCTCGTTTTCGATCAGATTTTCACTTCAAAGCGCGAGCGCGCTCACGACTGCGCATTACGCTCATTTCCATTCAGCGATATATAAACGCAGCCGTGACATAATAAGCCGATCCGCGGAGATTCTCATTTTCCTCGTAAATCACCGCGCTCTCTCTCTCTCTCTCTCTCTCTCTCTCGCCGACTTTCGCAATGATCCTCTCGGAATCCCGAGGACTGCAGCATCACCCGCGCGTCAGCGATTCTCCGCTTTTTTTCAGGGCCCTCTCTGCGAACTTCAGCAAAGCAGGTGTCCTCGGTGCATTCCCGTTCGCCGGAATCATCCTCTTCCTGTCTTGTACTACACTCGCGAGTAACGAGCTGAGTAGGCGCCGTAGTACAAAAGTGTATGTACCTTTCATTCACTGATTCACGCTCGGGAGAGAGAGAGAAAGAGAAGACGCATAGCCTACTGCGAGCTGTAGTAGGAAATTCTTCCTTCGAGCGTGTAATGATAAATTTCGACAGCGTGACTGATTCCAGGATCTCGGCGAGAGATAAGTCGCTCGCGGCGCGGCTGATTAGAAACGAATTGAAAAAAATAGTATCGACGTTCGTAGAAAACACGGATTTCACATTCAGGGTCTTATCGCGTTTGTGTGTTTTCATAGTCAGTGAATCACGAGCTCTCGAGAGATGCGCCTATTTTTTGCGCGTGCAGCTGTAATATTTGCACGACGTTCGTTTTTCAACCTCTTACATGCGTCGAAAAATTCCGAAAATCGCTTTCCCCGAAAGAGTAATTTACGTGCCACACAGTGCGCGCACCTTATACATATACTACCGCGTTACAGGTAGCTGTCTCTCTCTTCGCGCACAATCGCCTCCTGCAGCAGCAGCGCCAAGTGAATCTCGTTTCAAGGACCGACGTTGCAACGTGGATCGAATGCTCTTTCTCTCGCGCGCGCCGCGAACCGGATAAATGATGGAAATTACCATATTCATTGCATTGTCGGACGAGTGCAGCAGGTGAGCGAGAGAGACGACGCGCGCCGTATTTGGAAAGCGCGCGGCCATGCTAATCCCGAGAGCGAGATGGATTGCTGCGCCGAGCTCTCTGCGACGAGGTTTATGCGTCGTCGCGAAATTGAGCATCGTTATATGATACGCGGACGTGCGCGCGAGGGGGTAATTAGGTGTCTTTTTATAGACGACAACGCGCGAGAATACAGTGGTTTTCCTTAACGCGTACACTTGGATAGGCTTATTTCGAGCGCACGAATTTTCCATAAACAAAGCACGGAAGAGCGAATGAAAGCCATAAAGCGAACGGTTAAAAGAAGAGAGCTGAGCTACTGCCGAGAGCGCGCGGCATATATCGAATACAAAGTACATCATTTACGCATAAATCGCGTCACGAGCGCGCCGAAAGCGCGCGAAGGATAACCCCTCTCTTTGCGTCTCACGGCACATATATCTAACGAAATCCGTGCAGTGGAACGAAGAGGCGACGGACACACTCGCTAGCTCGTATACAGCAGCGCGTTAGTGGATGACCAAGCGCGAGCTACGTGTCGTTAGCGACTAGTCACTGCATTAACGTACCTACATAGCCGCGCGTATGTGCCATTATAGGTTTTATTATGAGACGAGCATTTCCTTTCCGATGTACCAAGGCCGTCGGATTTTTCCCACACTAATACACCGGCAAGCAGCGGAGAGTTTCTCTCCGTGTTGTTGTTGTACACATACACGCGTTATATTCCGCGCAGACGATTACACTCGAATCCGAAAGGAATACGTGTTGCCTATTTAACGGGAATCGCTGTATGTATACGCGGCGCTGTTTTGCGTACACCTCGATCGTAGTGCGTGATGCCATTGGATCGAGCGGTGATTATTCCGGGAGAATCTCTCTGCGTTGTGCAAACTCGTTCTAATTGTGCGTTATTACGCCGAGGTTAATTATTCTTCGTGCACGAAAAACGATTATACCGTTTGTTATGCTTGGTTAATGAATAAGCGCGTTTTTTTTCGTCTGTCGTATCTGAAAAAAAGAACATTTTGTTCGTTGGATCTTGTGCGTTACACGAGGTGAGAGAAACCGCGGGGAAAACTGTTTCCTATGTAATTATATCCCAGAGCCAATGACAAAAGTCACGTATAATACAAAAGTGGAAAAAAGCCGAGTCGGTATCTCTGTTTGATCGAGATTGTCGATAATTCGCCGCAGAAAAAGAGAGAGAGAGAGAGAGAGAGGGAGATGTTTGTTTATACCGCGACGCGGTGAGACGCGGATTAAGCAATATAATCGCGTACGCGCATTTTACAAAGTTATTGATGCACCGCCGCCGCGAGTACGTCGTATCGTTCGCGCACACACGAGCATCATCAGTCCATAAATTAGCAGAAAAAAATGAATAAAAGAGGCATCGCGGCCAGACGAAAATAAGAGGAGCGAAAATAGGTGTAAACATTGATATCCCGCTGAGAGAGCGAGCAGTAGTGCGGCGGCGGCTCGCGGCTGAGAATTAAAGTCTAGATGTATTTTTAAACGGCCTGCAGCATCATCACTCTAATCCCGCTCGCCGCGTGTAACCCGTATCCCAGGAGAAATCTCATTAGATTATACCCATCGATGACTGCTACACGTAACGATATTTTCAAAAAGTCCAAATACACTCGAAGAAGAGAAAAACGCGCGCGCGCAAACCACCTCCCGCGGTATTACACGTATACAGAGAAGCCTATCGCGTCGTTTATAAACAGGTGGATGAAAGAAGAAGCGGCAGCGTGCGAGCGCTCGGCAAAATGAAAGGTGAAAAGAAGCGATAAGGATCAGAGTCAGGGGCGTAACGCTTGGGCGCGTGGCCCCCGCTATCCCGCGCGCGACAACCCTTCTCTCTCGGAACTTTTCGAGTATAGGTATACCTGTGTATAGACGCGGCTGTGGACGGAAAGTCGGTCGCGTGTCGCGTGTGGTGATTTGTCGGCGATACACGGGCTCGCGCAGGTATACGTATGTGTGAGAGAGACCCTCGTTATTCGGAAGACACGTGAGCGCGCAGTGGTTAGATGTAGATCGAGAGAGAGAGAGAGAGAGAATGCGAGAGAGGAAGCAGGAGGTTAATTGCTTCCGAATCGCGCGTCCCTTGAATACATTTTTATTTTTATTTTACACTACCGCACAACGGTAGTACATCGCCGAGAGGCAAAGCAAGCAGCTTATTAAAAACTCCGAGGCAGCAAGCTTATAATTCACGAAAATCGCGCAGCAGGATCGTATACGAGCGAATAAAAAAGATAGAGAGAGAGAGAGAGAGAGAGAGAGAGAGAGAGAGAGAGAGAGAACAAAGCGGAATAACGTGTATATAGGTGCTGGCCGAAGGACGAAAGGGTTGTGCGACGCCTATACCTCCACCTCCTCCTGCTGCTGCTGGCTACCTGATCGAAGGAGCCGCGCTCGCGAGACACAAGAGAGAAAGAAGAAGGCGTCGAACCATAGTGGAGAGAGAGAGAGAGAGATAAGCGAAGAGGAGAGAAGAAAGAAGCCACGTGACTCCCCTGGAGCGCTAGCTCCTCAATTCCTTATTGGAAATCCTTTCCCGGGCCGCAGCCTGACCTATCCAAGGTGAGATTTATCCGTCGGCTTTACCTACGTGTGTAGGGATGCACGCTGTTCTTTCTCTCTATCTCTCTGGATATAGTGTGTACAGCGACGACACGTTCCTTCCTACCCCCCCCCTCCTCCTCTTCTTTTCTCATTTCCGATTCCGCCGCGATTTTCTTATCGTCCTTGGCCCTGCTTATCCTCGACGCCGTGTCAAGTCCGCTCTCCGTTTTATGACTTTGACAAGGGGACGCATTGCTTTTTAACGAAGGTTGCCTGTCCGCGACAAAAGTTTCTCTACAGCACCAACTTTTTATTTCGAAGAAATGGTAACTCTCGTATACGGACATAAAAGCGAATTATGTAAACACGCGGGGATCGATGACCAATCGATATACTCTCTAATTTTTTTTTCTAGCCTCCGAATTTCTATTCTATGCCATACGTTGCGCAAGAAGCCCGAATATTTCCATGAGACACGAAAAATGCATTGGAGCAAAAAAATCCCGCCGACCCCTTTTTTTCCATCGCGCGCGCGTAAGAAACCGATCTTTCATCAGAGAGAGAGACGCGCACCTACGCGTAGAAGCAACAAAAAAACTATAGAAAGCCGAGCTAGCGCGTGCGGCTGATCTCGTTCGCTCGACGTCGGCATTGTGTATACCTATAATTGAGAGAGGAGCTCGAGGGCCAAAACAGGTTGTGTCTCGGCCCTCCCGAACTCTCGCGCGGCTATATAATCGAAGTCGATCGATTGCGTCAGAAGAAAATAGTAGCTGCACTTCCGCTTCGGACGATTAAACGCTCTCCCTCTCGCTCTACGACAATAATTAGTCACCGAAGCCGTGATCGATTCGATATTGTTATTGACGAGTGTATAATATCGCGAGGCGCTAATCTAAAGCTCGATCGTACACACGTGCGCGCCTCCTACGCATCGGGCTTTTCGCGCTCTTTCTATTTCAAACGGCGTCGAATTCGTAGTAACGGCGTAATCACGCGGGAGTATCGTGTATGTAAAGTGCTCTCACTCGGCTGGCTATATAATCTTATCTCCAGCGGCGATCTCTGTATTATTATTTAATAACTATAAGACGCCCGATGCGCGAGCGCGAGAGCGATGAAAAAAAATCGTTTAATAACAATTTATAAGCCTATCGCGCGAGAGAGATTGATAAAGTCTGGTTTTTATCGGCCGTCTATATGTGGCCCGAATGACAAGTCGTTTGATGTGCGCGAGAGAGCAGATTCACGGTTTTACGTGGGATTTCAGCACTGGTCAGCGGAGATAGCGTATTGGCCGAGTTAGTCACGACGAAGCGTGTCTCAACGCGTACATCCCCTACGTGTATAGGTATTTGAATAATGAGTCGGTATTTAAATGGAGATTAACGTTTTTTCGCTCGGCGCGGACAAAGTGCGACTCGACTTTTACAACGTCGACGAGAGAGACAACAATGGGTTGTAACGTTATTTTACGGCGTTAAGTCACTTTTGTGTGTATACGGAGAAACAATAAAAAAATCGTAGAGTCAACGCGACGATCGAAAAATTTCCGTTCTCAACGATGCAACGCGTTTCTAACAAAAGACGATGTTTTATTGATGTCAAATACCTGCAGCAGCAGCGGCGACGAACATCATATTACACGGAACCGGCGCACAACAAACACCAATCACTGCGCGCACGTGTACAAAAGCGTCGATTGCGATCTCGAAAAAAGGCAGCGCCGCGCATCCAAACACACATATGCAACTCTTTCTCTGTCACTATCCGCTGAACACAACAACAACTTGTCAACTCTTCCGAGTCGAGTGTGACTACGTGCGTCGATCAGCAGCAAACGCCGACTAAATATGACCACACACTCCTTTACACATGTACTATTTGCCGAATGACACACGCCACTCTTGTCGCGATAATGAATCGCCCGCGCGGTATCAACACTCTTCGTCTCTCCCCCCCCCCCTCTCTCTCTCTCTCACACATGGCTGTATATAATAATACACGCAACCCTAACCCTCTTCCTGTGCGCGATATAACGTATTGTCGCCGAAATTCGCACCACGCGTCCCTTGACCGTTACGAGAAGTGCATCGGACACGCAACGGGCATTATGTATAGGCATATGAAGAGAGAGCGAGAGGACTGCCTCGACACCTCGATATATAACACACAGCGTTTCCGGTCGCGTCTTCGCGCTCGCGCGAGCTCGCAGAGAGCTAGCGACCTTTATCTCTGGCCGAGCGAGCCAAGCCTTGGTTTTTTGAGTGACGTGTGCATATATGCGCGATTGCGAGCAGATAAAGCGCGACGCGAGTCAGTCCGCTCGGGTGTATAATATATAGGTAAAGCAAGCCGAAACAGCATCGCGGGAGCGTTTTTATTTTCAGGAGTGTGATTCACATTTCGTCATCGCAGGCACTCGATCTGTCGATATTTGAAAAATAGGGCTTTATCTCCTATAAGGCGCTGTGAATCAGACGCGGATTATATTCGCGTGCGATGCAAAACTATCACATTTTTCTAATGAATCGCTCGCTCGCAGCAACAACAAAAAACACGCAAAGGCCTATTATATAGCGCATTTCACATCACGCATTTATATAACAGAGGAACAGTCGGAGAACTTAATTTTTATTCATACAAGAAAAACACGAGACTTGCTCGTTCTCGCAAAGCTTGTAATTCGATTCCTCCACGCCTATGCGCAGTTTCCGTCCGGTACTTCTTTTTCATTTGAATATCAAGAGTAGCAGTGGCAGCGACACGGTGAAATTATTCGCGCGCGCTCTCAATGAGTTCTTAGACGCCAGTAAACTCGCGAGCGCGCGAAAAAGCGTTTCCGCGATCCCAAGCAGGAAATCGATCGAGAGGTGCGTTTCGCTTTTTACGAGCGCGAATGCTCTTCTCGCCGGTGCGAAACAACTGGAATATCGGTCGGCCCGCTAGAGTAGTACTTTCACGAATTGACGCGCTGTCTAATTTGCCGGTACGGAGAGATAAAAAAAGCGTCTAGGAGTTGATAATAGAGGCACGTTGATGAGAGCTGAAAACGCGGCCAGGATTTTTCACGTGTTGTGGGAGATGAGAGAATTCGATGTGCTAAGCCTTTAAAAATACTCGAGTCTAATATGTAGATTATCTTGATTGATTTGTATTAAGGCGTTGTTAATGACGTTTAGCTGATTGGGCTCGATCGCTATGACTTCATTGATATACAGCAGATATATGTTTATAATTGCTGATGCGAACTTGCGTCTGTTGAGAGTCTGGCGTGCGGACCTCCACGTCGATGTTTTCGCATCGAAATCGCTCATCTTTTAATTTTTTGTGCACCTATAAGTGCTTATTATACTCTTGTCAAAAAGTACAAATTTAAACGAGCCTAAATCTGCACTGAAAATGCGTCGGAGAAAAGTTCTCTTATCTCTAGAGCAACGTGTCTCTAATAGAGACTTTCTTCGGACACTAATCCGTCTCTAAAAACACGCCTAATAATTTCCACGAATCGGGACACGTTTATACCTGCGCGAACTGAGTCACTCAAAAAGATAAACTCCCCGAGATTACATCGTCGCTCGAGTTAGAGATCTTAATTACCATACCGACGCCCAAAAACACGCACCGAGCACAAGCGCTCAGTCCTATGCTATTTAGAGTATTTTTTTTCTGAAGGCACTCTTATCTAGATCTGGCTAGATTGATTGAGAAATCAGCGGTGATATGCACGTTACGCATTTCAATGGGATTATCTATGATAATGTATAATGAGGCGAATATACCATTGTACGTTAATTTGAGCAAACAGCAGTGTATTTGATACCGAGGATAATTTTTCTTTTTTAAAATGATATAACAGCTCAGCTGTTTATCGGTGCATTATTTATTGAGATACGACATTTTCGGTTTTAATTAAATATACTTTCGACTGATTAAATATTATACAAACGCAGTAAAGTTTAATAAGATGCGATACGACGATGAATTTATTACAGGGCAATTTGCGAGAGTCCGAGCTTTAGATGTACACCTTCTCTCGTTATTTTGCAATTGTTTCATTGTATAATAAAAAAGTAGTACGGAAAGTATAGTGATAAATATAATTAAGCAACTATTCGCTAATTATTCGAAGATTTTATATCGAATTGTGAAAATTTTTATAGAAGACGCGCAACGTGACTGCAATGCACTGCCTTCCACGAAAAGTACATAGAAAAAGGCGATAATTGAATTCGTGGTAGCTTATTAATATTACAATGCCACGCGCGCGAGCGCGATAGCGTTCACGTAACAAATTTTTTATATTTAAATTAATTCGCACCACAATTGCAAAAGCGTTTTTAAAGCGAAGAGCGCATTATTAAGTTGCGATTGCGATGCGCGCGCTGTGCACTGGTAACTTAACGTTGCACAATCGTCGTAACAATAATCCGACAAATGGGAGTTTGCGGGAAGCGCACATTATCGGCTGCGCGATTATAAGTGCACGCTCATTTACGCTGTTTTTCTGCTCTATCAGAACCGCGAATGAGACAATCAAACGAAATCGTCATGCTCCATCAAGTGGCCCTCGGCCAATTTGCCTAAAAGGCCGCGTCGTGGGACTTGACGTACGTACCGGGTGTTCAAAAACTAGCCACTGCTGCACAAAAGCAGCATCACTCAATAGGCTCGAAAGACACCGCTACATACCGTCCTCGGGCGCGAAGCAGGATTGAAACCAGTTGGAGCCGAAAAAAATCCCAATTGAAATCACCTCCTCCTTTCAACACCCCGTATACCATCTCCGTCCGAGGACAGGCGCCAGGGGCCAACGAGAAAATGTATTCACGATCCCCGCGTCTCGCGCGGCAAGCTCAAACAATTTGCCGGGCGTAATCGCGCTAATAACAGAGCGGACCTCTCTGCTCCATGTCGGCGCGACGTAACTCTAAGGTAGTAGCTGCCGCTGCTTCTGTGGCGGCTGTGGAAAAAGCGAAAGCGCGATTTCGACTATGGCCCCGCGAAAGCGGCCCGCAAGACAAATAACGATTATTATTATTACACCTGCGCGCGAGTTCGCGCGCACCGCCCACTTGTGTACTCGCTTTCCTGGATTTTTTTTTGTCGTGCACGCACGTGTGGCTCCTTCTAATTATCACGTGAAATCGCGAGAGGTTCGAGTGTGTTCACGAGATCGGCTGATGGGGATCGGCGCGCGGGATTAGAGATAACGATCATAATGAAGTCGGTTTTATGTATCTCAATTATTTATTGGGGATTAGTGTGTGTATCGTATACGCGTACGAAGAGTTTATTATTTCAGTTTGATGTAGTCACATTAGAGAAATTTCCTTTTCTAATCTAGCGGTATCGCGCAGGGGGTCCTTGTTTATTCTACCGACCCCTGCTCGCTCTTTTTGGGAGAACGAGAGAGCCTCGATAAAGGATTGCGAGCGATTGGCCTCCAATCGAGATTTACGAGACTTTGGGGGAAGTTTCGGCCCGATAAGCTTTCGTTTTCGGATTGATTAAGTCATTCGTTAGATAGTGTCGGCGATCGGCATTATCGGACCTTTCGTCAGGCATCCGGAGAATATGGACGCCAGGTGTCGTCGATTGCTTCCCGGCATGCACAGACCGCGCGCGGCACCTAATGGAATTATCCTAACGGCGAAAAGCTTTCTAATAATTACGTGAATTATTGCGTAAATAGATAAATAAGCCGCTCTCGATAAAAGTCCCGAATGAAAAATCATGGCGAAGCACGATATATATATATATATATATATATATATAGGCTACAGGGAAAATCTTGCGATAATACGTCCTTGAGCTGCGGCGGTTATTACCTCGAAACTTCCCGTAGTTTCTGCGCTTTACCTATCGATATCAAAGCCGAGTTTATCGGCTTAATCGTAGCTGGATTTTTTGCTCCTCTTAACTATACGATCTAGCAATTATGTAAAAACGATATTGAAAGTGTAACTCGATATAAAAATTAGAGATAAGTATATAGTCTCAATGTCGCCGATAAAGCCAATAATGCGTTTCTAAAGGCGGCCGATGACGCACGTGTGCGATCAAATTATTATAGGTTTTCCCATTTTATTAATTCGTCAATTTGAAGCATAATACTTGAGCGAGGAAGTGAACAAACTGGAAAAATAATTCAAAGTCGAATTACTTAGAGAGCAAAAATTGCACCGGGGCGGACAACTGGCAATTAATTAATAAATAGCAATATTTCTAATTAGCAAGCGGCGCAGAGATACGGTATCGGCGTCGATTGAAATGAAATGTCGTATTAATCAACGTCCTTCGATCTCTCCCGACAACGCGTGTATAATTATGCAAATATATGAGCACACGCGGAGTTTTCAACGCAGATTAGATTAGATAAATGCAGCGTTCAACAACTGCTGCGAGTTTATCGCGTAGGGTGTACGGTTATACAGCGATAAACGGATTGAATTTTCCGACAGGTATACGATCGCCATTCGAATCTTTTGTCGAAATTTGCCTATCTCCGATACAAAATCGCACACAGACGCGAGAAAAGGTGCGGGGCTCGAATAGAGGAGCAGGTAAAATCGTAGCAGACGATTACCGATCGCGTTAGCCTCGTACGGCGACGACAAAGGGAGGCACAACAATGAGGCACACGCGCCCTCGTCGAGTGTCCGGAGAATAGGAGACGTGACAGCTGCCACGAGCACTACTGTAAGTTCCGGGATTAATGCTCTGCTATTACTATATATGCACTCTCGAAGCTTGAAAAAATTTTTCAAAAAATTATAAATTAACGAGTCTACTGACCGCTCTCGAGTCCGCGAAGAGGTCCGCTGGGGCTGCCTCCGGTGGACACTCCCTCGTCCTCGCTGCCGCTGTCGCTGCCCTCGCTGGGGCTGTAGCTCCTCTTGCTTACGGCGGCCACCTTGGCGATCTTGGCCAGCACACTGTTCGTCCCGTTGTTGTTGTCGTGGTGCATGTTGGCCGCCCTGAGCCTCTCCTGCACGGTCTTGGCCCTGGCGTGGAGCCTCTGCTGCTGCAGCGAGCCGACGGAGAAGTCCAGCGGCTGATCGACGTCCCCCTGACTCGAGCTCTGCTGCTGCTGTTGCTGTTGCTGGGCGACCACCTGCACGGCGGGCCTGGGGGCAGCCGGGATCGGCGAGACCTGCTGCTCCTGGAGACTCGGCGGAGTCCACCACTGGTGTCCGGGCGCGGCGCCCCCCTGCATCGACCTCCAGGCCTCGATGGTGTTGTTGTTCGTCGGGCTCTTCTGCTTGAGCTGCTGCTGCTGCTGCTGCTGCTGCTGCTGCTGCATAGCCTCGGCGAGATTGTGAGCGCCGCTCTCGAGGAGGTGCATGCTCGGCGTCTGCGTCATGGACGCGGCGGCCAGGGCGGCCGCGAAGCCGAGCTGCTGCTGCTGCTGCTGCTGCTGCGTCGGCGGTGCCGGCGGCGGACTCGACTCCAGCGAGGCCCGCCTCGAGAACTGGCTGGACGAGGTCACCTGCTGGTTCTGCGTCGACGCGGAGGAGGACGAGCTGGGAACGATCAGCGGCGGCGGAGGTGGCGGACACTGGCGCACGCTCCTCGCGGCCTCCGCGACCCAGCGACGCACCGCCTCGCTGTCGAGGCCCGCCAACCCTGCGGTCTTCGTCTTGGCTGAGGCAGCCGCGGCGGCGAGATGCTGCTGCTGCAGGTGCTGCTGCTGCTGCTTGTGGCTGTTATGGTGGTTATGGTGGTGGTGATGGTGATGGTGATGATGGTTCAGCAGCGCCAGGCCCTTCTCGTTCAGCGAGCCGGGCAACGCCAGGAGCCCGGTGCCCGCCACCGCGGCGACTTTGGCTACCGCCGGGCCGCTACCCCCGAACCCGCTCAACGCCGCGAGATCCAACGTGGTTGCGCTTGTCGTGGGCTCGAAGCTCGATGATCGCTGCACTCTCAGTCTCTCTTGGCTGTAGCACTCTCGCTAGAACTAGAACTAGGCTTGTTCGCGAGGGCACGCGGATTCCGGTGCGACAGGTGTACTAAGCGGACACCGAGCGGCTCCTCGAGCGAGAACTGCACAACAACGATAACAACATCATCCCGTGCACAGGCACACAGCACCGCGCGCGGCGAGCTTGTCTCGAGGGGGGGGGAGGGAGACGAGTCTGTTCGTATACGTATCACGCGGCTCCTGATCCCGCGCACCTGTCACCCATGTCTTCTATTGTATACAGACAGACAGCGAACTGAACACGCACGAGACGAGTGCGGGGGCACAGAACCTAACCTCTCGATATCCCTTTGTCCCTGATGCGCACAGTACATCCAGCGAGAAAATCGTCACTATGCTGCAATCGTGTCAATGCATTCCGCACTCACTCCGGCGTTGTAAACAGAGAGGGGCTCGCGAGAACGGAACGACGAGGCGGCGGCGGCGGCGGCGGCGGTTCGATGCTGTCGCGTGCATGTGTGCAGCTACACTAGAGAGAGGCTCGGCTTGCGCCGGCCGCGCGAACGGTCGGCTCTCTCTCTCTCTCGCTCTCGGACCTGGTGGGGGAGTCTCGCGTCGCTATCGAGCGAGTGAGAGAGAGAGTGAGAGAGAGAACGGCATAAAGCGCTCGCTGCTATCGCGGAGCGAGCGAGCCGTGTTCTTTGCGCGCGCGGTGGGGGCCAGAGCGCGTGCGTCGGTGGGGAAGCTAGGGGCCAATGCGAGGGAACCGCGAGACGACCGGTCACGCCCACGAGCGGCTCGCGAATCGCTCGCGCGTTGGCACGGACCGCTGCAGCGACGCCGAGGACGTCGTTTTCTTCTCCGCGCGAGAAGAAGTCAAGATATCCGAGAGAGACGGGAGATGCTATTGCAGCCGGGAGAAGTGGGAGACGTCACGCGCCGCCGGCGGAGGGATGTTGCTGCTTCGCTATATTTGCATGCCTGCGCGCAGCGCGAGGACGGCCGATTCTTGGTAAGTGCGTTTGTTTACTTCTTCTACCGGTTATACTAGGGGCTTCTCGGAAAAGAGACTGGCCGTGTTGCAGAACGTTGCCGCCGGTGTATATCTCGTCACCTCTCGTCGTATACAGCTCGAAATCTCGCTCGCATTTACGGATTATTAAGGACTCGCCTTTGTCCCCTGATGGATGGAAGTCTCCTCCGACGACGGCGAAAGGGTTGCATGCGATAATCCTAAGCCCTGAGAACGTGCTGGCTGCTTCTTCCCTTTATCGAGCCGCCCGCACATTCTAGTCTCGCGTGCGCGTAGAGAGAGAGAGAGAGAATTGGTCATTCGATAGCTCTGGAGTATGCAATATCCATTCGCGAGACGGCCAGTTTTTCCGAGAGAGACGCGCGTGGGCTGCGACTGTGTGTGTGTTTTTTTTTTCGAACACCCTTTTCTCTCTCCGTGATGCCTCGTTATGGCAGGTATTCTCGCTTTGTTTTCCCTCTCTCCTCTCTCTCTCTCTCTCTCGCGCTCTCTCCCTGGTGTTTGTCAATTCTTACGATTTCATATAGCTGACCAATTATGCGTCTAGATGGAAAGCAACCATTGAAAATCACACCCCTCGACAGGAGCTCGCTGCTTCTTTACACTCCACCCACAAAGGGGATAGCTCGCTCGCTCGTTCGCCGATCATTACCATACCCCGCTCGCGCGCTCAGGCATTCGCTCCCCTCCGTAAAGCATCGCTTTCCAGCAGCATAGTGGCATTTGAATTCGACATGCGCGCAACGCCCTCGAGAGCGCTTTAAAGCTTGGCTCGTCGGCGCGTTATTGGTCGTGAAGAAGGCGCGGCGCTATCGCAGCCCCTCTCTCGCTCCCTCGACCTCACCTATGCTGCTACCCCTTCTCTCTCTCTCTCTCTCTCTCTCTCTCTCTCTCTCTCTCTCTCTTCATCCCTCAGGACGTCGACGACGAGGCTGGCATCTCCTTATCGCTCATGCGCTATCATATTTCCATGAGGGAAGTAGGGGCGCGTCTCCCTCTCTCTTTCTCTCTCGCGGGGGGCATTTGAATCCGCGCAAGCGTCGACTCCCAAGGGGTCGCGCGAAAGGTGTTTTAAAGTGGCTCTTATTGGCCGTAGGAGAGCGCACCCCATGGCCGCCCCTTTCCTGCCTACGTCGACGTGTTTTTTCCTTCTCCTTCTCGCGAGCGGCGGCAGCTTTTTTTTTTTTTTTTATAGCCAGCACCTTATCCCCCACCTATTCGCGAGCCGTGCGTAGCTATTTTCTTGGATAAATTTGCATAAAACAATCATTTCCCGATCCGACGCGTCATCAGCCTGTCCCTCACTCATCCCAAAGCAGCACCGAACTCCCCCTCGCTCTTTCTCTGTCATTTCACCTCCTCTCCTATCCCTCCTCCTCCTCCTTCGCTTCTTCCTCTTCTTTCAACTCCTTCTGCCGCCGACAAAAGCCCACACACTCTCTCTCTCTCTCTCTCACTCTGATATGGCATATACATACGCGCGCGGGCGCGCAGGCGCCGACTCCTCGTGCAGCCTTCCCCTCGCGCTGCTCTGAACTTCCTTCCTTCTCGAGTCTCGCAGGCCTAATGCGGGCAGACGAGAAGGAGAGAACATCGGCAACTCGGAGGGAGGGAAACGGGCCACGTATTGATTTTAATGACGCCCCCGCCGAGGATCTCCTATATAGCGGGCTAGAGACGCAGACGCCGCCGACGCTTCTGACTTTACTCTCCCTCCGCAACGCTCCTGTGCGAATTCGAGGCGCGAACAATATCTATGCGCGCTCTGATTCTGCCCCCGCTATATCTGAATAGGGAATCTTTTCCCTGTGTGCTTTTGATGATGCACGGTGCGTGCTGATATAAGAATCATTAATCTCAATATAGTAGCGCATTCTCTCGAGGCCACTTTAAAATTCAACAATCAATCACCTCGCGGCGCACATGTCGCGCGCACGCGACACTCCTGCAAGGTATAAAAGGGATCAAGTGCCTGAAATCGTCACGATCCTAGAGCCCATTGACCCAACGCCTAGGACCCTAATCTGAATACACGACGCGGCACATAGCGTATAACCCTTCAGAGGGGGGGGGGAGGGGGGATCGAGACTCTCAATCGCGTGTGTCCCGGCACGCGCGTCTCGAACCCTTCCGCTGCTCGTTTTTTATTCATCGCTATTTGCATGGGGCGCGGCCGCAGGTGCCTCATTCAACCCTTCTTTTTATGCAGCCCGAATAACGACAGGGGCTGGCTGCGTACACGCATATATACATATAGCTACCTGTTGACTGCGGCTCCCGTGGATAAGCATATTAAAAGCACTTTAAAACGTGCGCGTGTACCTGCGTGTTGGGACGCGTGTAACCCTTCGACTCGTGCGGCTTTTAATGCCGATGACTGTTTTATTCTCCTCGCTCTGTTTCTTTAATCGAGCGACTGTATTATGAGTTTTGTTATTAAAAAAAAAACTCTGATTTAAATAATCCACGAAAATAATGGAAAACCTAAAGTATAGCTTCTTTACGGGGGCGACGAATCCAAAAAAACGTGGAAACCTGTTCGCAGCCACCCTGACCCACTTCTCAAGCCTCCCTCCCCTCCGAATACCGCTCTCACACGGGTCCCGGAATATCTCGAAGAGAGGCCCGCTAAGCGGGGGACTCTCTCTTTATTTGGATCTCTCGCTGACGGGCCGAACAATGCCCCGCAACAGAAACATCGAGTGCTGTTTCGCTGCGGATTCGAGTACATTTTTCGCCCGTTTTCCTCGAAACCCCCGTAGGCTCTCTCAGTCTTTCGCGCTTTTTTATTCAGCGCAGGCCCATTATGCACGAAATTACAGGAGAGAGAGAGAGAGAGAGAGAGAGAGAGAGAGAAAGAAACTCACAAAAAATCATTTGCCATTGTGCCGCCGCGACTTTTTTCCCGTATAATTTGTAGGCTACGCGGACCGATAAAACAGCTGCTCTCTCTCGTCTCTTTTCTATTTTTTTCTTTATTCTTTACGTACATTCGGAGATTCGAGGATTTTATATAAAAACCGGGTCAGATCGTCGCTGCTGCATCTCGAACTCCTGCAGAGGTTTTTTTTTAATAAAAAGAATCCAGGAAGAGACACGGCGTCTCTTCCTTGAGAGCTAAGATTATTCGCTTTTACTGCGCAGTGCGATGATTCATCCCAAAATCCACGTTTTCCCCCCGGAGTACCGTAATTTTAAAGAACAAAACAACCGTTAAACAGCGGATCTAGGCAAGGACCTCGAAAATTTCTGCGCGAAAGGTTTTCTTTTACTGCTATTTACAAATCTGCCTATGCGACACAGTCCGCGAGCGCAGGTATACGCACACTCCGCTCATTAGTTTATTGCCTTGAGCTCTGCGCTCTCTCGACTCTGATTTTTACGGCCGTTTACGAGGCTGCGACGTGCCGAGGACTTTTTGGCGGGGTTTGACGAAAAATTTAACGAGCGAAAAAATAGTCCCGCGCGCGAACAATGCTTCCTCGGGGATTGAGATGAATACTGCACGCAGTTGTAAAGTCGTCCCTGACGTCGCTGCAGAAGTGAATTTTTGCGATTTATGTATACTTTTTACGGCGCAGAGGACGGGCCTTTTGTCTCGATGCTGCTACGGCAGTGATTTTTAGTGGATAGAAAAATTAATTTTACTCTCTTCCAAATTCGTTAAAGTAATAAGCTTTACTAATTGCATCAACACTTCCGCTCGGAAGCAGCCATAACCCATAACTGTAAACACCAAACACAAAGGCCAACGTACCGCGAGACTATTTTCACGTGCCGATCATCGTGCTCCTTTCGCTCGCGCACATCGCGCGCGGAATTACGCGGAACGAGTGATACGAGTATGTATAGCGCAATTACAGCGCGGCGTCGTCCCTTAAAGGTTACACTTGCGAGAGAGAGAGAGAGAGAGAGAGAGAGAGAGAGAGAGAGAGAGAGAGAGAGAGAGAGAGAGAGAGAGAGAGAGAGAGAAGTGGAACAAACGGAATATTCTCGTATACGCGAGGCTACTGTATGTGCTGCAGCGCAGCCGACTTAATGCGATGCAACTGGAGGTCGCGCGCGGCTGTGTGCGCCGAGCATATACATATACACGGGGGGATAGCTATATTCCAATGCCGCGCGAATGCGCGTGACGACTTGGTAATTTCCTTGGACACGCTCGTCATTACACACGAGGGAATATACGCGCTGCAGCAGCGGCGTGTGTGATTACAAAATGAGCGGTTTCTTTTGTGGTAATTACCGCGGATCAAGGCCGCTGGCTCTGCCGTACATTATACAGATTCGGCGCGTGATACGCATCGTGTGTTTGATATACCGTCGCGTCGCTCTTATCGAGCGCTTTGTGCTAGAGATGATGCAGGATAGTTGAAAACAATTCTCGGATTCTGCGCTTCTTACAACGAGATCATGCCGAGTGCGTGTCCGCGTTGATAAGGCGATTATATCGATCGAGGAAAATTCTTAAAATTCGGCTGGGCTATTCTTATACCTCCAAGCGCACGTCCCCTTATCAAGGAGAGCACTTTCTGTTGTCTCGTTATCCGCCCGCATCGCTCTCCCCCATTTAGCCGCGCAAACTGCTATCTCGCGACGACGAGTGGCGCCACGTTCGCCATTTAGATCCATCTCGAGCGAGCGACGCACGGCTGCGTCCGCATAATCAGTCGACTTTTACGTAATAATTTCAATCAAGAAAAATGAGAGAAAGAGAGACAAAGTGCGCCGAAAGCCGCGCGCGCGCATCCGTGAATTAATGTGTCGTTATGCGCCGCGGGATACTTGGAAGCGTCGTTGTCGTCGCTCTTTCCGAGTGCGTTGCAGTATGTATTTTTTTTCATTGGCTTCATGGAAGAGCCGTAAATTTAAAAAGCCTTGATTTAGAAACTTTTTGCCCTTTTTTTCGCCGCGGCGTTTCAGAGATGGTAAGGAGCCGCTCTTGATTGTGCTAAATTGTACGCGCGCGCGATGTTTACTCCGTTTCTGGAAAGCCTGGCTGTACGATATTCATGCGGCTTGTGTATCGCGTTACCGAGAAAATTTCAATTCGCGGCGTCTCCATACTCCTCGTCAAATTTAATGAAAGAAGAAAGAAGAACGACGTGTCATCTGCACATAATAAGCACGAAATTGAAACGCGTGTACACCTACTCCTATGACAATCGCTCAACGCTTATAATTGCTCAGTTCCTGCGCCGGCGCGCGGCTCCCAACATAACGCGACAATGATACCATTAATCCCTGCGCGCGGGAAAGAGCCGCTCAAAACGCGCGATATTACAATAATGATAATCTCTCCGACGGGCGAGTAGGGAATTTCACAGGAAGCACTGGCGTGGATAACATCTGAAAAAGAGTGAAAACGCCGTGTATAGAGTGGCGTATGCTCTTTTCGAGAAACGGGGATGCGACGACGCTCATGGAATCCTCTTCATTCGCCGGAATATTCAGCTGGATTAAGGTAATTGGACGCTTACCGCCAGCGGCACGTTGTTAGGCAGAGCTGGTATGCGTGTGTCACGCTAGGCTCGAGCGCGAGCGTAGGTGTCGCTATGCGATGATTCCGGCTTTTCGAGTATTGACGAGCTGACGCGCTTGCGTAATCGAAAAGTTAAAAATTTTTATTTTAGATAACAGCGCGCGTAGCACAATCAAATATTGTAATCCCTATAACGACGTCGGTTTTTCTCTGCGCTCCCTCCTCTATATCACTCCTGCGCGTGCGAAAGTTTTCACCTCATTTCCTTACCGACAAAAGTGTGAATGCCATCACAATCCGGACTTAAAGTCTCTTCTCACGAAAAAAGAAACGAAGGTCGTCTCTCTTTCACACACACACGCGCGCGTATGCACTTGCAGAGAGAGAGAGAGAGAGAAGAGTCGCAGCTCGCGAGAGATATCAAGCTGCACGCGGCTCGATTCAATCCCTCCGGCAGCTGCTCTGCGGCATAGTTATACCGGCGAATTACGACCGGAAGAGCTCATTCTCGCGCGAGCTGCGGGAGAACGTATGCGCGATTATTTTTGCATTCGTCCGATCGTCTTCCTCATCCCCGCTATCTTAATCCCTCAAAAACGTACAAACTCGCTCGAGATCGATGCGGCGCGCGCAGCCGTAAGAAAGAGGGACGCCGCGGCGCGCTCATTATCAGTAGCGCAGGTAATTAAACGGCGGGGCGTTGCCGAAGAGTCTGTGTGTGTGTGTGTGCGAGCCTCGTCTTCTCTCTTCTTGCTCGTCATGGTAACGACGTTCCTGGAAGAAGTGCCACCGTACTTCATTCGCACGTGCATGCATGTGTATCTCTCGCACAACTACACACTTACACACAAATGGCACAAGCAGTAGGGAAAAACACAGCGAGCGCGGAGAGCGTCGTTTCTTGCAAACCAGTCGCGCGTCCTCTGCATGTGAGAGAGCTGCGCGCGTGCCGTTAAGCGCGGCTGCGGCGGCTGCCGAGTATAGCGGCGCACATCAAAGCGCATTCGAGCTAGTTCAGCCACTTAATGTCTCGAGTTTTCACATTAGCGAGGCAAAAGCGAGCGCTGCTGCGCGGGCTTCTCCTCCCGTCTCGCGCAGCTCTTTTGCACTCTGAGAAACGAAGCGAACGAGCGAGAGCTTTTATGCTGCGCGGCGCGACATTCGCGAAATTTCGTCGGCGTGTTTTGTCGACCCGATGCTCTGCTTTTTTCGAGGGCTTTTGAGGAGAGCTGAGCTGAGAACGAGTGTCGCGGGATACGTGTCGCCCCCGGTGTAGCGAGTAATTGCTTTAATGACATTTCCGTCGGGTAACAATTTTAATTTTCTCGGCCTTTTTGCGAACCTTTTTTTCATCGCGCACGTATACTCCAAGTTCTTTTCGGCATCGAACAATGCTTGCCGCGCGAACGTATAAATCACCATCATACTCGATGCAAATCACGAAGCAGCGCGTTTATGGAAAAAAAAAGAACCGGGCACAAAAGATCGCCCCTCCGAAATAATCGAGGCCAATAATCCGTATAGCTTCTGAAGTATCTTCCCAGCGTTTCGTCACGGCTCCGCTGGCCTCATGCAAATATTGATCTTCCCCCCTCAATGCCGCTCCGAGGCAAAAAACGCTTTATTCGACGCATCTGCATACCAGCCGCGTGTCGCTGGGGTAAACGAGATTTTTTTTTTCACAATACATGCCTCGCTTTTTTGTCGGGGGGTCGACAGTTGGTCGAGTGCCGCGTGATTCCCAAAATACCGAATAATTCGACGCTGTCTCGTTATAGAGCTGATTCGCGTTTGTTCATATAGCTGTAATTTTAATGCAAATTCACCTCGTTAATTCGCATTGTTCCGCAGCGTCTCTATGTAGAATTACGCAATCCAATTAATTATAAAAGTATATTGTTGACAATTAAAGCCCGCCGCGCGTCGAAAGCGCACACACGACTCTCCTAAATCGCATCTCATAAATCCCATTATACGGCGAAAAAGCGCGGCGCGCTTACCATATCCCAACGAACCTCTACTTCTCTTCTTCTTCTTCGACTCTAACTGTTCCGCGATTCGCGGAGTCGCCGCGTGCACCGCAGCGCGCTCATAATAATGAAGTGGTAAATGAGTTTGCAAATGAAGATACGGACATAAACGTGCGCGCGCAGAGCTCTCGCGTCATTCAAATCGCGGAAGTTAGCCCACCTCCACATGCAGCGCGCCGCGGAGCTATGCATGGTAAATAAGGCTCGTATTGCGCTCATGCGCGCCGGGGCTAGATCTGAATACAATGAGCCGCTCGCTCGGGAATATAATGCCCCCGCGCGTCGTTAATGGCACTGTATGTGCGCTTTTGCAACGCCGCCGCTGCTGTGCGCTTTTCCTATTTTTTCTTCGGCTTCAGCAAGATTAGATGCAGCTATTTTTCCGGCCCGCATTGTGTGTGCGGCTGCGCGGTAGCTCTTTTCGTTATTGTCATTGAAATGCGACTCGCGTCATTTCACGCTTAATTTTTCAGCAAACAGCGCGGCTCAAGGCTGCCTTTTCAAACCATACACTAAATATCTCGAAAACACAATAGATTATCGCTCGTCCGAGTGCGGCGAGATGCGCTCGCTGGGTGTCGAAAGAGCATATCAGGGCATTTCGCGCGCTGTACTTACTGGCACACGGTAGAGCGAGGAGTCGCGCGCGCGCCGGGCGATCGATTCATCTTTCCTCGTATATTCCACGTCAAAATATCGCTATAAATCATCGCGAAGCGCCGGCGCGACGAAACGAGAAGAGCCGCCGTTGCCGTCGCTGGCTTTTTCCTCCGCAAGACGAATTATCCCGGCTCCGGACTCACGTAGAGCGCGCGCGCGCGAGAGAGAGACGCTGTCAAAAATGTTGGAAACTCTCGTCGGCGGCAGCGCTTCGTACAAACAGGAATATTAATCCTCGTTTTTCGGTTGAGAAATTTTCGTTCGATACAATATCGCCGTGTATTAGACCAACCGCTTCTGGCTTAATAACGGCCTTATTCCGGCTCGGAAAGTCATTCGATATCTGCTTTGACAGTTTTCAATTTTTCGTGGGGTTCTCTCTTTCTCGAGCCAGCGGTTACTACTCCCGAAATTACAGCGAAAAATATCAGCTCCCGCGAGAGAGAGAGAGAGAGAGAGAGAGAGAGAGAGCGATTGAAACATCGCGGCTGCCGAATGTTCGCTTCCGTCTAAACCCGTAATTATCCCCGCGGTGCTCCGCACGACGTCGCCGAGACCGAGATAATGCTTCCCTATTTTTTCGAGCGTTTCCGTTAAAAGCGAGCTGCGATCGACGATGAAAAACGCGGCGGCAGCTGAGGGACGAGAGAAAATCGTAATCTACAAAGCGAGAGAAAGAGAGACGTGGGGTTCTATTAACCGGCAGATTAGCAGTTAAAATTGAAATTTGCACGGGTTCGATCGCGCGCGTGTACGAGAGCTGATGCCTCTTGCGGAGCCGCGCGAGCGGGAAAGACAAAGAGAGATAAATTAAGAGAGCCGTACTGCGCCGGTAAGAAATAAAGATGGAGATGAAGGTGGAGGAGAAAGACAATGATGCAACGAGAGGCAGTGAGAGAGAGAGAGAGAGAGAGAGAGAGAGAGAGAGAGAGAGAAGCGATTGAGAACCGAATCTGCCACGCATCGACGCGCCTTTCTTCTCATGCGTGGCGGCGGCAGCTATGAAATGAGATATGGTTATACGAGGTGCTGCTGCTGCAGCCACACGCACGCGCGCGGCGCTTTTTTCAAGCTCTTTCTTCTTCTCCCACGAATTTGCAAGTTATGCCACCGCGAAATTGAAAAATCTCCCTGTTTTACTGCGTTTTATTTTTGACATTTTTATACGTCTTGAGAAATAACGAAAAAACTATATATACGAAGAAGCGAAGCAAAGCTACTAGGAGCTCGCTCGATTAAAAAAAAGCTAAAAAATCCTAATTGCATAACGTTTATGAAGGTATTACTATCTCTCTCTGCCCGCGCGCGTCGAGGGCCTCGGCATCGTCAGAAGCGCATAGCCGTACCAGCCCGACAAATGGAATTTCAAGGGTAGAAGCATGAAATTCCAATATCGATTCTGCGCAGAGGAGACGAATCCGCCAAGAGAGAGAGAGAGAGAGAGAGAATAGTAGCCGAAATATCCTTTCCTCCTCCCCCCGCGAGAGAGACACAGAGGGAGAGTGAAAGAGAGCTTCGGGTAATTAGCCGCGCTGCATAAGAAGTGGTATTTTAATGAGCCGAGCCGCCGCCGGTCAGTCAATCTTCGCTCCTTGGAAATTAAACGGCACCACTGCTTGTGTTCTCTCCGTCTCTCATTCGTCTCCTTCTTTTCTCTCCGCCGCGCGCAGCTTCGACGTCCGCGAGAGAGAAAGCTTAATACGTTTACGCGCGGGCGTAGCGAAAGACTCCGGCTTTTGTATTTCGCGGGGAAATGGGCTAGACTCTCGATATTCGCTGCATACATAGCTTTTGAACACACACGAGAGTATCTTGATTTTTCCGTATGAGTTATGAATATTCAAACGCGCGGCTTGATGGGAACCGCAGTTTCCATTGAAACTTAAAAGGCTAATTAGATTTGTTATATGGTATTTAAAACTAATTACCCAGCGTGTAGGCGCTCTTTATAAAATACGCAGATTGTTATTGAGCTAATTGTGCAGCTCTATATCGCGGAAATTAAAGCAACGTATCCGCGAGGATACATGTAGATGAGTAGAAAGGTATTTAAACTGATATTTTTTCTTCGTGTAATCATCAGTCTCTTGACTCGACGAGCTCGTTTCGCAGCATATGTAAAACAACTCGAAGGGGAGACGACTCTTTCGGCGATGTCATCATAAAGTCGCGAAGGAGTATTCACGCGGCGACAAGTGCCACCGCACGGGAGCCTCCTAATTAAGCCTAATTGAATGCAAACACGACTGAAGTCTACCGCGCTCGAGATCCTTTCTCTCCTATGCTACATTTCTCGTGAGAGAGAGAGAGAGAGAGAGAGAAAAAAAGGGCGCGCGACAATTTTCTTAATCGCCATGCTAATTGCCGTAATTACCAGTCGTATTATATGCTAATGAGATGTGACAGGAAGGATCATCGCTAGACTCTGCCACGTCGCGATCATCTCCTCCACACATCTTTTAATACAATTGTGTACACAGCGCGTTGAGATGGTTTTGTACGATGACTATTCCGATAAGTCGACAAGCATTGTGCGCGAGCTTGTCTCCGTGGAGAAATCTTTAATTTGTATATACACGAGCTTATTCGGAGCGTATATTGTTTCCAGGCGTCCGCTCGTTTTTAAATTGCGGTTTTCGAAAAGTTATATACTATTCTATTAAAGTAATCAGGCAACGGTTCCTACAATTACACCCGGATACACTCTCTACTTAGTATGTGCTATGGAGAACGAGACACAGCGTCTCCGGGAAAAACATAAAGTTTATACACCGTCGTTGCATCCATCGTATTAACCCTTTGAGGATACGTCACACCGCATCGAATGACATCATCGCTTATGTCCAGGATCCGAAGCAATGAACAATGAAAAGCTTCCGCCAATCATATTTGATGCGTATCCGCAGAAAAGAGTCCTTTGTCCCCGCGCTTAGAAGACACTCTATTCGCTGCAGCGCATTAAAGTCCACGGGTGTCCGAGGTCGGGCTGATCGTTTATGCACAGCAGCTCCTTTTCCGGCAATAAAATCGCTCGCGCGCTCACTCCTCCGCTTATCATCATCGTCGCCGCGGCTCTTGATCTTCGTGCGATCCATTCAACGCGTATGATCCGGCGAATCGTAAAATGCTGGCACTATACGTCTATTGTGTACACACTGCACCTTTCGTCGCTCAACCCTCGGCGATTGATGATTTATACATACGCAATACTCGACGGGATCATAAATAAATTAGAAATCCCTGTGGTATATGGTATCGCGTGGGTGTTTGTGTGTTTGCGAGCAGTAAAATAGGCTGTACGAAGATTTTCCCAATGAGTTTTCATGCGATGCCTTGTTAAATCAGTTCTCGTTTCCAATGTAAACAGAACGTCCGAGAGTTTCGTGCAATACTTTTCACGAGCCTAGAAGTAAGAAATCTCTCGAATTACAATAATCGCGTATCGCTAAAAGTGTGTGATTCTCTCGAATTCGAAAAAAAAAATGAAGTTATTTATACATTACGCCCGCAGCGTTACATCGGCACTCACACGCAAAAGAGATTTCGCGCTCGACGCCAAGCGCGAATTTCCCGGAATAAGGCTCGCGCGCCGCGCGCATGCAAAAGCGATTACACGAGCTGTTGCGGTGTGCAGTGCGGAGGAAAGGCTAGCGCCCGAGACGTAACCGCAATTTGTGTTTAATTATTTAAATAAATGTAGCTGCCGTGACGGCGCTGCTCCGCGCGCGACGTTCGTTATCCAGGCAAATGAGGGAAAATGCCTCGGCACGCAAGCCACCTTTGTGCAGCTGAGATACGCGCGTGTGTTCTGTGTTGCCCATTAGCATCGCCGAGAGAGAGAGAGAGAGAGAGAGAGAGAGAGAGAGAGAGAGAGAGAGAGAGAGAGATTCTGTCGCGGATAGCAGTGTAAGAGCTGTCGTGTGTGCGAACGTAGAGTTTTTGCTTCAGCTGCGAACTCTGCGAATCGAAAAAACTCGCGCTTGTGTAACACTATCAAGTCGTGCGCGCGAATAACTTTCCCGCGTCGGGGAAAGCCTCCTCGGAAAAACGAGAGTAAGTGCAGAATTTCCCGCGGCGATTTTCATCCCGCTTACACACACACACACACGCACACACAGAGCACAACAGGCCGCTAATGACCGATTCAGCGTTGGCGAATATAAGCATACACACAGACACGAGCTGCACTGTGAATATATATGCAACGGACGTGCATACACACATCGCGCAGGCGTTCTCGCGTGCTCACACGCAAGAGTTGCGTCGATACGCGTGCGTGGCCGAGTTCGCAGAAGCGCATTCTTTGAAGTTTCGTACATTACGATGTGCATTGCTGCCGGCGATCTATCCTGTATAGTATATATACGAAAGAGCGAAGCTTTCACACTTCTCGCGTCCAGCTACAATTACGGATACTGCATATACTCAGTGCGTAGAGCGCGCCCGAGAAATGATAACAAATTAACTGCTGCATTATTCATCCTTATGGGATTCGTGTATATTTTTGTTCGCCGCCAGCGCGTGACCGCAGATCCATTATAATCGACACGTGTGTACGTTTGGGATTTAATCGCTAGCTCTCGGTTTCCATTTCGGCTCTCGTATATGTATGCATGCGCTATATATGCCGTGTACAGAGATGCGCAGTGATATATTCATAATTGCCAGCGGCATACGCTATTGTAATGCGAGAAAAGCGGCCGCCTCTCGGAAGAAGCAGAGCGAAATAATTGATGTACAAAATGGCCGCGTCAGCGAAGGCATTAATATTTATACGCATCGCTCGGCACACTCAGCTCCCCGCGATCTGTCAATCATTATTATTTATAAGCTAGAGTCTGATCGCGCGATCCCTCGAAAAGCAGGTGTACGGAAAAGCGAAGGCATTCGAGTTTTAAACTTTTCTCCTACACACGGTAAATTAACGAATCGCTCGCGCGCGTGCAGGTGCACATACGAATGCGGCCGGGGGAAACGTGACGAGCTGTCGACACTTTTTTTTCCCCCGTCAAATTCGTGCAGGGTAATCAAGCGCGGTACACGGCGTTATTTCTTTTTCCGAATTCTTATCACGAAGCGGCATTAGAGCCAGACTTTCCAGAACATTTGCATACGTCGATTCCCGATACGTATATACGGTGTGTCGTGTTTCGTCGTAAGCATGCGCAACTGGCACAATCGCGGCATTAAGGAGCCCGATGCGTAAGCGACACGAAATCGGGATTCCCACGCACAACAAAGCTTTGTGTACAAAACAGTGTGTACGCTTATAGGTTTTCTCTTCCCTATACAGCTAGTCCATCGGTACTAATCGACCCTCTATTTTCGATAAACGCTCTCGCGTCGAGTCGAGAGTGAGAGCTAAAAAACAAACGCAATACACTTGCTCGATTCATCAAAATCGAAAGCAGCTATTTAACTATATATATATACACAGTGTATACGATGAAAGCCAGCGGGCAGCCAGTGCGTGCAGGCACGATGATCGATCGCCTATATAGCGTATACCACAATAACCCAGTAGGACGTAGAGCAGCTATATATGCATCGCGAAGCGGCGATGATCGGCGCTCGATTATTCCCTCGGCTGGTCTAGACCCGTAGCCGTGCGATGTGCGTGCCGGGCATGCGTAATGAGGCGCGACGTGATCGAGGAAATTCGGCGTCGAATTTGCATTCACTTGGCGCCGGAGGAAGACGCCGTGACGATCGACCGAAATAGACGCGAAAGTTCGACTCGGGATTTCTAGAAAGGTATAGCCGGTCAAATTTTGCCCGATCGACTTTCCCCTCGATGATTCACGCTGCTGCTGCTGCTGCTGCTGCTGCTGCTTGACCCTGCTTTGAATATCGAGTCTGCGCAATGGTGTAGGATTCGATAGCGAAAAATCGACTCCAAGTTTATTTGCGGCTCGGCAGAATAACGCGTCAGGGCGTTACCTGTCAGATTCGTTCAGGCTTCGAGGCTTTACGTTATATTCGTAACTGAAAATCAGGAAGTGATGTCGGCTATATAACGGACGCGCATCGCGAGCAAAATCAAATTACGTGATTGACCCGTCATTTGCATAATGCCATGCAAATCAGGCCCTCGTGTGTACGCGCGCGTGTGTGTGTGTGAGAGAGAGAGAGAGAGAGAGAGAGAGTGAGCGGCGAGAACGAGCGTCAATTAGACCCTAAGGATTCACCAAATTCATCATCCGTGGCTCGAAGGAACCTTGAGACGCGTGACAGTCTATACCTGCTGCCGCGGCTGCCCTTGTTCGATGGATATAAAAGTATTTTTTGCACCTCTCTATCTCTCTTTCGGAGCAAAATGAAAAAATCCGTTTAACAATGGGTTATTATCTTGTAATTAATAGTGGCGTTGTGGAATGGAGTGAAATTTATTGCTTAATAGCTTGGGCACGAGGGAGTCCCTTGTACGGGACTATTTACGAGTCAAAGTTAATTTTGCGGAAAAATATTTTTACGTACATCAGAAAAATCGCGATCATCGGTGTCACCAATCGTACGCTTGAAAAAAAGTGAAAATTAAAAAAAAAATCCCTCACAAGCCCAGGGAATGAAGAAGCAAAGAAGGCGGTGGCGTCCCATAGCCGTGGGGGCTGGTTTTTCGGGACCGGCAGCCGCTACTCCACGCCAAAGAAAGGGATAAAAGCGTGTTATTACACCAGGCCATTGTGTATCCCCGCGCGTGCACGCTTGTAGTCACCTTTGATCGCACACACAGCCGAAATCCTCGACGTATATGTGCGTATCCCTCCCCCCTCGAAGCCCGATCTCTATTATTAAATGCGTATCAATCAGAGAGGTGGTCTAACGCGCTTTTAAACGCGCCCTGATTTATTAGGCTGCGCCGATTCCGCATATCGCGGAGGTATGCGATACGGCGCTCGGGGCACCGACTCTTTCGGCCATACGTTTATTGTGCACACAAGTGAGAAACGGCGTCGCTTAAGTTTTAGCACCGGCCGAAGAGCCGTACATCCGAATTATGTTTACTCGCTGATAATTGGCCAATCAGCTTCCAGCAGCGCTATCGAACATGTCCATCATGGTCACGAGCAGTGTTGTTGCGAGTCGATTTTTTCTCTCTCGGGGGTTTATGGGGCTTCGATGCCGACGGAGAGTCATGCAAAATCAGCCGTATAGTCTATCGCAAAGCCGCATTGTCGTACATGTGGTTTTTTCACGTCGACCTTGAGCCCGCAGCAAGCGAGAATTATTTAGCCCCCTGCATCATCAGCTCGGCTGAAAAAACGAGCCGCTCTTGTAAAATGCAGATGCCGCCAATAATAAAAATACTCCCCGCGCACGAGATGGAAATAAGCGCCACAGCCACGAGCCTGCAGTGCCACATACAGGAAAGGGAAAAACAAAAGGCTCTCGGGGCTAAAAAAAAAAACGAGGATCCCATGGTGCTCGCTTACACCTGTAAGCTATCCGCTCGCAGAGAGAAAAGGCCATCGTCGTCGTCGTCGTCGTCGTCGTCGTGTGGGCCCTCTCGGTTATCAGATCCGATGCAGCTTCCTGATAGTTAATTAACGAGTTCATTATGCAGCCTCGCGCGACCCGCGCACTGCTGTGTGCACAGCTCCCGAAGTGAGGCATTGCCCAGATGCCCGCGAGATAGCGACGGCCCAGTGGGTGGCGTTATTTTATTGCGTCACGACTCGCATTTTCCCTCCCCCCTCGCGCCGCGGAACCTTGGCTGCACTCGTATCTTATGTATACACTGGGCCGAGATCCGAACCGTGGTCCAATTATAATGATCGTATGACATCGTGCCTCTCTTAACTTAACTTCTCGAGATCGCTGCGGATTACAGCCAGCGGTCTTCCTCTTGTTGGCTTCGAAGGCCGATTATGATTGATAACGATTTGTCCAGCCCGAACGTCTTAATCGTCGCCTCGGGGCTATTACGGAAATTTCTCTACGAATTTTCGCACCTCTCCTCCAACCAAAAAAGAGATAACCGTTCGCTGCAGCTGCAGATTTAAAAAAATTCACGACGGCGACGAACCAATTACGCTCGAAGTGTTTCCGAGAGGCCAAAAGCTTCCTGCGCTCGTAGCGTATGAAAATTCGCCTCGTAAAAACGGTCTTGCGCGCGTTTCGGCGCCTGCTTACGCATGCCCGCGATCGAGTCTGCAGCTAAGGGAGAGAGGGGGCCGTTTTTGCCATTTAATTTCCAGGAAAGCGAGGAGGAGAGGTGTATCCCGCGAGCGGAGGCGCATCAATCACCCCAGCTGACATGGAAGCTGTAATTTGGCTAAACTCTTCTCGTCGGCGGCGGCAGCTAGAGAAGAGCCAGGCCTTTAGCCTCCCTCGACATCTCTCGCGCGCAGTGCGATTAGGTCAACTGGCATTCGAAAATTGTTTACGACCCATTGCCCGAAAGCCTGCATAATCAAGGTCGGCTGCCGATGGCTACTCTTTCGCCGCCAGGTATATAGTCACGTCTGGCAAGCGCGTCTGCGAGATGGAATTTTTTTCGATAAATTTTTCGAGCTTCAAGCATCAAAACAAACTCGCTGCAGTTAACCACATCAGCCGCAATCGCGCCACAAAGTATTGATTTCCCGCGAGTGTGAATGAAATCCGCGGCGCGAGATGTTACCGATCGATACGCGAGAAATAACCGATCTCCACCTCCGTAATAATTGTAATAGCCGACGGTAGCCTGAAAAATACTAACGAGCCGTGAGGTGCAAACGCCGCACTTCCTAGTGCTAACACGTTTCTGGTATATACTGTAACCCGACTCGTGCGCGGCGCAGTTTGCTTGTTCGTCGAGATCCGCAGCCGATCATGTACGGATATAAATCGATTATAATTTAAGAGACAATGGATCGCGGCTCTGATCGCTCGAGGCATTTCTCGATTTTTCGTGGCCCCGCGAGAGATCGTTACGCATCGCACGTCTAATCTGAAATCTGAAATCTCATATAGCGAGAGACTCCGTTTTGCGCGTGTACAGCACATCTGGGCCATTATCGTCGTAGAGAGACGGTAAATACGGCAGGATGATAAAATCGCCCCGCGCGCGGTTTGAGCTCGGCTCTATATACGAGATAAGAGCGCGACGCTCTGCTCCCGCGCGAGTTGCAATCGCCACCTTGGTATATCGATAAATCGATTAGTGTCCAATTTGATCCTTGTTAGGAGAGGGTCAGAGCGCGGGTCGAATTTCTTATTCACGCGGTCGGCATTATTATAGTTATCGCGTCGGTGTATAACGATTATTCACGAGCTTCAAAATCGAGCCTTACCCAGCTCGGCTTTATCCACTGGATTGCAAGGATTTCTATATAGGTACGTCGTGGGTCTAGACGCAAAGCCTTGGCCCGATAATTTCGGCGTGTCCGTGCGCGCGTATGCTGATGAATTTATGAATGCTCGGATATTTGAATGTTCCGCCGAGAGGGACGGGCCGCGTCTAGGCTCTCTGCGCAGCGATATTTAAAAGAAGACTAGACGCCACACGGCCTCGAAAGAGAGAACGCGCCGGTCGATGTAAATCATCCGTCGAGGCCCTAGCGCCACCCCTATAATCACCCGGACGCCCCTCGAAAAGGGTTCGCCCGAGTTACTCTCGAGCAGCCGCTTTTATCTCGGGAACGGATCTCCTTTTTTAATCTGCGGACATCGTAACGCTTTCGCCGCGGATTTTCTCGTGAATACGATTAGCTCTCCTCTACATCCGAGCTGAGAGGACGAGTCGTTTGCACCTTATTGCTGCAGCGAGCAAGAGAGCATATTACACGCTGAGGCTTAATCACGAAATGCATCGCTCGAACGTGCAATTTCCCGAGCTACGTGAGCGTATGTTAACGAGAATAAAATTTCCTCTCGGAGATCGTTGGCCGGGCAAAGGTTGCGATGGAAACTCAGCTCGCTTGCTTTCCTTGATCGAGGAACTCTTCTCATTTCAAACGGAGATCCACTTTTCATCGGGCCGCGCTGCAATATTCGCTCGCACACACACACACACACATGTATAGGGGTTTGAGTAACGGCGACGTATACACGTAGCGGGAGAGCGAGCTCTGCTTCTTATTACAATGTTCTCGAGGTTGTTGGCGTAGTCTGCGCCACCCCCTTCGAGAGAGAGAGAGAGAGAGAGAGAGAGAGAGAGAGAAGCTCATCCGATGCCGACGCAATATCAACACGGCTGCAACCTGGCCTCCGCCGCCGCAGCCGCGCGCGAGACGCGAGTAATGCAATAATAGGTGTATACTAATGATACGGGTCCGCTGCGCGGGATTCAGTCACGTAGTTGCATTAAACTTAATATAAATAATAGCGGTTTGTGGATCGGTCGAGTTCATATAACCCACCTATCTCCATCTCAGCTCCTCTGCTTCTTCTTCTTCGTCTTCTTCTTCTTCGTTTCTTCGCCAGCTCTCGGGACCCATAATACTCGCGCGCGTGGGTATGTATATACACAGCCGGCCTCCACTTAATAAGCGGGATCATCGCGTACACATGCGGATCGGCGGGAACCTGAATCAACGGCAGCTCCGAGGACGTACGATGCTACTACCCCACCCTCTATCTCTTCCTTCCTTCGCGCGCTCCTCTTGTCTATAGCGTGTATACCATCGCTTCCTCTACTCCTCCTCCTACTACTACTGCTCCGCTCGGTTTTTATCGAGTTTCGAGAGATTTGAATACGTGCGTCTGTATAAAGAGCGAATCGATTCATCGTAACAATCAATACTATTGCGCGCTGAAAATTATAGACGGAGAGCGACGGAATAGCGAAGATTCCTATCTGGCATCTGCCGGTTGGTCGGGTTGGTCGCGAGATTTTTATCGTCATTAAAACAGTAGACACTAGCCCCGCGCTCATACAGTTCAGTTGCGCCTCTCCGCTATCCTTCCAATTAAAGATACCGACGGCTTATTGCAGCCGGTGTTGGGACATCTTCTTCGGTGCGCTGTCTATACAGCCAGTGCTGATATTCCATCGAGATTTAATTATACAACGAGCGCTTCCTGCATAGCAGTCACCTCGATCCGCAGGCATTTATTACCTTTGTATTCTTATACTACTCGCGAGCTGTCGCCGCAGCTTGGCAGGAATATTTTAAGCAAAGCGACGCCAAATTTGTATTCTCATCATCGAGTGCGCATACTCGAAGAGTAAAAAATAACAGCGAAACCGCATCGATACTCAATCTCAGTCGCGTTTTTCCCTCGAAACGCGCATAAAGCTCTCGCTCGCACCGCACCGCGGGCGCTTAATTAAAATGCGCGAGTACCGCGCGCATCTCGTTCTCCTTCTCGATTCCTCGGCGACTTTTTCACCCGGACATGTGCACGCGTCTCGAGGCTGCGCCGCGAATTTGCATTAATCCGACAGCGTAATTAATCGCGGCCATCGATCGACTCACCGCAGCAGTCCCAGCTGACGCATGCGCGACGCCGAGCTTTTATTGAATTATAGGATCTGCAATTCCGATGCGCTGCTGGAGCTGTAAAATTCTAACTAGCATTAATAAGCGGCGGCGGCGGCGGATCGGGCGCCGGCTTGCCGGGGGTGAGGTAAAAAGGATCGGAAGAGAGATCAGGGCCGTATCTGGAGATCGCCGGTATTGTTCTTCGCGGATATTACGAGCGCATTTTTCATGTTTATACAGCTTTTTTGTGGGCATACACGCGGGAAGGAAAATAATGTGTTTTGCAGCGAATTTTAGAGGTCGTGTAATCGTACCTAAACGCTTCGTTTCTCCGACTCGTCCATAAATAATATCCAACCCGGAGCAGAAATTATTATCATCCCCGTAAACGCGTTTCTAATAGCGCCGACAAATTTCCTTCGAGGCTAAAAGCCGCGCTCTCCGCACAATGCAATCTTCGAAACGATGATTGATAGAAGAAGGTTTTCATTCCTGCACTCGCTCGATATAATTACCCGCGCGAATAAATTAATGGGTCCTCTCGAAAATGTGTGCGTCAGCACAAACCGAGAATCGCACCACGTGTGGCATAGCGCGGAGAGAAAGAGGCGATAATAGCCGAGGGCGATATCCTAGGGACTCTGCTATTATCCGGGTGAAAAATGGTTTCCCCAAACAAATTTCCAAAAAGGAGCTGCAACAATTAGAGCCGACGACCGCGCGCAGTGTTTTACCAATTAGGACAGAGAGCTGTAGTGTAAAAATAGAGGAGGAAAAGTAAAAGCTGCCGGTTTATACAAATCACGGGCTCGCTGCAGCGTTATACACTCGGGGGATGGCTCTGTACAAATCATTTTTTTCCGCGGCCTATACTTACCCGCAGAGCTATAAATGTCAAGGGCGAATCTCTCTCTCTTTCTCTCTCTCTCTCTCTCTCTCTCTAGGAGAGCGCTTCGGGAGAGTGACGTCGAAATTGCTCGCGGACGAGTGGGAGAGAGGGCTCTTTGACTTTGAAATTTTCGGGCTAGAGTGTTTACACACACACACACACACGCACACAGGCACGCGCTGGTTCATTCATAATACTGCACGAACGCGCGCTGATTATAGCCTACTCCACCGAAAAGGTCCTGATGTTTTACTCTTTTACGCATCTCGCAGTTATTAAAAGGTTAGGCATACCAGCTTAATCGCCGGCTCTCGTATTATTTTCTATAAAGCGGCATCGATTAACCGCGAGGAAACGTAAAGCCTTAAATCTCCGAGCTCGCTGCATCCTTATCATCGTTTCTCTCTATATCTCTTCGTCGTCATTAATTCCATTGTCTCCCCGGCCTTATAACTTCTCGGCAATTAAGCTCGATTTCTTCGTCGCGCCGCCAGCGTGGCGCGTCGAGATTTTGGAAAAATGCGCGGACGCCGCAGCGCAGCGAAGATAAGACCTTCGAACACACACACACACACATAGACGCTTTCGACGGAGGCTTAATGAATCGGAAGAAATAACGGCAATCAGCGAAATATAGATGAGAGACGACGTGTATACGCGGCGCAGATGCTCGTCACGCGCAAGCGCCGAGAGAGGTGAGAAATGAGGTTTGATTATGAGAAAAGCTCTGCGCGTCGCATAGCGATGAGGCTGTGGGAGAGAGAGAGAGAGAGATGGGGATTACTTAGCGAGGAAAAGAGAGTGCGTGAGTATTTGGCCAACAAACTCGATTAGGAGCCGAGACGCGCCGGCTATACTTTTGCGCGCGTATACGTCCGACGCGGCTAATTTAGACGAATTTCATATGCGGGTTGGCCCCGGCGTTTAATTAGATTTGAAAAAGTGCTCGGGTTGGAGATTAATCATTGTGCCGCTTGTACGAAACTTTTAGTGTGTGGGAGACGTGACCTAATCGAGTAATCTTACTATATACAGACGAAAACTGTCGCGCCGGAAAATTCAATTATTCAAAGGCGCGTGTGTACCCGAGATTGAAGCCGTGTACGTAATTAGAGCGTCGCTCGCGGTGTGTCCCACAGTTTTAATCACGACGAATTAGACTACTTTTTCCTAACAACGGCGTGTCGAGATCGGAATCAAGATCGAGCGGTATACACACTACACAGGAGGACTCGCCCGCCGTCTCTCGGCGGTCGCGGCGGATCGACGCAAGTGAAATTGCAGCCCGGCTCGTGCTCTCTTCTGTCCGAATGGGAACCTCCGCGGTGCTTTTATCTAACGGTCCGGTCACGAAGGCTGCGATCCTAGTCTCTCACGAGTTGCCGGAAAAAAAAATGTATATTGCGACGGCCACTGTGCGGGAACGATTCCGCTGGGCGAGTGTACTTATTTATAGTAAAAATCAGAGTCGGAATACATCAGCGGCGTATACAGTCGTATCGGCAACTCTCGACGGCGTCGATTAATACAGCCAGACGCGCTGATCTCGAGGCAAAGAAGAAGCAGCAGCGGGGATTTTCCAGTCACGTAGCGGACGGATCCGGGGTCCAGAGTTAATTTACGAAATAAATAATATCTCGCGCGCCCTGGAAGAAAGAGCCGATGATGCGACGGGGCCGAGAAGACAGAGAGAGAGAGAGAGAGATACGTATACGTACGCGCAGCGCGAGACTCGCAAGTGCGCGGGCTACTGCCGGGACTCATAAAGCTGCCTACGTGTTGAGCGTAATGAGAGCCGGTGATTTTTCTGCGCGAGTCGCGAGCGACGGAGAGAAAAATGAATAGCAGACGTGTGGTAGTGTCGCGCGAATTTGGAAATATCACCTCGATTTTTATCGCTTATTATTTCCTGCGAGTGATGCGCCCCGTAGTAATAGCGTATATAGTATACACACAGAGCTCGTAAAAGCACACACGAAAATGGAGGCGAAGCAGTAGACAAGAGCTGCGAGCGAAACGCCGAAAGAATGGTCATATACGCGAGGAGTAGCGGGGAGATTGAATACACTGTAAAAAGAGGCGGTAGAATAGGTGTGTACGCGAGCTCTCGGTGCTTTTTCGCGCGAGTAACCTAATACCCGAGGCATATATACACGGGGCATCATTTTTATAGCGGGCAATTTCATTTGAGCCCGGACTCATGCAGTGCTTTCTGATGAGCGCGTACACATACCTATATCCCACACACACACACACACACGTGCGCGAGATATACCTACCCCCTTCCTCCCCGGGCGCCGCGCGCTATCTTTTCATTAAAACGCTTCATCCGTGAAGCGCCAGCGAGAGAGTGAGAGAGTGAGAGAGAGAGAGAGAGAAAAAGGAGTTTTCCTTCGTTTCATATCTCAGGTCCTCCCTCCGAGCCTTTCCCACATTCCTCCCTCCTTTCTCTCCCTCTCTCTCTCTCTCTCTCTCTTTCTCCTTCTTGCAGCCCCGCGAGCTCGCTGATTAATGCCTCTGCTAATAACGTCTTCTCTCCTGGGGATGCGCGGCGAGACTGAGAGAGAAGAAGCGCCGGGACTTATGCTGAATTAAAAACACGCGGCGGCGGCCGACGAGTGAGATATGGCTGCCGCCGGGAAAGCTCATTAACGATTTGCTAATCAGCACCGCGATTGGCTCGTGCGCGCGCTTAGTATGGATTGCCCGTTTTCGACTGCCATTATTATACTTTCCGAGGAATTGCGGCCGCTAAATTGCGTCGGTGTGTGTGTGTATAGTGGCAAAAGTTGCTCGCGCGAGGAGAGAGGTGATTAACGAGCGAAACGCCTGCGTATTTTCAATGCAGTTCGCCTTTCGATTGTCTGTATTATAGTTGCTTTGAAAATAATAAATAAGACCTATATTTGTCCCAATAACAAGCGAATTTCGCCATTACCACAATTCAATATTAAAGCTTGGCAAAGAAAATTCCCGCGAATCGCAGCGGCGACACTGCCTACAAAATACGTCAGCCGCTGCAGAGGCGCTTTGGCGTTGATTAACTGCGCGCGATATTTCCCGCCGTATACGGCTAGTTGCGGTGGCTGACACGTCGTCGTCGTCGCGACAAAATGCGTGTATTTTGCGCGGACGCTATTCCAGCGCAAGAAGTAGCCGTGCGGAATTCGTCGTTGCTGTATGCGCAGTTCGGGGAAGAAGGTGGGAGAAGCTTATTTAGAAGGGGAGTATAAAGTATTGCAGCCGAGGGATTCGGTTTTTCTCCGCTGGCGGATGCGGCTTTCGTGTTCATCTCGGTTTATAATTGCGCTGTTCCGATGATCCTTATCGTACACTTTTTCTATAAATTAACGAAGATACTATTGTTTCGAGGTAAACTTTCTTATAAGGCAGACTCTCGAATCGTAATCGCTATTTCCATAACGAATCGCGGTGAAGTAACGAGGAGCCAGAAGACTATACGCGAGAGAAAACAAATGACCGAGGTGATATTTCCGTGTTCCGCGTATTTAGACTCGCCGGCGACGAGGACTCGTGTCTCTCTCTCTCACTCTCTCTCTCTCTCTCTCTCTCTCTCTCTCTCTCTCTCTCTCTCTCTCCCTCTCTCTCTCTCTCTCTGGAAGAGAAAGAAGGAACCGAATGACTGACTGCGCCCCGCACACATGTACGAATTCTTCTCTCTCTCTCTCTCTCTCTCTCTCTCTCTCTCTCTCTATACGCTCTCGAGCCGCATGTGCGCAGCGCGTCAGCTGTAATTTATTAGGTGGACAGGGCAGTTTAGTAATTAGTCGTTTGTAATGGCACGCTCTGGCGGAGAGAGAGAAAAACAGAGATATTACGCCGCGCAACGGCAGCCTTGTCTCTCACGTCGCAGTGCGCTGAGTTTTCGCTCGTACGCTGCTGTGAAATCGTGGAAATTCAGTGGCGCAAGCCTCCATGCCCAATCAGCCGAGTTGATTTTATAAATTTCAATTCTACATCAAACGTTTTAATTGCGCGTCGCTTTTTCCACAAAAGTCACCCGCTGCTGCTGCTACTGCGTCGTGTGAACCGAAAGTCGAAGCTAATTTTCGATGTAGATGGCTTTTGTTTTTTCTCTCTCGCTTCTACTTGAGCTACTTGTCGTCGCGATCGCGGAGCGAATTTCAAAGCGCAATAATCGCTGTGACTTGCGTTTATTATCATCGTGTGTGTGTGCGTGCCTCGATGAGAAAAAAAATGGAATATCAGATCGCCAATAAGTCAAGATGACGAAATGTGTAGTGAACGTGGAATTTTATGTAAGCCGCGGCGACGACGGAATCATACAAATTCGCAAAAAATAATGGATTAGCTAGTTAAAGGAAAAAAGACCCGCGAGTGGAAATGCACCGAGACGCGTTCTCACGTTATTAGCGAAGTAAAGATGCTTTGGGATTTTTCTATTCCGTGATTGACGGAACGCCGTGGAAAAACTCGTTCTCTTTATACGAATGTATTTGAGAGAGAAAAAAAAATGCTTTATATGTCCACACGCGCCGGGACGATCGCGCGCGCTTAAGCAGGTCAAGAATTATAAGTGACTAATTTCATTCAATGCCAAACGTTCGCTCGCTTCGGTGCATCGGAATCGCATCTACTGCGCGCGTGGACTGCGTTGCATCAATTTTTTTTTTATTTCTCGTCCAACTATATACTTATACAGAGTATCAGCTCTTAATGAAAACCGGCAAAAGTCGGCGGTATTAAGTTTAACGACAACTGGCCAATCTAAAAACTAGCTGATTCTCGGTAGTGTTGTGCGCAGTGTCCCCGGTAGGCATATGGCTATACTCTCTCCCGGTATTAAGCTGTTCTCCGCACTCGTCCGCAGTCGTTGTCGGCAGACGTTGCGTGTGTAGCATCAGACCAGCAGCAGCCAGCAGGACAATTTCTTCCGTATAGCCATTCTGAAAGCACCAAATAAACATATATGAGTGCGTTGCCTCGTATACGAGCTCAATTTTTCGACACAGATTTTCATTATCGCCATCCAAAATTTTTACTGCGTCGCCGCATCTATATATATAGAGAGAGAGAGAGTTAGAGTATGAGAAAAGAAAAAAAGCTATAAAACCCTTCGCGCGCAGTTTATATCCGAGAAAACGTCCGAGTCGATCTCGCCGCGCGGATTCGATCTCCCTCACTGCTCTGCGTCTGTATCTCGGCCGGGCATCTATCGTTCGCCCGTTATATCCACAGAAGACGAGCGTTCCGTGCTTTATTGCAATATAATGATAATAAGTCGCGTCGGGGTCGAGCTGTATAGAGCCGCGCGATCGGACGAAGCGAGAGAAAAAGAGGGTACAAGCGCGAAGCGCCATTTAATTTTGCGAAAAAATCCGAATTGCCGAGTGTCGTGCTCAGTAGAGAGCTCTGGACGGAATTATCCTCTCGTAAAACTCGGCCCCCGTGTATTTACTTCCGTTCGTTAGTTGAATTCTGGCTGGCGCGGCGAAGAAGAGAAAAAAGAGCCGAGAGATAGAGGGCAAAAAGTGTATACCCGGCCGATCCCTTCTTCCCCCCCCCCCCCCCCCCCCCCGCCGACGATGCTCTCGATTATCGAAACGCTACACTGAGAGAACTATATATTAAAATTCACTACATATGTAGGAAAAATTACTATATTAGATAGTAACGGCAGGTCATAATCGCTCCATGAAGATTTTTATTATATTCACAGTAAAAATTGTTAGACTTATATCAAAATTTGTTACGTGTTTACTAGAAATTTCTACATTATATAGTAAAAATTATTTTAAGAATTTCTCCGTGTGCCAAAATTTGACGTTATAAAGTTGATTTATGCAGTAATCAGAGACCAAAATCTATAATTTTTTGTTTATCTGGTATTATTAAGTGATAAAATATCATTCGCTGCTATTATTTATTAATTTTGGTCAATTTATTATTAATATTAACTCATCAGTAAATGTGATTAATATATCAGATTTGAAATTTAGTAGATAACAGTACTGTTTGGGTAAGTGGTCAGCGCGCTCGACTCCCATTCCAGAGGTCCAGGTACGATTCTCGTCGCCGCAGAAAAATTTCTTTCTTTCGTTTATTTCTTTCACTTAACAACATTAAATATCAATAATAAAAATAATAATAATAATAATCATATTCGAATAAGCGCGTAAAAGTGGCCAGCAAAAAAAGAATTAAATTTTTAAAAATTTCATTTCAGTATAGAAATTACTATCTGAGAGAGTAAAATTTAATACAAAGCAAGTATAACCGTCCGTTACTATATAATATAGTAATTCTTCCTGCATATGTAGTAAATTTTAATATCTAGTTTTCTCAGTGTATTGTTGAGAGGCTTTCTTTGTGCGCAGATCGCTGATGGAGATGATTTCTGGAAAGGCTCGTACGCTTTTTTGTCGCCGTCGCTCGATGCGATAATCGATGCGAGATCGAACCGCAATATCCTCGTTGTTTCGAGGTAAAGGATTGCGCAACGCTAGCGATAGATAGCGATAAATGCATAAGTAGTTCACACGCACTTCCGCGATGCGGGCACTCTTTCGCATTAAGCTACGGCCGGTGCGCGGTAAAGCCCTTTAAAGAGATGGTAAATTGAATTTTTGACAAGCCGCTGCCGCCGCTGATGGCTACCTCAGCAGCAGCAGCGCCGACGGTAGGAATATTATTACGACTATCTGTGTATATAGATATAGCCGCGGAGCGGTGCGCACACGCAAAGGAGAGAAAGGAGTGACGCGATCTCTATTAACCCCGAGCGGCGGCTCGGTGATGGAGTTCAATTTCGCGATGGGAGTGCGGCCTCTGCAGCACAGAGGAGAGAAAGAGTATGGAGAAGGACTTCATCGCTGCTGTGGTACTTGTTATTACGCGCGAGCGTAATTCATTCGATCCTCGTTACTGCCCGCACCTATGAATGCGTTGACGAGTTAGTGGTAACAGTCGAGTATGTCGGACGTTGCCGCGGCGGTCGATGGAAAAAAGTTACTCGACACATTATGCAATTGGCTAAACACAAAGAGCCAGTGCGTCTGAATTGTGCAATGGTTGATTAATCTGAAAAAAAGAGTATTTGCCAACGAGCGCACGTGATTAGGATTCTTCCCAACTAATAATTCTCAGAATGTCAACAACGAGGACAATCCTATAAACCACTGCATTATTTCCACGCACACACACACACACAGCGTGGCATTCCCTTCTATAGCTTCTAGAACTTTTTCAATTTTAAACGCGATCGCTCAGCCGCGCTGTAAATCCTCTATAAGCAAACTAAAAGCTCCTTCGCTCGCGCGCCGATATTGTCTGCATCTTCCAGCGAGACCAGCGTTAATTAAAGGAGGAGGTCCGGCTTTTTTCTATGAAATCCAATCAACGTTTTGAAATTCCGCGCGGAGCCAAGCTACGCTTCCGGTCCGCGCGTGGCGTAATCCGGTGTAGTACACACACGCATAACGGCTGAACTTTACCCGGGGGGGGGGGGGGGGAAGGGCTTGTCAGTGCGGAGCAGAGAGACGGACAGGCCGTAATGTATAAGGATGTGGCTCTTTGTTTTTCACTCGTTGGCGGCGTTTTCGAGGCGGTGAACTCACTCGCGTGAGTGTATACCTTTTCGTTTGTTTTTCTCCTGGTGCACCTCGCTGCTGCACCGTATCAAAAATTAAACAGCTTTCGGTCATTTCCTCCCGGCCGAGAGTCGATAATCGATGAATATACATGCGCGCATCGTTGGCTGTGTCAACAGCGCGGCTCATCCGAGCGCAACCCGTCGAGGTAAACATATACGTATGGAGTCGTTACATTCGTGCATGTAATCTACGCGGCGAGACACATTGATAACCTATCGTCTCCGCGCGCGGTGCACCTATTTGCCTACGGTATCGGACAGTCTCGTGTTGCTCGGCTTATACCTTCGGATGTATGCATGTACGCGATATAAATATCGCGCGTTTTAAATCCCTCAGAGTTGCGAAATATTATTTCTTTTGCGGTTCGTGCGCGAGAAGCGTTTCTTCGGATGTAAGTATACGCGTGTGTGCGACACTCGAGCCTCTGCGTATACATGGTGTTGCTCTCGGTGATGATGACCGATAAGAGAGAAAAATGCTGGGAACGCCTTATTTCGGGATGTCTCGCAGCGGCGGCGGCTTATCGAAAGCCCGATATTATTTATTTCCGTCCCCTCGAATCTCTTTTAAACTCGTAAAAAATAAGAACACAACTTTTTCCGCAAAATTAAAATTCCGCATTTATGACTTCATTTCAGGAAGGAGCTGGAACACAGCGCAGTAGATCGCCGATAGGAATATCATTATGCGCATACGCAAAACCGAAGCCCCGCGCGCGCATGTGCAGCGCTGTATCAGATGACCGGCGAGCACGTACATCACACGGCCGGTGAGCATAATTAAATGAAACTTTCTAAGGCTAGCGAAGCATCCATAATGATATTTTTTCATACAATGTATATAGGAGAATAAGAAAAGCGTCTAGAGAGATTGAGATCGATGCAAACGATACGACGAGCGAGCTGGACGTGTAGTACACGAGGAGCGAGCTCTCGTCGGAGGGAACATCAAATTAAATGAATTACGCGCATAATTGCGGGGCGATCCTTATCGCGGAGCCATCGACAAACGCTCGTAACTCCGAGCCGTGAACTGCTGGCTCACGTGCGACAGGTGCGCCGTTCGAGCGTTATGTCTGCTTCGATTTTCAGCGGCTTTCTTTCCGCGGACGCTCGAATGAATGATGAATACTTTCGTCGGGAATTAAGATAAGAACGTTATTATGCTTTCCGAATCTCTTTACTCGATGATTGATATTTCTCTCAGCTGCGTCGACGCGTGTATTAAAAAAATCAAATCGGATTCCGGATATAGGAAGACCGTAAAGTGCGAGTATACAGACGCGGGCGATTTATGTGGCAGGCCGTGCACGCGTGTTTGGGAAAGTGTCGCCTCGTGATGAATGTCGAAGAAAGCAAGGAATAATTTAAATACGGTATTCGTCATCGAGCCCCGATGAGCTCGTGACTCGAATGTCGACGCGACGACGTCGTACAAGTCCGCGCGAATGTGTATGCAAATATTTTTAACCGTTCTATTATACTGCCAGAGGAAGCGCTAAATATAAATATTGCGAAACAAAAAACGCTATTATTATTGCTCTATCGCTTCGTTTCCTCGTGTGCGCGAGGTGTGCATTCCGCGTATAATAGCACAGACACACACAGTAGGCCGCGTATAAGGCAAAGCGAGCGCGATGAATATCTACGGGGGGTATGCAAAGCACTCCGTGTTCGCCATAACAAGCACCTCATTGACCCATTGCTGGGAGAGCCCGGTCGCGCAGCGGCTATTATATCGTTGGCCGGCGCGCGGCCAGCCAAGCGTGGAACCAGTTTACCGGGTGGGTGGCACCGGAATCTCTCTCGGCGCGCGCGCGCGCGCGTTTGGCTTGAATATAGAATCGACGCTTTTTCCCTTCCTAGATGTATAGCTATCTGGGATTTTTAGACGCTTCCGCGTATCTGCCGACGTTGCTGCTTCCCAAGCATTTCGCGAAATTGGCGAATTCGCTCATTATCCCCTCGCTGCGAATTCAATGTATATCGGATGCGCCTCGTCTCCCGCGCGATATCGTCAGCAGCAGCAGCAGCAGCAGCAGCGTGTATGTAGCTACACAGCGCGAGAAGATCAGAAATCCCGTTTACGTAGGCAATAAGCAGCCTCCGCGCGCGAATTCTTTCGCAATATCCCTCCCCCCCCCTCCTCTCTCCCGGTGTCTTGCACGCGCCGCTTTTAAAAGCCTACTGCACACAGCCTATAACGTAGCCACACACGCAGATAAGATCCCGGGTTATACGTATGCAGGTTCACGTGAGAGAGGCGAATATCCCGAGAGGGACTGCTGCATGGAGAAGAGAAGCAAGTCTGCGCGAGAGAGAGAGAGCGGGTGTAATTGGTGCCGAGAGGGCAGGCTGATCCTATCGGTCGTTGGATCGAGATCCTCGCACCCGCGACGAGGAGCCGCACCCGCAGCGGAGATTCTCGCGAGAAATTCAAAACGGAGGCTCGCTCGAAGCTTCGACGCTTTATGCGTGTGTTTATTCGCGCTGGGCGTGAGATGCGCGAGCGATCCCTTTGTCGAGATTTCTCTACGGAGTTTGCGCGTAATGAGCCCACCCGCGAGAGATTTTAAATAGCGCCTCGCCAGAGAGACTAGCCCATTGTTTCCAAGCCTGATCGCTCGTATGCTTTGCTCTTATGTGTGTAGGTGAGGCCTTGAGCCGAGATGGTTATTCAAATTTTCGATCGACCCGCGAACGTTTTTTTTCGCTTCTCTACTGTACAGTTATACGTACAGGAACTTTGTCTCTCAGTCGCGGTAATCGCTGCAGTTAGGGCGATCGCGTGCGCTGCGTAATTGCATTTCCTGTGCACAGTGCGCCGACGAGCTAATGTAAACCAGAAATCGTTCGCGACGAATTTTACTCGCTGCGCGGTGCATTACCTTATTTGCAGGATTAGCGGTTCCCGATGGATTTTCGCTCGTTGCGGGTTAATAGCGTGTCGAGGCACACACCTGTCCGGTCGGAGTTTTGGACTGACCGCAATTTTCCCCCCACCGCTCGAACTCGAGCCGGTAGTATCCGACCAGCGAAGATAGATGGCGCGCCGGCATTTTTCTCCTTCCCACATCTGAATTTGCGCGCGCGATGTTATATCTAGCTCAGCTGTGCCACCTATAAGCCAAAATCGATCGTTCATGCTATAACTGCTTATAATGTGGCTATATATAAAACTTTGAATGAGTTGCGTTCGCCAATATTTCAGCGCTTTTTATCCATACAGCAGCGCAGGGAGAGGGCGAGAAAGAGCACCGGGAGGATAACGTAGCGTGCGCACTCGCAGTGTATCATGAAAAGGGACACACGCCGGTTATCGGGACCGGATCGACTCGCGTAATTGGGCACCTAAGAATGTACGATATTGCACGCCATGCAAATGGGCCCCCGTACCCTTTGCTCTTACCCAAAAATAAATGCCGATGGGTATCTCGAGAGGGGGCCACCAAGCTGCTGCTGCTGCTACTGCCGAGTTCCCTGCAACGATCCGACGGAGATTGTGCGTGGAAGAAATTCCTCTCCCTCTCTCTCTCTCTCTCTCTCTCTTGCTCGATGCGTTTTCTCGCCTCGCGCGTTTACTCCCTCTTTATTTTTAGCTCTCGATGAGCCATCGCCGTTTTAATTTCACGCGCGTCCGTTACGTCGGCTCGAGATGGACGTAATTGCATGCAGATTCCGATTACCACTAGCTAGTCTGCAGCTACTTTTTCGGTCGGTTGAAAACTTCTGCTTCTGCAGGCAAAGAAAAAAACTTACGAAATTACACAACAGGTCGAGGGAAGCCACGCGGGCGTTATTTTTCACGAGCAATTTCGAGTGTCGCGCGCGCACGCACGCACGAGGACGAATTTACTCGGAGCCGGCCCCTCAAGAGGCCCCGACAAAGTGCCGCCGCTGGGCCTTATCGCAGCTGGCAATAATCAGCGCGCGCGTGCAATTGCACCCTTTCCGAAAAGCGAGCCGTTTACGCGCGCACCGCTTTGTACACTGCGCCATACAGCGAAGCCATACGAAACTCGCCGCAATAAATTTCCCTGCCTACATTATCATCGGCCTTATAAAAATCCTCGCAAAGTATCCAGCGGAGAGCGGCGCTTTCTCTCCTTTCATACCGCCAGAGCTGCTGATTAGGTATAAAGCGTCGCCGAGACTGCGCACGCGCTGTCACAATGTGAATTGTGAGCTCCTCGGAATCCTATTACAGCGCCTAAACGGGAGCGCTTTAGTGTTATCACTCGAGAGAGCGAGGGAGTAAAAAGGGAAGAAATAGAAGGGAGAAAGGAGTGGACGCGCCTTATTTCGAGCTGTCTACAGTAGACGAGAGGGCAGCGGCAGGAGTTTCTCTCTTAATTGGCGGCTTTTTATTCGCGCCGCGGCTACAAATTGTCCGCGCCGTAGGTATGCTCGACGTTGCGCGAATTACTCACGACTGTACGTACTCGGCTCTCTAGCTTGGCTTATTGGTATGAGTTACGAGGGAAAGCCTCCGCGGGATGCGCGAGTTTTTCTGTGCTAGAAACTTGTATAAAACGGAATTTTCAACACTACGACGACGGCGATTCCGAATCGTGGATACCGATGCCCCTTTGTCTCTTCGACTCCCCCGTGTAGATTTGAGATCGAAAAGAGAAAGTGGTTTGGAGGCTCGCTTGCGCAATCCTCCACCTCTCGCTCCTCAGAAATGCACGTCGTTGCAGTGCGCAGTGATTAAGCGTATCGTGGGAGCGACTGTCGCGTTGACAACTTTTCCGTCGCTTTCCGCACCTTTGTATAATGAAAGAAAATACGGCCTACCTCCTCAGAGACTCGGAAAAATGAGTTCGATTTTGTTTCTACTATACTAATTAGAGGTACATACAAATACACAACAATGCGCACTTATTCAAAATATTCCCACCAAGCCGCGCAGCTGGTGAAAAGAGAAGAACAAACGCATATCCCCGTCATCCCACGATATGGAATGCGGCGAGACTCGGCGGTCGGGATATTTTGAAATTCAAAGTTCCGCGCGGTCTGCCAGTCGTCTGATGGCCAAAGCGGCGCGCTATAGACTATGCAAGGACGGCTTCTTGCGCTCTCGCGTAAAAACAATCGCGTCTTCCAGTCTCGCAAGCTCCATTCGCATTCACGAGGTGGGGGACGGTCGAGAGCTATGTCTGGCATTTTCACGAGAACCCTTTGATTCCGCGGCGCTGAAATGACCGTATCGGGACTATAGCGAACGGCCACCGTGTGAGCGACTGCCTTGCGGCGGATGATCCGTATGAATCGCGTTGATATAATCGGAGCGAGTATCGAAATCATCGATCATTCAAATCCGGGAAACGAGTCTAACAAGCTGGATGGAAAAAAATGTCCTTAACACAATTAAAACAATCCCCCCCCCCCCTGATCCGGGGCGCAAAAAGCGGTCGCAGCATTCCAGAAATAATCACTCTCCGCTTGGAAAAAGACCGGACGAGAGGAGTCACGACGAACTCGTATTTATATCCAGCAAAGAAGGAGAAAAAAAAATATCGTATCGGTGATTCCGCTCCCCTCGATTTTTTCCCAGCTCGCATTACCGTCGTCGTCACATCGTGTCCGAGCAGCTCGTGATTCGTCCAAAACGAAGAGAATCGTCGCGGCCGTCATCTCCGTAGAAATATACCTACGGCTTGTGTGCGCTTGCGACGAAGACGAGCTTTTTGCTCGGCTGCAGGAATGCCGCGCACTGCACTGGAACGGCGGGTCGTTTGAATCGGGCGCTGATTGCAACGGAACACGTATGTGTACACCGCGAGACAGTCGTCGTCGGCGAAGCTACGCAGCTATATGTATATTGTATATGTATGTATACTGCACAGACTACCCCCCGAGGCCGCACCGGTTGATCGGCTTGGAATTTGTAGCTCAATTAAAGCTTTCGGACTTGGGCCGCGACGACGTTTTTCTCGATTGCGCTGGGAGATTCCTCTCTCGACGCGGCGGGATTTTCATACGCGAAAACGATATATCCCGCTACACTTACGCGTAGCTGTATACAGCTAGTACACTGTCGGAAGAGCAGCAATATATTTATCGAGCGAGAAAAATGTCCTCCGCGCTTAGCAGAGCAGCCGACCAGTTTTTCCGATTCGAGAAGATCAGCCAAGGCTGCTTTCTCAGGCCGTCGTCGAGCGGCGTATTTTTCCCGGCGCGCGCTGAAACTGATTAAAAGAATCACACACACACACAGCAGCCGACTACAGTTAAGGCAACCGTTAGATCGAACGCAGGGCCCTTTTTGCCCGACACCGCGTGGACTAGCTGCGACGACGACATCAAGCGGCTTGTTTATACGCTCGAGCAAAACACAAGGGCAGCCGATTTTCTTCATCTCTATAGGACGTGGTGTCGGCTTGATTTATCATTGCGCGGAATGCAGATGCTTCATAAATTATAAACATACAGGCCGAGGCACGCCAGGCACGAAATCCGTCAGATGCCGCGTGCTTCCTTTCGGCATCGGTAGCCCGCGCCCATTCAACTTTCAGCCTTGAAGCGCTGCATCCGCCTTTCTTCACCTTGTGTATATCCCAGCGACTATACGCTTATAACTCTGTTCTCCGGCAGTCGTTACACTCGGATCGTACCGCTGAAATCTCGTGTATTTTTTTTTTTTTTTTTGCGCCGCGTCCATCATTCAATTACACGACTCAGTGGATATCGGAGATCAGCGTCGAAAAAAGGGACTGCCCCTTACGTCACAGCGTGACATTTTGAAAACCACGACGCCCACGCGGCTAATTAGCGTGACGCGCTTTTTTCCCTCCTCCACAGCGGTCAGCGTCCTCCTCAATATAGCTCGGAAAGGAAATGTACTCGAGAGAGATCGATAATTTATCCACGCGCGCGACAATTCAAATATGGAGCGCACGTCTCACGCGCGCTGGCAAAAAAGGAAGAAACTAGCCGATATGTCCAAGCGCGCGATACTAGCGGCCATCTTTAATAATCATACTCCTAGATGCGAATGTATAAAAGAGCTCCGCTCCGCGGTGCGACGCGTCGTTGGTTTTTGCACTCGGAGCCGGTTTCGCTTAAACAGGTTGTCAAGTGTCCCTCTTGCAAGAGAGAGAGAGAGAGAGAGAGAGGCTCATAGGCGGCGATTGCGACGGACGTCTGCTGTATACATTTTTCCTCGATCTCCGCTCTCGCGAGTCTTATAGTCGGATTGAGGCCTCATTCGCATGATTTTGCAATTCGATTGCGCGCGCAGCCTCCCTTTCTCGATCTTCGATGCCAGTCATATTTCGGATCGCCTGTATACGAGCTTTCGTTATTTCTTGTTGCCTTCGCTCAACTCGCTCGGAATTTTCATGCCCGTGATCCGATTAAAAAAGAAAAAAAGAAACAGGGTGATCGACTCGTCAATCTATTCGAAAAGAAGTGCAGGAGGCGCGAGAGACGCCATACGTCATCGCGCTACTATACCGCGAAGAAAAGCACAGGGGGCAGCTGCAGCTCATCGATATGTGCGGAGGCGCGCGGCCCCGGAATTTTAGTTGCTGTAGCCCTCTCCACACCCTCTTTGACACTTTCGCTAGCCGGAGATGCGCCTCCGAATCGCAGCAGCGTGTTCGGGAGGAGAATCGAGTTTGGCGAAAAAATTCATTGTTATGGGACGCGGGGACGAGCCGAGAAAAATCGCTTCTTTCGTGTCGAATCCTAGCAGCTGCTATGTGAAATGGCTTTTGTAAATGATCGAGTTGTACGTTTTCGTGAATTATGCCGCAAGGCAGAAAATTAAAAAGAAGACGATTCTACTGTTGCAAAAAGAGCGCGATTTTTGAATACACGCGCCCAGTCACTCAATCATCTCTCTCTCTCTAGAGAGAGAGAGAGAGAGAGAGACTGCAGTGTGTCCCGCGAATATCATCGATCATTGTCATCCACGGAGATCGAGGATAAAAAATCGCGCGTGCGGCCTCTGGACAAAACAATTATAAATTATTTAATATACGTCCCGAATACACGCATCAGCGCTCTGGAACTGCCGGAGGCTACTCTTATTCCTGATTGCGCGCTCGCAGTTGTCCCGAGACTTTTTTGCCTATAGCGATTGTTCTCTCGTTGCTTCTCTTTCGTTTCGCGGGCTATACCCAGCGTTTTTTGCGACAGCGTCGGTCCTTTGTCTGTAGCTCGGCCTCCGCCGAAATCGTTGATCGGTTGCGGAAAGATGAGCCGCACTGTATGCTGATTTCGACGAACTTTATGTCCTCGAGCTTATATTTTCGGTATTTCGAAAAAAAGCTCGTTCGTAATTGACAGGCGAAGCCTCGATATACTTCGTTGTTTAATCCATGGGAATAGTATGGTCACGTAGCGGGTCAGCAAAAAAGTATGTAAAATTCACGTCAATTTTTTCCAGGGCCGCTCAGCGACACGAGCGCTCGGCTGAGTAAGTAATTAAAGTGACGTTCAGCGATGTAGGCGCAAAGCAAAAAGCTCCCAGTGGTCGATCAAGCTGTTTTCCGCGCTTGGGCTTATAATGCGGGGAACGAGTTTGTCACTTGTGCCTATATGTCCGAGACAGCTCGCCGCTGTGTTCTAACGAGTTTAGAAAATCTGTACCAGTAATTACCGCGGCGCAGGGGTTCGAATTAATCTTCGCTTGCGTGGGTGATTTCGCTTTCGTAACAGACCGCGCTGTGTATAGGGAAATTCCGCGGTTGAAAAAAATTTACATAAGCCGAGAAACCGCTGTAAACGATTCCATTTCGAGTCGAGAAGCAGCGGCGCTGGCAAACCGCTTTTTGCGCGTCTTTGAAATTATGATCTCGCAATTGCGGCCTTATAAAGGCTCAGAAGCCCCTCGGCTCTATTTTCTCGATCTCTCTCTCTCTCTCTCGAGCAGCAAAAAAAGCGTCCAAGAGCGCGGCAAATAGTCAAATGGCGCAAAAAAGGGAAGCCTCGACGTCGAAAACAAGCGACTCGCGGCCGACCTCCTTAACAATGTATGGTCGGCTCATTGCAAATGCCCGATGCTTCATTGTAATGGCTCTATCTATAATTCATCGATTTCATGCGAATCCTTGAAACAATCATGCGCCGCCGCCGCCGCGGCGAAGGACAAAAATGATTGTCATGTGAGCCGCCTGATCTTTCTCCTCTACAAACACACACACGCTTCACATTTTTCCGTCCTCTCTCGCGGAGCCTCCGTCGCTTTATTCGTCGGCGTTGCTTAAACGAACGACGACGAGAGAGAGAGCGCTGGATACCGTGGGAAAGGAAAAAAAGGAGAGCCGCGCAGTCAAGAGAGAGAGAGAGAGGACTGTATGTGCAGTACGTGATAGGCGCGCGACTTGCAAGGAGGTGTCTGTCGCCTTCCCCCCTTCTCTTTTCCGCGAGAGTTTTATACTAGGAGACGCCTACGGGCCGGTTTATCATCGATTTTGTATTTATCCCCCAGCAGTTGATTGCACGAGCACAGTCGCCCGCCTTCTTTTCCCGCTTGACACCCGTCGCGATTATACTCCGCGGAGTGATCACCGAGACTTTTCTCGAGATAAAACCGAATGCGTATGAAAAAAAAAAAAAACTACCGGCATCCAGTAGATAGATGCCGAGTACCGCGAGACCGCGACTCGCCTAATCATCTCGTCCCTCCCAACTCGGCTGTAGCAGTCGCTCTATAATACGAGTCAACCCGTATAACGAAGGGGGCATAACTCTCGGCGGCGGCAGCGATCGGACGAGCATAAGACGGAGAGAAGGGGCAAAGAGAGAAGACAGAACGGCGGCGGCAGCACAAGAAAGTCAAAGTGAGAACGTATATGCCGAGGAGGAGAGGCCGCAAGCGAGCGAGCGAGCGGTAGGGGGAGTAGTAGCAGCGAGAAGGAGAGCTGCCAGGAAGCTGGACCAATAGGGAGGCTGGAACGCCGCGAGCGTATGCAAAGTACATGACCGCCTCCGCGCGCTCATCGGCTATGCAAAGTCCCAGCGGACTCGCGACTCCGCCCCCATCGCGAGCCAGGCTTGTCTCTCGCGCTTTTCTTATACGCTTCGTTTTTGATTATCCTAAACGATTCGCCAAGTTGCACAACCGCGTAGACAGCTCGAGATTCGGGAAGCCGAGCGATTCTTACCGGGAATGAGATTCGAGCTTCGACTATAGGAGCTTGAAAAAAGCGGTGCATTTAGGGAAACTATACTCGGCAAAAAAGTCGGCATAATTGCTACACACACACACACACACTCGGCACGCGGCTTATCGCTCATGTATTTATACAGCGAGCGGCCGGCGATAGGCGCGCGGGTCATGTAAGAGAGATTCTCGTAAAGGTAAGGACGGCTTGGAAATTCATTATTAAGCCGGGCATTCGCCGCTCTCGGCAATAAAGAGAAGCGACATCGACGTGCGCTCGCCTTTGTACGCACGCTTCTGTTTTCTCCGGCGGCGAGATTTTTTCGAGGCAACGATTGATCTTCGAGTGAAGCGTGAATATTAGAGGAGAAAACGTTAATAATTCAATTAAATCCGCAAAATTAACGCATTAACGCTATATACGCTCGGGCGCAGCATATTACATAGGTAGAAAGCAATTTCGCTAATCGTTCGAGTTCCAAGCGCAAAGCATATCTCGACACAGCCGGCCCGGGGGCAATAAAGCGCCCTTTGATGCCCATGCACAAGCTCGCCTTTCTCTCTCTCTCTCTCTCTCTCTCTCTCTCGTCCGCGTAATACGAAATTTCTTTTTACTCTCGGCCACCAATATAAAGACGCACACAGAGGCAGCCAGGCGCGCTCATAAAAAGTCCATAAGAAAGCACGTACCCACACGCACACACACATTCCCCTGCCTCCTCTCTCGCGCGCAGCTGCACTTGCAAAGCCGCAGCTCTCTCTCTCTCTCTCTCTCTCTCTACACACATGTACGCATGACCCGGCGGACGTATGGCCCGAGATAATACGTAATTACGGCGATGTGCGCGCGTTAACGCACAGGTGTATGGGAGGGAAGGAGAGAGAAAAAAGTCGCGAAATTTTTTCCCGGGCTCAGCATCGCTATACACGCACACACACACACACACACACGTGTGCAGCGAATACATACACGGACGTTATATATAACGGAGAGCGGGGGTGTGGGTGCGTGTATAACGCGGCGGCCGGTGCTGTAGGGGTCGTAAAGAAGCCGTCGTCGTCGTCGTCGTCGTCGTCGTCGTCCTGGGTCAGCTTGCGTAACGTTAACGCGAAACGAGTTTTCCGCGCCGGCTCTGATAAAACTGCGCGCTTGCCAGCTACGCCCTATCGCCCGCTGCTGCCTGCGCTCTTTTTCAGCGGGGCCGATCAACTTTTCCTTTGAATTCTGATATGTGCTGCTGCTGCTGCCGCTGCAAGACGCTTTGCCCGGGCTGCTCCTTTGTTTTCCGCGCTTTGAGACTTGGGAATTTATTTTCTATACGTGAGATGGTCGTTAAAAATATATTCGTTCCCTTAAACAAAAAAAAAAAAAATAACGATACGGGGTTTTCCATAAGAATGCGAGTTTTTTCGTGCCCATCTAGGCAAACGACGGATAGTAGAAGAGCGACGAAGACGAGAGAGCGGACGGTGGCATTTTTGCGGAGCGCCAGTGGGGGCGTCTTTTGATCTCGCCGCGCCGTCGAGACGTGAACGCATTCACGCAGACTCGGCCCGGCAAAAAGATGTCCCAGCGGAGAGAGTTGGAGCTGCTGTGTCCATTCGCATTATCTGCGTAGTTAACAGCACGCGCGGCTCTGCATTTACAAGAGCTCTTTTGCAACGATAATACTTTCGCGGCTTATCCTCGACTCATCTGTGTAAAATACCTACGGATGTATAATCTCGTGGCCCTAATCTCCGATTTCAAAACGTATGTATACAACCAATCCTTATCGGTGTGCTTAATATTTGTATTTTAAAAAGTCCCGTATATTTTCCAAAAGTGGCCTGACGCGCTGCCAACACTGCCACATGATACTTACACGAGAAGTGTTTTAATAAAACTGGGCCTCGCGCGCGAGCGCGATGAAGTCATAGTCGTGACATGCCCGAGAAAAATTCACTCCATCAAACAAGCCGAGAGAGGCCGATAAGAATCTTTCTCGCTGCCGCCGGGCGATGCATCACTTAAATCGTCCCCTTTATTAATTTACCTAATATATTTACGAATCGGCATGTATCTCTTGCGGCCCATCTCTCTCCCTCTGTATAGTCCGCGAGGAGCATACAGCGCCGGGTATTTATTTTGAAGGCGAAATAACGACGCTGGATCGATGCCAGGCGCCGTAAATTTTCTTCGCGGAGCGAGAAAAATGGCGCGAATGCCTCGTCCTTTCTGCTTCATTCCTTCATCCTCGCGCGCGCAAGTTTCTCTGTCTCTCTCTCTCTCTCTCTATCTCGGAGTTTTATTATTACTCTTTCTTATTCCTCGCGCACTGCGCAGCTACTCGCGTTACATCCCCTTCCGCAGTCTGCCGGCTTCATCGCGCTTATTCCGCCTTGAATCCCATCGCAAATCGTGTCTACTCGGAACCTATAGAATGGCTGCAGAGGTGATAGAAGGTCTTGTCCATTTTTTTTTAGATTTTTACAAATTTTGCAATTACGTAGTACTCGCTGGAACGTAAAACAAGCTCACCAAACAAAGCCCAAAATCAGCCAAGCAATCACCCGCAACCGCATCCCTCAAAGCCCGCATACTTGTACTTACCCGGCCGCAGCAGCATAAAATTGGAAAATTCCCTTGCAGCGGCAGCAGCGAGCGCTCAAGGGGTATACAGCAGCGGAGGGATGCGAAAGCTCGCCGCGCGCCGGTAGTGGGAGCTTTTCTCTCCCTCTCGTGAGGGGCAGGGGGGGGGCGCACCTCCGCGAGCGCGCGATCCATATTTTACAATATGGCCGGGGCGCCGCTGCAGCGCCGGCCATAGGCGGCGTTTTCTGATGTACGCAGGTCTGGCTCGACGATTGGTCGATAGCGCCGCGACGTCGCCCTCTTCGCGCCGCGATTTATGCGCGCGAGGCTCTCCGCGCACCGACGCCGCGCTGTGTATACTATACATCTCTCGGTATGCAGATGGGGAGGCGATGGGCGGATTTTTTTATCAGCCCCCCGGGCTCGTCCTCTTTTTCCCGCCGCTGTTGCTACGTGGGGGAGAGGAATATTTTTCTCGTATGCGGGGGAGGTTTTTTAACGGCCGCTGAGGCGCGTGAATTTTCCAGCATGGCTGACGCGCTCAGTTGATGCAACTCGTTCGTCTGGAAATTTATCGTCGCGTATTTTCGTCTCTCGTCGGTGTATATTTAGATCGTTCGCAGAAATGTGTCGGTCTCGCCTAACGAAGTTACGAAAGCCGTAAACCCCTTGAAACGACTGGGCGAAAATCGATACAAACGAGCGAGAGACACTGGCGCGGAGAGGAGAAGCATATCTCGATTATTGGTGAATAAACGCGCGCGGTATGGTCGTGAAAATCGGAGAATAAACTCGGAAAAGTTTGACGTCCGCGAGGAATCGTATAAGACGCCAGGGAAGAGAGAGAGGAACTGCGCGTAATGACGAGAAAGAGAAATAAAGAACGAGAGAAACGAGAGAAGAGTAGGGGCGAGATAATATTTCGTGAGCCGTAGTTTCGCTCGCCGTGCAGACAATAGCGAATGGCAAACAAAGAGTTCGAAGATACGTCCTCGGCGAGTCGTAAGAAAACGCGCGCGAGGCTAACGACATCGCCTATATACTTCTCGCCCGATGCAAAGATTCTTAATTCTCATCTCCTCCGAAAACAAGTCGTGCCGAGCAAAAAAAAAAAGAAAGAAAAAAACAAAAATCTCTCGAAAGAAGCGACAGTGTATGAGAAGCAGACAGAGATAAATAGAATTCCCGGCAAAAAGAAGAAGAAGCACCAGCAGCGCCGGCATCGGAGGGAGGGCGTAATATCCCGAGCAAAACTTTTCACTCAACGCGCGCGCGGGGTGAGAGAGAGAGAGAGAGAGAGAGAGAGAGAGAAGCGGCGAAGGGGCGGAAAAACTGGCGGAGCGCCGGCGCTGCGGGGCGGGTAAGAAGAACGAGGAGGAGAGTCGCGAGATATATGTATATAAGCGCGAGGGAAAAAATGAGAGAAGCGTAAGTACGAAGGATGTAATGCTCGCGCGGGAGGTGTCCTCTTTTTCCCCGGGAAAAGAATGATAATAAGCGAGGAAAATAATTGCTAACGAAATCGTGGACTTGCAACACGCTGCCCATAAAAACGAACGACCTCCCAGCGATTCGCGATTTATAAGCGAAAAAAGTCGCGGATGTATAAAACGCTTCTCATATCATAACTCGCCTCGTACACTGGAAAATCCCGTCCACGCTCGGAGATTGATTCGCAGCGCATTGTGTGTCCCCCTTTTAATTGCGCTTAATTGTTATTACCAATTCCCATCAATCGGCCGCATAACGAGCCGTTTTTTTCTACAAGCAACTCACCGATCGCGCGGTCTTAAACATTCATCGTCGCGAGCGTTAGCTCTATAAACCTGCTCTCGCCCCTACTCCAGAGCACGCTTCAATCAGCGCGGGGAGAAGGAGCGCGAAGTGCGTCCATGAGGGACAGCGTGAGAATTGGAGCTCGAATAGAGCCGGGGGAAAAACTCACCTTGATTATGCTCGCGGCTCTGCTTCTATCTCTCTTTCTAATGGGCGAAAATCCCCGTAAATGGCCACTGGATGTATGTGTGTGCGTAAGAGCTGGCGTCTGTCATATAGATGTGTATGGAATTGAACTTTGATGAAAACATAAAGCGGTATCATATCGCTTTCTAAGATCATTAGACAGAGAGAGAGAGAGAGGACATTATTCGCGAGCGGGTCTATGTGAAATTTATGAGTCGTGCGGCTACCGTCTTTCCGTGTGATATCTGTTTTCAGGTTCGATCGCGTTGGGATATAATAACAGCTTACAACTCATGGAATGGTCGATGATGGGGGAAAACGCGAGGATTCTACGACGCAGGCTTCTCTCCACTCATTTTAATTGCGACCTGCATAGCTACGCTTTGTTTTTTCGACGATTACAGCAGCTTTCGAGGAATTTCGACTATTCCGTGTAATAATCCCCCTCGCTAATGAAGCATCATCTCCGCAAGCACAAAGACCGCCAATTCAAAGCCTCTTCCCATGCACACACATCTCCATATCCAAAGCGAGAGTTTATCCGCGCACTGCGGAAGCGTCAAAGTCGCCGCCGATAGACGGCTCCGCTGCATACTCAGCAGCATAGCTCTCCCGTCAAAGGACGCGCACTATACACAGCACCTGCAGCGCGTGACCGACCACCTACCTAGCCTAAATACGAGCTACATCCTTCGCGTGTCACGCGTCGCTCAGGATGTGACGGCATTGACGCTGCGACGACTCTTCTGCGTGATCGAGCCGCTGACACGCCATAAGTAAATTATCGCGATGCGGGGTATTATATACAGTATAGGCGCTCAAGGAGATTCTAAGGTTGCGCGAAGGAGTTATACACAAGCCGAGCTTGTCATTGAGCACATGACGCGTTTGTTATTTCTGAAAACACGTTCGTTATAAGCGAGATGGTTTTATTTGTGTTCGCAGGTGTCAGTGGAAACAGCCGAGATGGTCGGACAACGCGGTGTACATCGAGGGTGAGTATATGGCTAATTAGAAATTAAGCAGATAATAATCCGCGATTGCATCTCGCCGGCTGGAAATTCGAAGAATTAAGTAACGATTAGCGGCGTCCGGCTTAATTGCCCGCGCAGGAGGAAATTTCGCGATCGAAAATGTATATGCCGGCGTGGAATCGTAATTGCCGGGGCAGCCAGCGGATCAATTACACGGCATAGGCGGTGCTCGCGCTGAGAGATATCATAAAGTGGCTTTTTAAAGGGCCGCCGCCGCCACTGCTACTCTCGACGCTAGTATCGAATCGAGCGCATAAATAGTGCAATTAAGCCAATAACGCAATGCAATTAACGGCAGCGCGGACCCACCTCGCGATTGATGTACTCGCGCGATAATGGTATTTCAGTCCAACGAGTCCCGCTCGCTGTAATACGGTATAAACAAAAGTCGGAAGTAGAGAGTAAAAGTTTATTTGCGAAAAAGCTCATCCAGGTGAGTGATCGCGCCGCGGCTGCAGATGTCCAATCAGAGATGAGCTGCGGCCGCGGCTAAAAGTTGATACACAAGCCGCTCGCAAATTCAATTAAAAGTTGAGCTTATTAGGTTGGACAATGAGTCCCCGCGGAGCAGCGTGTCCCGGCGACCTCTGGAAAGCAGGAGAGCGAGCGAGCGAGTATAAGGGAGGAGAAAAACGAAGAGAAGCAGCAGCGGCTGGAAGATCTCCGGGAGGGGGTGACAGGCAGCGCAGCAGCAGCGGCAAGTAACGAAGTGGGCACGGGGTTATACTAATGGGGTTCTTGCTGATTCCGCTCGGCTAGCGGCTTGATTAAGCTCCGCCGCGACGCCCCGGGAAAATATAATGACTTTGCTCTGCAAACGCTGGAAGTCGAAGGCGGTCCACACCCTTGCTCGCGCGCACGTTTTCACGCGGATAACTCCGGGATCACGTAGCAGTCCTGGAAACCGTGATTTCTCTTCTCTCTCTCTCTCTCTCTCTCTTGGCATATCGACTGGGCAGCCGCTGAAAGTTAATTGTCGATGGTCTGGAAAAATCATTGTCTCCCGACGACGTGTATAGGCTCGGCCCATTATTATGGATGCGATATTCTCGCGTTATTGGATCATGATGGAATTCGGGAGAGATCCGTATACGCTGTACATCAACTTTCATCTCATTCTCCCTCTCTCTCTCTCTCTCTCTCTCTCTCTCTATCAATTGTCCGCGGGATTGCTTTTGTTTTTAATCGAAGTTTCAACTATTTAGAAGCGCGAGAGCGGCGAAAGCCGAGAAGAAACTTTATTAATCTGCGCCGGACAATACGATCCAGCGGCAGCTCTCGTTTGGAAATAAAAATAATCAATCCTGCTGCAGGCTTTAATGTACCGGGGTATAGTAGACCATTAGTGCTCGGTGACGTAAAAAAAAGGAGTAGAGCAGCTTGCTGGTTACAATACACAGACATCGCGTCGAATAGGTTTTCCCGAATTGGTCGCCAGGCACAGTATACACCCCCGTAGAGGCAATCTCGAGCGTAGGCGCGAGATTAAGGGAATAAATTTCTCTCGAGCCGATAATTGTATTGGTAGTTTCGGTAACTAACGATCGAAAAGTCGTTAGCGCCACGTCCGCCAGCGAAGACTTGTGTTCTGCTGTAGCAGTACTGCTACCGTGCGCCGCCGGAGAATTAAACCGCTAATTCATTTGCGAGCCGCCGTTATTCACGAGAATAATCTCGATGCGACCGTTATTATCCGGCGATAAATAAAATAAAGCATATCCGCAACCCTTTGTTCGCGCGGATATCGGAAAGCCGCACGCGGCGTACACGCGAGAGCCATTCTCAGGCCGCAAAGAGAACACAGTGACCCCTTGATCTCTGAAAACGGCGACACAACTCGGCTCTCTCTCTCTCTCTCTCTCTCTCGCTCGAGTGCGAGAACTCGAGGCGCGAACTCTCGCGAGAGAGAGAGAGAGAGAGGCAGGGCGATAAATAAGGGCCGATGCATACGCGGGTGAGAGAGTTCAGTTCGCATAGCCGCGACGGGCCTTTATATGCACGCTGCAGCGGGACGTTTATAAGGCATCGCGCGCATTGCATCGCAAATAATGCACTGCCGACGCAGCGGGACGTCCCTCTCTCTCTCGGATTCGAGCGCGAGAGCGTTATTCTATATCACTCGCGGCCGCCGCGACTATTTATGTGGCCGGTTGACTGAAGAGCCCAAGGAGCATGAATACGAATGCGGAATATCGAGCTGTTTTATGCGTGAGCGAGTTTATATAAGACTGCATATTGTTCACGGCTGAGTGGTGTGGACGGCGCACGCGTAAAGTGCATTTTCTCTATCTCTCTCTTTCATCTAACACTCATCGCATACGCGTGCATTATCGGAAAGCTGCAAATCATCGTGTTTCTTTACTTCTCGAGGTATAGGTACACGAGTGAATTTATTGCGAGCGGAGATCTCGTCTCTCGATGTAAAAATAACGAGTAAACGCGGCGCATGAATACATCGAGCGAGCGAGCGCGGACGAGTTAATGGTCTCGTTGCCTTATTTCTCTCCAGGAGAAGCTCGCATGAATTAGTTTTTTGTCTTCATATGCGCGAGAGCAGCTTTTTTGCCCCCTTAGTTGACCGGATTTAGGTATGCCGGGGATCGATGCAAACTCCGATTTTATGCACGCTGCAGTGTGTCTTTTTGATTCGACCGCGAGAGAGAGAGAGAGAGAGAGAGAGAGAGAGAGAGAGAGAGAGAGAGAGAGGGTAGTCTCCCGAGTCCGTGTATTTTTCTCGCTGACGCACGGCTATTTCTGCGAGAGAAGGGGTAATTTATGCGGATAAGTTTTTTCTCTACCTCCCCGTTCGAAGCTTATACCAGAGATCGTTATTGATACGTTCGCTTATTTTCGTAGCTCCAGATGCCGCGCGGAGGACTCGCTGAAACGGTTGTTATTACGAGTCGCAAAAATTGCCGAACGTAATAATTAGCAAGGGTGACGCGTGAAAAGAAAGCGCCACCGGCTCGAGCGAGTGTATCGCGGCCTCGAAATCTCCGAATCCAGCTGCAAGCTCTATTCTCTTGCGCTTGAGCGACGTTTATTATACACACGCAGAATATCTCAAAGAGACTATGGTACACAGGCGAAATCTCGAGGCGCGCATCCGACTTAGTCCGCGCAGAAAGAGTTGCTCGCACGGATATATACACGGACGGAGCGAGGGTAGCCGCGCTAAAGGTGAAGCGGCTGCGTAAATTATCCCAGCGGTGTGTACTTACCCGGTGATTTACAAGCGGCCAGCGCGGCTTTGATTTACACGCGCTCGCGGGATTTTACGAGTGACTCTCTCACTGCAGTGCATACGCGCGCGGAGAGTAGCCTCGGCTCTCTCTCTCTCTCTCTCGCACACGTGTCATCTTTCTCGTTCTCCCGCTTGATATACAATTCGGAAGGAATAAAACGTCAATTACCGCGGCGGGGCTGGCGCGGATTAATCATTTCGCGCCGTGAGAAGATCCTCCTCCCGCGCACCCGTTGTTGTTCTGCGGATTAATCACTTTGCATAGACGATTCGTAAATCCGCGGATATAAGCCTCGCGGCGTCGCTGATGGCCGCGCAATCCAATAAACAAGGAATCGACGCATTCCGCGCCATACCGCGGCACTAAAACTTTATAGGCCAACAAAGCAGAACAAAGTCCAAAGGTGGAAGCTCAGCGGCGCTGGCAGTCCCTCTCGCTCGATATATACTTATACCGCGGGAGGAAGCAGCAAAAAAGGCGGAAATCCTAACGCGGCAATCGATATCGCGCTGCACACACCGACACGCGGGGACTAGCGCGCGCGCGAGAGAGAGAGAGAGAGAGAGAGCATAAACCATTTATCAGGCCGAGCATAGGCCGTATACGTATATGTGTGTGTGTGTAGGGAGCGTTCGGAAGGAGGCGCGAAAATAAAAAGTGAAAGGCTAAGGAACTTGTCATAAAATCGAAGGGCTCGCTCTCTCGCGAGGACGTAGATGAAGAGCTCGCGTGTATGTGTGCGAGCCGTATACCGGCGCTGTAAGACCGGTAAACGACGGTCGTTCGTATTGCCGGGCTATGAATCGCCGGAGCGTGAGATCGTAAAGTCGAGCTTATCATCGGGCGCATCTTAATGTAGGGTGCACGCATATACTGCCCTCTGTGCTCTATCTACATAAGTATGAGAGTGTCTGCGTCTGTTATCGTGTGCGAGAGAGAACGGCGCGCTATAGAGTGCACAGGTGTCCAACGCCTCAAACAACATCTTTATGCCCGTGCGCGCGCGAGTATCTCTCTCTCTCTCTCTTTTTGGAACGCGGTACAGTTTTGCGCCGAGGGAAATGTATTCGTTTGATGGAATACGAAACTTTGTAGTATCATTCAACTTCGGAATTTACAAAAGGAACGAAGCAACTTTCGCCCATATACTCGTCCTCCCCTCGCGCGCAGTCCACCTTCGCTTATGCAATATATTATCCAGGCGAGCTTATTTCGCACGCGCGTATGAGAGATGCACGCGTGTATAGCCAAAAAGCAAAGGAAGAGAGAGAGAGAGAGAGAGAAACGTCATAATTTTTGAATTTTATTATTATTGCATATCGAAGGCATTTTTCGGGCCGCCTCGTTACATGCCTCCTCTCTTCCACGGCTTTCGTTTTTTCCACTGCCGCAGCACCGACTGATTGACGGTTTTTTGCGAAACGCCGCGAGAGAAAGAGAGATGCGCCGAGATTAGGCTTTTTGGCACTGCTCTCGCCCTTTTTTTATTTATCGGCGTTAAATTTGCGGTTTGTGGCATTTTACAAAACGCTCGACTGCGCCGTGTGATGAAGCGAGAACGGATATTTTCGAAAAACCGACTTCTGCAGCGCAAGAGAACAGTGGAGGAAGAAACGAATACGACGGTGTACAGGAATAAGCGGCGGCGCTGGAAATCAAAGCCTCTCGCGACAAATGCATCCTGCGCGCCTAAAAAAGGAGCGTAAAAAAAGAGTAAGAAACAAGCCAACGACCCACACAATCACCGAGAGAAAAAAGAGAGAGAGAGAGACAGGCCGGAGTAAGTGGATCAGAATAGCCCGTCGAGGATCGATCGATCGCTCGACTTCTCTCTTTCTTTCTTTCTGCACGTATACGTACACAGACACACACACACACACACACACACGTGCGCGAAGGAATCCCGTGGAATGGTCGCGAGGAGAGGAGAAAAAGCCCGCGAGGCATCGCTCTCGTGGATCTTATTCAAATATAGAGCCGCGCGGTGGCGCGTGCAGCGCTCGCTTTGATCTCGCCGACACTGTCGGCATCTGATTAGCATCCCCCGCCGCCTCGCGCGCCAACGAGCCTCCTCGACATGTCACCGAGCGGCCGGCTCTTTCCTTCTTTCTTCGCTCGTTCACTCTCGTCTCGACTCGTCTCGTCTTCTTCGCTCGAGGCTGTAAAAAACTAGAGCAGCGCTGTGTACGCAGAAAATTGGAAAAGGTGATAATTGGAATAATTTGCTTCGCCGAGTCTGCTGATCGTCCTCGGCTTTATTTACAGCTGCTGTTCTCAGAGAAACTCGACTTTTCTTTTGGAATTGTATAAGTGCACATTCGAAGCAACACAGGTTACAGTGAATACAGTGTCGTAGAAAGGAACTTAAAACTATCGTAAGATCATTTTATTATTGGATACAAACTTTTCGAAGCAATTTTATGCTAAACCATCCTCTCCGCTAGTTTTTACTCCTCCGATCCAGCGCACTACGCCTTGTACCATCGCGAGGAAAAAACGCCGGGCCGCTGAGTTATTCCGGCTTCGGCGACGACGTCATTTAAATGTCCCGCGCGGCTTTTTAGTCGCTCATCTCCGGAGAAGCTACGAGCGACGTGTCCCAGACTAGGAAGATCGAGGAGGACGAATCGTCGAGGTATGCGCGCGCGGCCTCGTTTTCGAATCAGACGCGAACTGCACCTGCGCAGCCGCGGGAGCTTTAAATCGTCACCGCTGTACGATTACTTGCGGGGATGTAGGCTGGACGAGGAAGTCGTTCTCGCTTGTTTCCCAGTGAAATAGTACACGCTATGACGCTTTTCGAGAAACGTTTCAATCCTCCGAGTCCCACTACTGTAGCTTTCAATCCAGTTCTAGCGATGTCGTGTCTGTCATCGCAACGATTAAACACACGTCAGTCAGGCGGCATTCCGACGAGGCTGCCCGCGAACAATTAGCCCTTCGGTATAATTGTCATTTCTGACCTTCCGCGCATACCTGTACATCCGATCTAATAATATGCGATCCTCGTAACAAAACGATCGACGATTATCGTGGCAATTATGCCGTCTCATTAATTCCGCGGCAATTACCTCCCGTCTCCCTCTCCCTCTCTATCTCGTCCTCGTTTTCTCGTTACCTTTATCCAGCTCTCCTCTGTATCATCATCTCCCGCACGTACGTACGTACACAGCACTCGCTTCTCTCTCTCTCTCTCTCTCTCTCTCTCTTGGTTACCATATAACTTATGAGCTTTGACGGGGGCGCGAGTAGTGTTCGCCGCCGCGAAGAGAGAGGATCCGCTGCCGCAGTTGCATTCGTCCTGTCACGCGGCAAATTACGCTCCGGCGAGGGAGTATCTTTGTGCGGCGCTGTCGAACTCTGACCCTTCTCGCGCGCGATTCAGGAGTTAATTATGTTACTGCCGCGCGCTACGTACCTTATTGCCAATTCCCTCTGCCGAGGTCGTCTCTCGTGGAGTTTTTGCATGAGAGCTTATAGGTATTCTCAATTTCACGGGAAATTTAGTGTGCGCGTTTCGACTTCTCGTTATATATATATTTTTTTTTTCGGCGTCGGTGAGCTCAAAGCCGAAGAAGCGGTAAAAAGTAGTTGCATCATTGCGAAAAAAAACAGTATATCCGCGAGATATTCCGGATTCAGGCGGCGCTTTTGCCGCGATGTAGATTTGTTTGCATTTAAAAATCAAATCGCCGGCCGCCACACAGCTGTTATGCGCGATCGGTAGGTATGCAACGTTGCTGCTCCGGCGGCGAGTTCTCTCTATACGGAGAGAGCCGGACAATGCTCGCCAGTTTTTGCGTCGTTTGCCTCCTTCGGTGGATCCCTTTCTCTCTTTCGCTTACTCGCTTTCGTCATCTGTCTTTCTCGAATTCTCCTCCGGACTCGTCTTCTCTTCGTCTTCATCGGTTGTCGAGCGAAACTTTGAAAATCCGGTGCAAGCGCGCGAGGAATGCGAGCCCGCTATGCGCCGAAAATGGACGTTGTGCATAGAGAACGAGAGTGAAAAATTTTCAGTAATAAAAATATAGAACTGCTTTTTTATTTCGGTGCGTACAGCATCCCTTCTTAAAAAAGAGATACGATAAAAGTGAAGCCGACTAAAACGAGATTTGATTGGATGCTTTTAAAAGGGCGCGAAAATACAAAATCTGGAAAATATTTACGAATTAAAATTGATTTAATTTTTACAAAGTTATTTATGATATAAATGCAAATTGAATAAATAATAAAACAATTGATACATTAATTAATAAATTTTAATTTGATATTAATTAAAATAATATTTCTAAATTGAGAAATTATAACCTCAAAACTTATGTCCAAAAAGCATAAAAATAGAAGCAGTTGCTCGCGCGAAGCGCGCAAAATGTCACTAGTCAATTAAACCGATCGAGCTCGGACGAGCTTATGTTTAAAATATAGTCGATAAACGCGACTCAAAGCCTATATACGCACGTATAAGAGCAATTGCGCCGACATTGCCTCGCTACCATGTACACAGGCGAGCCGTGTCCCGATAACGATGAATTTTTCAGCGTGGGAAAGAATCGTCGAGGCTAAATAAAGCAAAGCGTGTACGCTGCGCATACAGAGAGAAAACGAGTCCCGACTATACGCGCATTATACCGATAATCCCCGCGAGCTCGTTCGGTGATAAGCCCTCGCACCTGATGCATGAAAAGAGAGAAGCCGCGCGCGTCACGCTCGTCCACATCCATCTCCGGCGGAGCAAAAAGCGCGTAAAGTAAGGGAGGAGCGCGCTTATATGCAGTAGCGCAATTATGCGCGCCGTCGCGCATCTATCTCTCTCCTGTGTGCGTATGTGCGTGTACGAGAGGAGGAAAAAGATGACAAACACGTGCGGAGAACAGAGCGGCGGAAAATATAAATTTCAAATCGAGCCAGCGTTCGACCCCCTCTCATTTTTGCCGGAATTTCGTTGACTTAATTTCATATCCAATTAGATTACATCAAATCGCCGAGGAAAAAGCTGATCCGCCGTTCTCTCCCGCGGCGATCCTTTTCTGCATTTTGATTCTTTATATGCTATTGACTCGTTCTCTGTCTCGATGTGCCGCCGCCGGCGGGATGTATCTGCCTTTTTCTGCTGCTTCCTGCAAGGAATATGTTCACTCGTTAGTACACACACGATAGCATCTCGATATTATTGATTAAAATTAATTCTCGCCGATCGCGGTCAAAGTGCAGCAGCGCGAAATTACAGCGCGCGAGCGTCGGAGAAAAATCGACGAAACTCCTCGTCGGATGCATGAAAAATTCGCGAAGCTTGCATAATTGTTACGCTCGCCTCGGCTTCATCGATCCTCACCTCGTGATTCCTCGCTCGGCGATATAATGACGCATCGCGCTGCACCGATAACGATCCGCCGTCCTAAATCACCGCGTCGCCCCGTAAACAAACGACTCGTCTTCGGCCGAAGACAAAAGCCCGATCGATCAGCCGCTGCTTACTCGCGTTATATCGCCGAGCAGCCTACCGAAATTCACCAGCGAAAAATTAATCCGTACCAGCGTATACACACAGAGCGTTTACGTATAATTGCGCGGTACGCGCGCGCGTCGATGATAAATAAGCGACGGACAGGCGGCAGGAAGAAGCTTAAAAAATCTCTTCCGGCGAAAGGCTTGTCGGCAGCAGCAGCAGCAGCTGATCGTATAAGCGCGCGCGTGCATCGAGAGGCGATGAAAGAGTTCGATGAAATAATGACGGGGCCCGGCCGATAAATGCTACGCCTCTGATGCCCAAGCCGATCGTTTACGAGAGAGAGAGAGAGGCTTGAGGCCATCCGGTGGGCTAAACTGTTGTCGGGCGAGAGCTGAGAAGGTGGTTTTTGAAATGTCGTCGCTCGATTTAATGTATTAGTCTTCGAGCATTGCTGAATATAATCCATTACATTAATTAACGGCGCGAGGACGACTGCTGAGGAAGCGAGTACATAGGGAGCGAGGATAAATAAAAGATGTCTTTCGAGACTCGATTCCAGTTCTGAATCCTGGGAAGAGCGCGCACGAGCGGTTTTACGCACTTTATTGCCTTTTCTCTCATGAGATAACGAATAGTGTAATTGCCACCCGCGGCTCTGATGAATTTTAATTCCTAGAAGAAACATCACGAATTATTTACTCGTCAAGCGCAACTTACTCGATTCGCAACGCGCTACATAGAAAGGAAGGGAGCGGCGTTCAGGGCTTTAATAGCCGGCATTTAAATATTATCAATGAAATTGAGGCCCGCCGATGATCGGACTCGCGCGACCGGTCATTAAGCCAGCCGATCTCTTTAATCGTCGTTGTCAACGCTAATCGGCATCGACGTGATTTAATTTCGAGCCGTACTGCGCTGCTTCTTCACTGACCCTTGCTTGCGCCTATACTATTGCGATGATTTTTTTGCACAGCCAGAGAGAGAAAGAGACGGCGAATTATTGGAAGACGCCGCGCGAGTGCGGCTATATAATGTATGTGAGAACGTCCGCGAGTCCACTTAGCTCGATTTTTTTCTCCAACCGCGAGCGGGTACTTTGGTTTTTGCGAAAAGTGCACACACAGGGAGATGTTTTATTTATCCCGATCTCGACGAGCGATATTGTCGCGGAGAGCCACGAGAGAGGCTTAGAATAGCGATGATACTCGCTGACCACTATGCGATGCAGCTGCGCGCGCCGTTGTAAATGTTAATGCCATATCCGGATCTACGAACGTTCTCCATTAGGACTATAAAGAGCTGATTTCGCGCGCGCGCTCATTCTACTACGAAATCATCGTAATTAGTGTCATAATTTTCTCATGTTTATTAACCAAACTCGCAATACGATATATCGTGTGTAGAGCTACAATTACACTTTCAAATCCCGTAGTCGCATCTGTATGAAGCGCCGTAAAAGAAGAAGAGAAAAAAGTGGAAACACGCTATACCCGTCGACGCTAATTTACGGCTGCAGGATATTCCAAATAAATTACGCTTCACAATGCGCGCGATGCAAAAATCCCCCCGACTTTTTTGTATCTCTTGTATCTCGATAAATCTCAACAAAACGATTCATCTTGTTAGCGCTACTGTACGTGCAGCAGTTCGCCGGCGGGCAAATCAGAGCGTGAAGTCGAATCGTGATAATGCGATACAAAGCGAGAGAGAAAAAATCCGCGATTCATATGGAGAGAAATTCGCGCCATAAAGAGCCTTGAGTAGCAGCGACAGATGCACGCGCCCAGCTTCCGAGGCTCTCGAGCCTAGGTTATCGTTTTCTACATAAATAGAAGCTCTCTGCAGTGCAGCGCTCGCTAATTGTTCAGCCTGGCGCACAATTCAGGCTCTGAATCTACCATCTGACAGTCTCTCTCGTATACGCGAGCGTTATGCAGAGTCATGCCAACTTCTTATTTAGATAGCCATCGTGTGGAGCGGTTATAGCGCGCTTTAATTAATTTACCCCGGTTATTTCTAGATTCGCGCGCGTATGCTAATGGCCCTCGCGCGCGTCGGCCGAAGATTCCGCCGGCCGATACTGGTACTAATTGCGATTATGCACCTGGACACGAGAGGGGCTCGTACACGGAGGATATAATCGAGCTAACAAAAGACTCATTCGTACGAATATTATTTCCGAGAACGTTTTTCGGAAATATTAAATTTCCCTCCGCGTAAACAAGCTCGACAATCGCGAGGTATCTTAATTCCCAAAAATTCATCCAGTTGACTTAATGATCCTCGCCGTGGCGCGACACTTGCGCAAGATGCAAAAAAAAAAAAGCAGTTCCCACGTACGTGTGTCCCGGCGATCTGCCCCCCTTGAGAACCGCAGCGCAAAAGAGACGCATTCCAGCGGGTGCTTTACACGCGCCTCGTTTTAACGCGCGAATAAAAAAATAAACCTCGAGCTCTAAACTCACGGACCGCCAAAAAGTCGGACGACAGTGGCGGCGTGTCGTCAAAGGGACGCATCGCGAGATGCGATCTTTTATGTGTACATACGCATAAGGTGCGCGCGACACATGCGGAGGACCTTCTCAGATTACTGTATAGGAGCTGCAGCAGCTTAAAACATCATTCTCACGTGCGGCGACATAATAAATGCACGTAGGGGGCTCGCCGCGGCGGCATTCGCAAAAAGCGCGAAACTCGAAAATCACGCTAAACCCGACCGGATCGTCGTTAGCTCAGGGTGTATATCCCGTTGTTATGCGGCGTTTCACTTTTGATGCAGTTATAGACTACAATTCCGCTTTCCGAGCCGAATAAGACAGAAGTAAAAAGACCCAGAGTAGCCGTCAAAATTAATTCTCACGCTCAAGCCTCCCGCGTATCAGCCTCGTTCCCGGAGCGGCTCGTCGGGGCAAAAATTGCAGCTGGAAGTGATTCCCTCTGCCGAGAAACTCCCGAGAAGCCTTCTTCTTCTTCTCTCGTCTAATATAATGAAAAACTTGCGGCGGCGGCGGCGGCGGCGGCGGTGCCCTGTGCATGCTCCGACCGGATCACGCAACGAGATTTCCGATAATCTAACGGACGGCCGCTGCCTCGACTCCGTCCGTGTATATACGTGTGTGTATAATTGCAGCCGAGGATTATCCTCCCACTACGCGTTTCCAATAATAAATTTCGCGGAACGCGCCCCCCGTGCACGCACACGTCGCACACGCACCTCTGCCCCGGAGCTGCTGCTGCTGCAGTTTCGGGGCTGGCATAATTTGGACGCTGCTCTTCTTCTTTCTTCTTCTTCCCGAAAGGCGGTCTCCTGAATTATTCACGAGGCTGATTGTTACGGGATTCAAAAGTCGCTCTTATCAAGCAAGGAATTTCCCAATAATCGTACATGCGCTGCGTGCATTACATTCGACGAAATTCGCCCCGCAATTGCGAGCCTAATAAGAATCCTAGTCAGGCCGCGCGGCTGAAATTAGTATCATCTAATACGGCAGCCGTGGCAACAATCATATCCTCCGTGTCGAGAGCAGCGAGGCAGCATATTCAGCATCGCGCACGTATACGCGTAAGAGCGAGGGCGAGAGAGAAAGCATCGCCGGGGAAAAAGACGAGCGCGGCGCGCACGAGTCACGTCCGAGCAATGCTCCGAGAAACACTATGATTACCGTGATACGTCGATGCCTATGTGCCTAAGTCCGCGGGTATATACGTATATAGAGAGAGGGTCGAGCGGGAAGAAGAAAGAAAGAAAAAAGGAGGTAGAGAGAGAGAGAGAGAGAGAGAGAGAACGACGCGCACCAGCTCCGAATAGCGTCGAACGAGGCACTCTCGAATTAATCGGATTGTTCTGCGGCGAACCGCTTATTAAGGACCTCGCGAGGGACGTGGCCATGCAAACTCGGCCCGGCGAGATGAGGAGCGAGCGAGCGAGCGCCTCTATATACACACACACACACACCATATACGCAAGCTTATTGATCTCGCTGTGATTACCCGAGGGGGAGTTTCAACTAGTTTCTGCATCTCCTTTTAAATCATCGAGCTTTTACAGGGAATTGATCGACGAATAATAATCGCGTCTGATGCTCTCCTCTCGATCCGGCCGCTCCTGCACTGGCTATAATACATATGCTATACACGCGGCGCGTCGGGTCGTGAGAATCTGCCGCGTATGAAACTTCTTTTTCTTTTCTGTATGCGCCTAATATAAATTACTAGCTATTCGCCTCTTCATTATTACGACATGGACTCTCGCACGCTCTAATTGAGTGTCGAGGATATGAGCTGACGCTTTATCGAGAATTAATATTGAATCACCGATAAAAAGGAATGTTTGAATTCCTTTCGTAAGCCCGCGATAAGATACTCCGAGTGTCTTCTTCCAGCGCATGACTTAAAACTTTCTCGGAAAGGATAGTGTAGCGCCGTGGCGGCCGCAGTGACGCAGATCCCTGAAAACGAAAAGAATGTTAAAAAATCGCTTTAAGGCGCTAATCTGTTTACATTACCGAAGCGTATAGAAACTGAATCATAGTTCAAAAACCGTATCCATGTACGTACCTTATATACTCCTTCCGAGTCGAGATCTCGTCGATAACCCAATCGCTACAGGAAACGATGACGCCTCCGCTCGTTACATCAGTCGCCACACGGATACCTAAAAGTATATTAGCACGAATTAAAAATTCATCCTCTCTCAATTCTAAATGCCTATCCGTCAACGCAGTCGCGCAAAAAGCCGCAGGACGGCACCTACATCCATATTCTAATTCAATATTCTAATAGGCGTCCGCCGCGACTAGTTTTTGCGACCCTCTCGCATTACGCAACTCTGCAGTGCGCATCTCTCGACGATACATCTCCGATCGGCTTCCGCGCGCCGCAGTCGGCCTCTTCTTTCGCTCTAAACAATCCAGTCGTCGCAACTGTACTTTCTCCGGCGTCATACGTCGCGACAAAAACTCGCTGAGGTTTCGCGGAAGTTCAGCGATGGGAAAAGCTTCCAGAGCCAAGGCGCGCTTTATGCATTCGGGAGTAGTTTAAGACTCGATTCGGAACTGAGGTGAATATAGCACACCGAAGTGAAAATGCGCGCATTAGCCCGGAGAGGATTAATGATGCGTACATTTGACTTTCTTAAAACCGCGCGCTGCTGCGCTCAATCGGAAAGGCGATCAAGCCATTAAAATTCAATGTTTATGATCTTAATTGTTCGAGAGAGAGAAGCTTTTTATTAAGAGTGCATTATGGTCGAGTTTTCATTGTTATGTTTAATTCATATATCGCGTCCTTAATTACCCGCGGCCGGAGGAATTAGTACTGCGCTCTATCGAGAGAATGCGTTATCTCTCTTAGAATTATAATCATTTTTCTTTTCATATGTGATTCCAACAAACAGATACGATATACAACAAAACATTACGGTTAATCCTCCTCCGGTGAACGTATGCCCGCGGTGAGTTACATAGCGCGATGCGTATCTCTCACTCGCGCAATATAAAAGGATGATAAAGAAAATTAAGAAATAATGAATATATCACACACTAAGCGCCGACGAGCAGTAATCCATCACGGACTCGGCATAATGGACTCGCAAAGATTTTCATATAAGCATAAGGAAGCAGTAAAGAAGCAGAAGAAAAAAAGAAATCTCAATTTTTCCAACGATCAGCGTTTGGCTAATTGCGCCGAGTCCGTAACTTATATCCCTGCGCGCGCTATGTGCATGCGAGTCCGCAATAAATATTCTCGTTCTATTAAAACTGAGCGATATGCGCGGTTTCTTCATGTAAACTCCGCGCGAGCCTTTGTTTATTAGGAATTTTTTTAATTGGTCTTCCGCCGCTATACATAAGCGCTTGCAAAACGTCCTCGTAATTTTTCCTTAGGTTCTGCTTTGACACGTGCTGCCGTGGCCGGATAAAGTAACGACTGTGTGTACTTGGTTTAATTAACCGTCGCGCGAGCGTTATGTGCAGCCGCGTTGCAGACCGTTGAGTCCGAATTGAATTTTTTTCCATTATGCTGATGAGCCGCACGGGCCGAGAGCGCATGTTTAGGGTCCTATAGCTCACAGATGCATCACGTAAGGTATACGTTAATTTTTAGCGGAACACAAGCCTTATCTCGCGATTAACTGTACAACAGTCAGGAGGTGAACGCGCAAAAATTATTTAAAGTTTACAGTGTGTACTTCACACTTTGCGCGGCGTTTCGCTATCAGCGTGTGAGATTACGGCGCGTTATCTCTCGGGTAATTTCAGCGATTACGCATTAGTCATCCGGAGTTCGAAACATGTGCGCATTAGCAAAGCGAGACTCTCGAAAAAAGGAATCGAGGTAAAAATTAGAGCGATGGCTTATCGCGATGGCTTATCCGCCGCGAACTGCGGAATTAAATTAACAAATCGCAATAGCCCTCGCGATTCGCATCAGTGTCAAAGCATCGCTATGAGTCCGAGCTATTTTTGCACGCGAGACGGATACTTTTCCAAGAATTATCTTGGCCGCGCTGCAGCAGGTGGAAATCCAGCTCAGATAAATTACGGCGCGACATTTTGCGTTCCGCTAATTGAATCGAAAATTAAATCTCCGATGGCCTGGTATTCTAGCGCGATATCGAAACAGTTACACTTTTTTTCTTTTGCTCGGTATTCATATAACACACGTCATTCAAATAAATTTAAAACCAATACTCGTGCACAGCCACTGCTGCAGCTACTGCATCGCATTTATTATTCCAATGAAACGGCCAATGATGAATTAGAAACGTCGACGCGCGGGTAAACATTCTTTTCGCTCCGCGAACCGACGTCGATTTATCGCGTGCGCGTTCTATTTTCAGAACACGGAGAGGACATTCCAGCGACAAATCATACCACGTGAAATTCGAGCTATTCGGACGATTCGCGAGTTTACAAGGTTTCGCAGCCTGTATGCAACGATTCTACGTAATTGAATTCAAAGCAACGCGTTCGATTTTTTATTTCTATTTTGCCACAAAGGCGAACGACGTTATCGCACTGCGCCATAAATACAGCATACATAATAAAGACAAACGAAGATGAGCAATCGCGCAAGAAGAGGAATATCGACGTCTACACACAGACACACAAACGGGGTGGAAAAAGAGCCGGAGCTCTGGAAAGAGAAAACCGCATGACAGACCACGTCATTACTGCAGCGCTCATACTTGCGACGAGCGTTGCATATCGAACGCGCCGAGTCAGAGTCTCTCTCTCTCTCTCTCTCTCTCTCTCTCTCTCTCTCTCGATCGGTTGCAAAACCTCGTGAAAAAGCGACCTCCCCGCGGCAAGGATATGCGCTCGCATATCTACCGTTGAAGATCGCTTATATTAATCGGTCGTTTAAACATGCACCTTGAATATTGATTGATCGGCCAGGAAATATTTCTTTCGCAAGCTATCACAGTACGTGCCGTCTCGTCTGCTAGTGCACAGTTATACATGCCACCGCTGACGAAGAGAGAAAAAGGGGCATCTCCGAGCAGCGACGTCCGAGCGGTTAATTACGATTCTAATGCCTTATTGTTCGCCGGAAGTCCTTTGCATTTTTATCGCCGCCGCCGAGAGTTCTCTTTTTTGCTATAGCACAACTTTTAATTACGAGAGAGAGAGGCCGACTGACGTAACGACGCTTTTCATCGGACTCGTTCGATATTCATTAGATTTTCGCGAAACCGCGGCCTACTCAGAAGCGATCGATACGGGCACGCGTGCGTCTTCTTTTTCCGTTATATTCGCGCTTTTCAGGGAAGGCCTCTCCGCTTCGTGGTTATTTAAAAAATGTTGTTTGCGAGTTTATAATAGCCGCGGCGCGCGTTACGCAAGCGGATGTCGACTGATTGGCAAACGCGTTATAGTATAGAGAGGACGATTTATGTGAAACTTCGCAACGCGAGGCCGATTAAATATTCAGCGCCCGAGCTACAGAGGAATTTATATCGCGATCGATTTGAATGATATTCGACTTTCACTTTAACATTAACATTCAAGTGATTATTTTTCAAAAACGAAGTGCTATTCGTACATTCTCCTATAACACTCCGCGCGCATCTCTCGCCGCCATTCCTCACGCTCTCTCCCACACATCAATTCTCTCTCTCTCTCTCTCTCCGCTGCTCTGTACTCGGAGTCTCATTGCTCATTTCACTTATTCTCCGAGCGTCTTTCGGCCGCTTTGTTTCCATCCCTCTTTCCTTCTCTTCTCCCTGCACAGCCGTCCGGCTTCTCGGCGCGGCGCTCGAAGAAACAAAACAAAGCCCGGGAAATTATGAGTCTTCGTACCATCCGCGCAATAACTGCTTGATATATATCCTCGCGCCGATGCTGCTGCCGCAGAAGCGAGGAGGGATGCCCGGGAAACGCCAGGAAATACGGCGCAAGAGAGAGAGAGAGAGAGAGAGAGAGAGAGAAAGAGAGAGAGCGGGCTGCGAGATATCGCTGCAGATCCAGTGTGGAAGTAAAAGCTCCGTCCGTCGCTTCCTTCTCCTCTTCCTCCGCGAGGGTAAGAGTGTGTAATGGAAGCGATTCCTGGATTTCCGGATGCTGCTCTCGTAGCCCTGCGAACACGACGTATTTCAATATTTTTGCTCTTGATGGATAAAATAATTTGAATAATGTTATTCTTTCAAGTTCTAATGTAGCAAGCTCGAAAAGATAAACGATCTCGCTCGCTCTAATATCGGAGTTTAATGTGTTTGGAGATCGTAAAAGCAGCGGTACGACTTATTAACCATAAGTGATAATCAGGGGAAAATAATAAGTACGAGCATGAGCATTAAGTAAACAATAAAACGCGGTAATTAAACTGAAAAGCTACTATAAAAGTCGAAGAAAAGGAGCAGCGGCGGCAGCAGCGAGAGAAAGGGGCTAAAAAATAAGTAGGAAGGAGAGAGAGATAGCGAGTGAAACGCTATGGAAGCGGAGAGATAGAAGGAGGAAGAGAAAAAGAAACAACCATAAATCCGCGGCGGCGGTGCGGTGAGCCTCCGCTTGCGCTCGCGCGCGCAGGCATTCTGCAGCGTGAAATTAAAGGCCGATGGCGAGAGATGAACGCGCTGCATAAAACCGATGTTTACGCGTCCTGCAGCGAGGAGAGGGACAGAAAGAGAGCCGCCGACGGACTACTCCTTTGTCGTCGCAGCGTATTATCGACGTGTGAACGACGGACGCGGATTCTAATCGCAATTGCGCTCTCTATATGATTCAGCGTTAATTGAGCCATCGCCTTTCCTAATTCGGGAAATAAATAACGTTGTTTACTCTACGAAAGCGTATAGTCGGCCCTGTTTTCCAAAAGACTCTCGTTATACCCCGATAAGGACTATATATAGGTACAACGGGTCAGGCACACTAAATCATCGGCGCAACTTCGCAAAGTTTTCCCAGCGCGACTGTACAGAACAACGGACCATCAATTCTCGCGGCGCGATATTTTCATACGGCGCACATATCGATCAAAAAGCGCGCTCCATTGCTAAAGGCCGAATGACGAAGAGAGCGCGCGAAAAAAGGAAGGAAGCGAGAGAGGGAGAGAGCAAGAAACGGATGAAGGGTTTATCTGGAGGCACGCTTCGCCGAGCTCGAATCCCATCCCCAACGATTCTTGCAGCCCTCTTTTCTTCTTCTCTCCGATCACACTTGGCGGCGTTATACGCGCTTATCTGATTTTTCGCTTTTTCCGGGCGAGCCATAACACCTAACCCTGTCGCGGACGATTCGAATTCTTATGTGACGTGAAAAATTACACAAAACGGTCGAGCGTCCGGCAAATTAAAAAATTACAGGCTCCGCGCGCATTTAATTAAGGCGCAGGGTTAACGAGCCATCTTTTCCTCGCTTTGCATATTACGGGCGAAAGGCAGCTGCCGCGTCTAACGTTATTCCGTAATGAAGTGATTTAAGCGTCAAGTGTCTCGAGGCTCTTCTCTCTCTCTCTCTCTCTCTCTCTCTCTCTCTCTCTCGGCGGCAGCGGCGATGCCTACATTAGCCCCGGCGCTTACATCCTGGCAGGTACTCAGCCACCGAGTGAGCGCCTTGGGCATCGGCTACTCGGCTCCGCGGGTAATTGCCATACACAGTGAGTTGCTCGCTTAAATGCTAGTTTTATGAATCTCCCTGAGCAGTCTTTAGGCTTGTATAATACGCGGCCTTTTCTCTCTCCCTCTCCGAGCGCAAAACTAATGGATAATACGCGGATGAAAATTATGATGATATTTTTTGCTTTCTTTGTACGTCGCATCAGGCTGCGAATTAAAAGTGTATTACGCTTATTGCGAGAACGCGCGGTGGCTTATCCTCGTAAAATGCGCTATTTAAATACAAACGTATTACACACGGCGATGGAGCTACGTCACAACAAAGTGTTGACGGAGGCGACGATCGCCGCTCGAGCGTGCAGATTGCGTTCCCAGGACTAAACGATTTAACGTCCGATAAAGCGAGGAATAGAAGAAAACGAAGAGAGAGAGAGAGAGAGAGAGAGAGAGAGAGAGAGAGAGAGAGAAGAAAAAGGAACAACACCTGTAAAACGGCTCGTCGAGAGAGCTGCCGCCTGCGTGGTCACGTGCCCAGGCGTAGCCGTGACTAAAGCCGGCCCGGCGCAAAAAGCGCAGCGATGCCGCCGCTGCTGCCCAAAGCGCGAAATCCCTGCGCCTCAGGGGTCCCCCCGCGCGTGTACGCGTCCGGATGGATGATTGAGGTGTAAGAGGTTTTCGAATCGGTAGCCGCGAGTCGATTTTTTCGAGTTTCGCCGAGGAGATGTGCACTATAATGTACAGTATGCATCATCCAATCAAGCCGATGAAAGAAAACAGAGGCGATCGTTTACTCGACTGTATACGAACGAGTAGGGCTTTCCACGCGTGTTCGTACACATGTTCGTACAGCGCCGGCAGTCAGCATGACTTCGCGGTTCTCCCGCCGACCACCGGCGCTGTCCCAGCGTCGACTATTTATCTTATGTTACAACATCGAGAGTCGAGTATGATTCGATTTTAACCGGAGATCAATGACGCTATACACTTGTTATACAGCACGAAAGTACGACACGTAAATTACGCGGATATTCTACACGTACATATAAGAAGATCGAATGGTATCAGCGGGCAATAACACTAAAAGTTCCCGAACTCACGAAGACGCTCGGATTCAAGAATGCAGAAACAATGGCGGGATACCGTGCGTCGAGGCACTTAAGCTACGGCCGCCTCGTACATCCTCGGATAATTGCACCCGCTTGTGCAAACATTATCGCATTTGTTCGATGAACTCGTGCGCCGTCGCTGCTGTATACTCGCCGCTCGGAAACTTGCTCGATTTCAATAAATTTAGAAGCGAAAGTTATAACGACCCGCCGCGGAGGAAGCTTCGCGAGGCACGAGACCAGCTCGTGTATAGCGTATTATCAAATATACATATATACTTCGGCGAGCATCGGCGGAGAGGGAATGTTTGAACAGGAGAGCCGCGCTAATGTAATGCTGTTTGCCGAAAGTATCGCGTTTTACGCGCTCACCTTTTAGCTAGCCTGAATATCGAACGTATACATTACGTGAGAGGTGTCCCGCGGGACGTGTAACGTAAAGAGTAATCGTACCCAGGCTTTTTTACACTGAGGCATGATATCTCAGGGTCGTAAACTAATTAGCCTCGTTGTGATGCTCGCGGAGTGTACAGTCACGCTGGAAAAAAAAATCAATTTACTCTCCTTAATAGTTCTCCTCTTTTTTTCTATACATCCTTTTGTATCGCGCGCCGGCGTTCATGAATAAAATGCAGATACATAAATTATTAATTAACCCGCAGCGGCTCGCTCGCTCGTCGGCACATTAACCATTACGAGGGCAGTAAACAAATTACCCCAGCGGCACCGTTACACACCGACGTCTATACACAATTAATTTGCCATTGTTATTAATGAATCCGAGAACAATTAATAGCCGAGTGGAGCTCGGCTAACAATCCAATAGAGAGAGAGAGAGAGAGAGAGAGAGAGGGATTAACAGTTACGCAAGGATCACGAAATAAGAAATTTACCGGATGGCTTCTACACGGCTGCCGGAATAGCTGCTGGACGTCGGCGGGAGGCCGATTGTGCAGCTCGTATCCGGGCGATCGATTAGAAATTGGAGCGATTGAATACGAAGAGCTCGTGGCGCGATGCTCCGGCGGCTTTATAATGGATCTGCTTCCTTCTTCCTCCTGCGCCGGGGTAGACTGGCCACGCTCCACTGGCTCGGTCGCATCGTCTGGAACAGTAACGAACAGGAACGATCAGAGAGGATGAATAATCCAATTAAAGCGGGCAACCGGGAAGATGAGGTCCTGCGGGAGGCATTTTTTTCGTCTCTAAATACAGTCGTATGAATATGCTCTTTAGAAAAATGTGCTCTTCGTACAATTTTAATTGAGCCCGTATGGCGGAGTATAGTATGATGGTAGCATTTTTCGCCTGTTAAGCCAAATTATTCACGATTATAGGATCGTTGGAAATTCAATCACTAAACATGACTGGGATGTATTAAAATCGCCGAAAGCATGAACCGAGCCTTTGTCTTTATGGAGCTCGCTTAATTCGAGCATACCATTGCCGAGAGCACCGAGACGTTCCGGATTATTAATCAGGAAAAAACTGTGGGTGGCAAGCTCGCTCGTTTCTTCTCGTTTGTTTTTTTCTGTCTGTCCGCACGATTCAATTAGTTCCGTTCAACGTGGCTTGTTTTCGTCGATAACTGAAAATTTAACGGACATTGTCCCTCGTTGTACTCTGCCCGAGGTCAGATCGCGATCTCTCGTACACTGATAGAACGGGAAAAAAATCTAAATCTGAATTCCTATACAGTATCAGGTGCATCGCATAAGGTGGGTGGGATCCGGATGGTAATGAGCGTGATGGTGAGAGAGGGAGAGAAAAAAGAGCATGTCGCTGCAGAGGCCGTTACAAGCCGCCGACGCCGGCTTCCGGAGCATATCCGATCCACGCTTTTTTACGAGGGGCGCGCGCTCGCCGACGACTGATGTGGAATAGCGCGCGAGCGCGAACTAATTGCGACTTTAGACTCTGCTGATTCAATTAGCCGCTCGCTCTTACACGTTATTTTCAAAAAGTACACGAGTAACGACCATCGGATACAGAGCTGGAAAAATGCGAGGCCGCCTCATATTCGCGCGTATAAAATGGGATAGAACGAGCTCTATATAGGCGCGCAAAGCCGAGAGAGAGAGAGAGAGAGAAAAGTCGCGCGCGCGCGCGCCTGGTCCTCCCTCGCACGAAACGAGTTTATCCGCGGGACGGAGAAGAAGAAGAGAAGAAGCTACAAAACAGCCCCCTCGTAGTGGTGCGGTGGTAAGCTGCGATGGGAATAAAATGTGAAACTGTAAATTGTGCGTGGGAAGAATCGCTCCCAGGATGATCGTGCGCTACACACACTCACACACACACACATACACACGCTTACACGAGAGCTCCGCGAAAAACGCGCCCGGACGAGGATTTAAATGCGCAGCCGAGCGTATAGGCTGTCTCCCTTGTCAGGACTCGTCGCGAGCGCGCGCTCTGGAAATTTGTTAGGTTATGTCGGACTATCACTCCCCAGTGGCTGCGAAGAAAGAATTCGAGGGGCCGTGCCGGGGAAAAAAGAGAGAGAGAGAGAGAGAGAGAGCGCGGAGTTTTCTAGAGGATAAGGAAAGCCGGCTACACGACGTCAGGAATATAAAGCGGGGGATAAAGGAGATGGCGGTCACATATGCGGCTCGTAAAAGCTGTGCTGGGACTCGCGTTACAGCGACGACGCGCGCAAGTCGTTTCGCGATTCTTTTTTCTCGTGAAAAAACATTTTTTTTTCTTCGGGAGAAAAATAACGCGCCGTGGATTTTTTAATTTTCCACGGCGAGTTTACGGCTCGATCGAAAATTTTACAAGCGTTTCGGGGTTTACGATTTGAAAGTTCATCAAACGCGTACCGTCTTGCTTGGCCGATCTCGTTAAGAAAGCATCGCGCGTTTGGGTAAACTATTACCTGGTCACTATTCCGAATCGATTACCGATTTCCGCAGCCGACTAAAAACTAATCCCCACCTATAGCTACTCTCGGTTGAAAGCAAAAGGTCGTATCGGATTAATTACCGCGATCATTTACAATTACGTCTCAACGCGGCTAACCGCGTTATATCCTCGCGGCAATCAATCTCCATCCATAGCCCACACACATCCGCTGTGTTATACTCACATAAGCCGCCGCGAAACCTGTCAAAAAAGGACATCTCTCTCTCTCTCTCTTTCTGGTGCGCGCGGGCGCGAAAACTTTTCTCCCCAAAAGTTCGCTCTCCTCAAAAGGTGTCCGAAGCACCGCAAGAGCGAGTGTGCCAAAGTCGACGTTGCCATGGAAACTCTCGCGCGCACGCACACCTCTCTCGATGTAATAATAATGATAATATCGAGAGAGGGATATGGAGGCCTCAGGGGCGAATATTAAGAAATAGCTCGAGAGAGAGAGAGAGAGAGAGAGAGAGAGAGTGAGAGCAGTTTCCGCATAGTGCGCGAATGAGCCACTGTCCATGCACGGCACGCCAACCGCGAGCCTATAAATAATCCCCGACCTTTCGTCGACCCGCTCGCTGCAGGAGATATTTATTTCCGGGGCGTGATTCCGAAACATTGCATTCTCGGCTGCTCTTTTTCTCTCTTTCTAGGGAAATCTCCGGAGAGGACTCGTTGGAAATCGATTTCGAAGGGTTGCGGCGCGCGATATTGCGGTTGATTTGATATTTTACATGGAAACTCGTTATAAGAATCATTGCGCAACGGCCGTCGTGCTTATTAATAAAGAATTGTGCGATAGTCAAGTCGCAGCTCTTTATAAAGGAAAGTGAAAGTGTGCGCATTGCGCAATTGTTTCGCCGTAATGACCATCCAATAAAGTTTTATATTGCATAAAACCGCGATATCTAATTTGCGCCTCGAGCTATAGTACGTCTGCGATGTTTATTCCTCGCCGCTAATTACACGAAATATCGCAACGTTACGAACTGTATAAAAAAACAAAGACAAAGGAAGCGTCGAACAATAATGATTAATCTCGCTGCAAAAATATCAGCGACAAATCCCCCGCGAAAAGACCATCATTGTCGGGTCGATCGTCTATTTCCACCTGTCAGAATAGATAGACGCACAATGGCCCTCGTTGTTTCTCCCGCGTCGCAACGAGACAAGAAAGGGCCGACGCCGTCGTTCATCCCCCCGAGCGCGAAAAAACTTTGACTCGACTTGGAGCTTCCTTCGAATTATGAGCGGCCAATCATACAGATTTGGAAAAACCGAACGGCCGTGTCGGTTTGATTTAGGACTGCGGGTCGATCAATTTTACAAACATTTTACATCGATACACACCCACGCACTCGGTGACTAATCCACCAGAGAGAAGTATAGTAAAAAAAAGCCACAGAAAGCGATAACGCATGACTTCATCGCCCGGACAAAAGAAAGGCAAGACCAAAGGGGTGTCTTTCTCTCTCTCTCTCATCCTGTAGCTCCGTGACAGAGCTGGAGTATACAAGAATCGATGGCTCCAAAGCAGCGAACCCTTTCTCGCTCGGAATCCGAGTAGCGGCGTTTACGAAGCGATTAGATGTCGAGCGAGCGAGAGGAGTAGAGAAAGCAAGGGATGCCTTTCGGGGGAGGCTTGTCGCGGCGACACAAAAATAGCGTATGATTGAGCGAGCGCCGCGAGGGATTTTTCCGACGGCTGTATATGGGAGGGTTGAACGACACTCTCTCTCTCGCCGAGAGAATAAGAGCGTATATAACAGTGTCGTGTCACGCGACTCCGCATAAATGACGGCTCTTTTTGCTCCGTCCGCGTATACTGTCGAAACTCCGATGGCTGAGATAACGCCCGCTTTCTTCTCGAGGATATGGACGCGTGCGGATGGAATTAGTGCAGAGTAAATAATATTATTATTATAACAGCTCGTCGATCAAAAAATCTGCGGCTCGTTATTCCCGGAAATTCGTTTAGCTCTTTTTACGATTCCTCATCGCGCGAATAAAGACGCGCGAATAAAGACGCGCGAGACGCGAGGGAGGAAAGCGATAGTATTTTTATCTCCAGCACACAGACACACTCGCAGAGTCTCCGGCTCTGCCTTTTCCATTTGCGGCAAACGAAATCATCGATAATCGGGCTCTGATCAACTGCACGTCGCTCGCTCTCCTCTATATCATACCGATATATGACGCGGCGACCCTTCGCCCTTTTTCCAGACATACACACTCTCTAGCTCTCGTACAGTTGTATACGTCGCCCCGAGTAAAATCATTAGTAATGCGATTGCGCTCGTCCTGCTGCAGGCGATGTGCGTGTATTGTTATCCTTACAGAGCCGCCTTATCAGACCTCGACCTCGTCTCTTAGCGCGCGCTGGAGATTAGGACTGCTGTCGCGACCCTCTGTATATATACTACACCTATCTATATGCGTCTGCGTATGGCCGACGATGAATAAAAGAAAACTCGTTTGAAGTGAGGAAATGTCGTCGTTGAATCAAATAGATTTTTTCGCGAGAATTCCCTTTGATTCTCGCGCGCGATACGCGATGATTCTTTTCGGAACGATATATATATACATGTGTATGCGAGGCCGGCTTTTGATGTGCGCGAGGCAGCGCATAAAAATTCATCGATTCTATAGAATTACTTTCATCGCGGCAAATTATCAGGAGGACCGATTATGCGCGAAGTAATGGAATTTCGAGTCAGCTGGCATTCCGGATAGGTATAAGAATAAGCCGGCGAGCAGCTTTCGCGAATATTATTCGCCGGGCAGAGGTTACACGTCCTTCGCAGCATGCAGGAAGCAAAAAGAGCGAGGAGAGAACATGAAACTCGGTTCAATATCTCTCCAACTATAATACGGACACGTATGCCTTTCTCTGTATAGGTATATACGTATATACATAGGTGCAGCGGCGCGCTCACGTCTGCCCCCGTATCCTGCACATATCCGCGCGCTCGCTCACACGGACACGGAGTAAATGCAGTCGCGATATATATGTAACGTATATATCGGCGCGCGTACATGCATCTGGCCGGATATATTTTGCCCCGACGTATACGTAGATATAATGCAGGTATATATACGTATGAACCGAGCAGTCTCGGGGATTCTGCTTCGGACGTCTGCTTCGCGATAAGATACTGACCGTCTAGGCAGAATCTTTCTCTCTCTCTCTCTCTCTCTCTCTCTCTATTCGGTCCATGCGCGAGCTTCTTCTTATCGCGCCGTCTCCTCGAGGATAAGAGCGAGAGAGAGAAAACATTTTTTCCTTCTCGCTCTGTCCTCCGACGGTTTTTCGGTGCCGCGAAAAGACGGATAAAATGGATATTGGATATCGATAAGTCAAGTCGAGCTTTCCCGATTAATTTTTCGCGTATATACGTCCGAGAGCTCTGAAGAGAGAGAGAGGGGCCTACACGGAAAAAATTGCTCCTTTCGTGACACGGAAACTCCTCGATATCGCTTCTTTTATTAAACCGAACGGCTCTCGCGTACCTTTTGACGTCTGGACGTGCAGCGCCTTTCTCGTCTATACGAGCAGCTATTTCCCAATAATCGCAATCAATTATCGGGGCACAAATCCACGAGTGTATACGCGCGTTTCGCGCTTTGTCTATCAAAGCGTCGTCCTCGGGTCTACTGTAGGTATATACACTGCACAAGATCGCCTAAAAAAGGGACGAGGAAAAAGAAAGAAAAGCCCGGCGAGCGAGAAGAAAAGAACGCGAGGAAAATAGAAAGCGCTGCAACGCGCGTTACCGAACAAAACAGCAATCAACAAAGACGAAGTTGGAAGAGAGCATAGCAGAGCCGTTCCCTGAATTCCTTCAATCAAATTAGGAACATCAAAGTAGCCGGGAAGCCGAAAGGGAAGAGATGAGGAGCCGCGAGGACGACGACGACGGAAGAAAATAGTCGCGCCGTTCTCTATCCGGCATTCCTCGGGGGTTCGGCCCTGGAATTAGCCTCTATCTCGTCGAAGCTAGAGGACGAACCCTCGAGACAAAGAGCGTCTGCACCCTTCAACGCACGCGTATACACTGCAGACACGCGGCGGCGTTTTCTCAAATTTACAACCGGAAAATGGTAGCGAAACTTTTTTCTTCCGCCGTTTTCCACAACGGGCCACCGTACGCTCGTCAATTCCTATTCGATTAATTCTAACGTCGCGAAGCAGATAGAGAAAGAGAGAGAGAGAGAGAGAGAAAGCACACCGGCGTTCCTCTGCGCGCGTCAGAAGCCAGTGTACAGTGCCCTTTGTAACGACTGCGCAGAGATCGAGAGAGGGAGAGATAGCTGTGTGCGCGAGCGCGATGCTATCTCGTAATTTGCCAAGCGTGGAGTAATTAGAATGAAAAACTCTCGGGCCGTTTGATCTCTCGCGGCACACCAGCCGCCCAAAGATGATGCTGTAAAGCGCACGACGACGTGCCCCGCCTGACTGTACACCGAGAAAAAGAAAGAGAGCCGAGGAAGACAGATGTAGATAACTGTACACGCGTGTACTTGTGCGATATGTGGCGTTGGGCGTGACGTCCATGGCTTATTTGAACAGTTTTGGACTGACTCCAGTGCATACGTTTAGCGCTGGGTGACCGATGCTAAAATAGCAGTTTTTGAACCTGCTGCTTGGGCCGCTCATGCTATAACGACATATATTGGTAACGCATACATCGCCTATGCATAATAAACGGATTTTCCCCGTATAATAAGGAAAAGTTTGGCAATCTCGACATCTCTAAGCTGTCGGCGATCAAAGCTGAGTTTGCCTCGTCGCACCGCCAATATATCGAGCTACCAAGATGGATCGCATCATCGCGGAGCCTTGATTATGTATACAAGAGGGCTCTAACACGCATGTACAGTAAGAAGCTCAGAGAGAAGGATTGACGTCAAAGCGTAATATCCAAAAGGTCGATTCGCAATCTCATTTTCCCGGGAGTCAAACACCTCCGCTTCCAAGTGTGTGTACGCAACCAAAGGGTACGGCTCTCTCTCTCTCCCACCTCGAAACGCACGTATATATATACACACATACAGTCCCGCGACTGCGCACTCTGGCAGTCGAGGTGGGGAGAGCAACAGCAGCAGCGGCAGCGGCAGGGGATGTAAATGCCCCCGTGATGTATCGGATCGATGCGGCGGCACAGCATCCAGACGGCCGTATACGCGTACGTACGCGGAGCCACCCCCGCGGCCTATATACTAAGCGAGCTGAAAACGTTTACCTTGATGCGCGCTCGGCAGCTCCTAAATTCCGTGCGTTTGAATATTCGGCGTGCAATCCCAATTAATTAACGACGATGAAGCAGAAATCTTCATTTCTCCCGATCCGGCTCTTATATACGCATACAAGGAATAAAAAGTCCCCGTACATGCATCGCATCGCTCATTGTTGCAGCGCGCGGAGAATAATCCATTGGGAGAGCGCATAATGCACTCTCGCGTGCTCTATGAATATGAATCACACGCTGTGGCGGCGGCGGCGGCGGCGTCGCGCTCATTAATAGCGCGATGTGTGTAACGAGAACGCACGCGCGCGTTAATGAGGCTCACCTTAGGCGCGAGCGCGACTTTGATTAACGAGCTGTGTGTGCGAATTGTTTCGCATTGTGTAACGGTCTTCATCTTGAGAATATATATGTAGAGAGAGAGAGAGAGAGAACCGCGAAATCTCCTCTGAGAAACAAGCGTTTGCCATTTGCGACTTTTTCGTGTAACTTTTCGAGGTACAGAGACCGTCTCCTACTTTCTTCCTCGACGCAGTTTGTCGTTCGTACCCGCACTTATTTTCGACAAAAAGAGCTCGTACATCTCGAGACACTCGATTTTACGCCGGCTGACCGCACGAGCCTCCTAGCGAAGCAGTATACACATACACTAGGCTCTCCCCCTTTTACGCGCGCATCGCATATACTCATAATCGCGCACTACGCAGCGCTGATCAAAGGCCAAACAAATGTAACTCTTTTTCCCGCGCGCGGAAAGCGGCCAGATCGGCCGATAGCGGCGTAAACAGCAATAAGCGAACGTTAATTGCGCTCGTAAAACTTCCCGTAGTCCCTCTCATTAGCACTAGCGTAGGCCTTAATTATGTACAACTGCAGACTTATTCTCTTCCGCGCGCGGCACGGCCTTAATGGTCAAGCGCGGAATGCATCTGTTTAAGAAACGTAGTGTACTTTATCGTAAAAGCGCGCGGCCGACTGTGACGCTTATCACTCTGTCTGTGCGCGGGATGAAGACGTGTTGTATATAGTAGGTGTGTCCATTTCGATTCGCGGATTATTTTTCGGTGTACAGTATCTCGACGGCGCATCGGGAAAATTTACGACCGACGCCGCGGCGTGCCGAGCATTGCTCCTGCGCGCGATATGTAGAAAGCTAATTGTACCGAGATGGATGTATGGATGGCGTGGAATAATGAGATTTATGATTTCATGTATATATGCTCGTATACTCGTAGGCGCGCGAGAGCAGAGAGGATTAATGGAATAATTGTTTAGAATTTGTTTGCTGAGTGACTTTTATCACTCTCTAGACTCTGCGGGCGGAGCTGTTGGAATATAACTGATTTTCAACGCGCTACTACCGTATAATTGTACATACGTGTGCGGGATATCTTTGATTTCATTAGTCTTCAAGACGAATTTCTCACTGCACTGCTCTGATAACCTTCGATTCGCGCTCCTTTGAATTATTCCCCTTGTACATACGCAGCTGAAAAAGAAGACAGCCATTATAATTTTCTTGTATATAATTAATTAAAAAACTTGCGCGAATACACGAGTTTACAACAATTACACTGTCCAAATAGATAGCTAAATTATGCATACACGCGATTGTTATGCCGTTTACATCGTTCGGATTTTTCTCGCGCGGCTTTATACGGGCATGAAAAATTTCACTGTTTTTTCAATACCAGCTTGTAGGCTCGTATAAGGAATAAGACATTTAAATACGACGGGGCTCATTTACATCTGCACTCCTGCTACACGACAAAAAAGATGAAGAACGAGTGTAGGCAACAATTAACCTAAAACAAACCGCGCATTACGATCGAATTAAAAACCGCTCCGAAAATGACCAGTTTACCGCGAGAGCAAAACACACAGTCATCAGGCATCCGAAAGCCCACCTCCCAAAATACAGCGCTAAACGACGGTAGCAGTCAACCCCTCCCCGATGATTAACAGTTCGCGAGCGCGCGAACGTTATATTTTCGCGCGCTCGCAAAAAACCAAGAGTCTGCCCCTCGATATTCTAATGAGGGCGTGTGCGCATGGTAATCGCGCAAAAAATTGAAGGTTATGCTACAGGGAATAAGGGGAGTTAAACTTATGCGCGAGCACGACGTCGACGCGCCGGAGGCGATCTCGAATCACGCGATCTCGGAGTTAACGGAGCCAAATTGATGCGCGCACGCATATACCTCGCTCCTTTTCGACAGCGTAATCGATCGTTTTGTAGTTGGAATTTTTCGTTGGTTCTACGTTACGCGCTTATAGAATGATAGATAAGCATTAGAAGCGAGTTACACAGCCCTATACTACATCGCCTTTGAAGTAAGGAAGGTCTTGGTTGGGGTCGAGAGAGAATTTTCGAGTAAACGTTATCTCAGCTGCGCCACAGGAATTAGGAGCAGAAGCGAGAGCGCACACGCGCGTTATCGTTTCAATGCAAACCACCTAACGAACCGTCCTCGTCCCTTCGCAAGCCGGCATTCATCCTAAACGGATTTGGCTTCATTAAGCACCCCAGCAGCAGCAGCAGCAGCAGCGACGGTCAACCCCCCTTGTAACTTTCGTTCGCCTCTCTTTCTCTCTCCTATACCTACACGTACACACGCCTCGAGTTTTCTTCTCCGTTTCTCTTTCGTATTTTCCACCGCGACGCTCTCGTTAGCCGAGTCTTGATAGTTGGTCGGTTACGCGTTCGAATTTGTTAACTCACTGGCCGGTTTATTTCAAACCTGGACTAAACCTTAACTCCCCAAAAAAGTTACCTTACATCACTGCCGATATCCTCGTCATAACAAAGCGTGCGCGAATTTTCCTCCTTTCTCCCCGGCGAGATCATTATTTCTCCAAAACCTTTCTCTCCGCTCTTCTCGCTGTGTGTACTCTTTCTCCCGCGCGCTTCTCATTTGCCGCGCGTAACTATGGCAACAATGGCACTGGCTCGTCCGTGCCGGCAATCAGCTTGGCCCTTGGAATTAGCGGGCGTAAGCGCCGAGGCGGCCGTCGCTGCACTTATATACACACACGCGCACACACGCACGAGGAGAAAAGCGTCTGCGAATATAGGGCGCATACTCGAAGCGAAGCTCCGTTTACTTTGTGCGCTCGTCGACATGTGTCAACAATAATTTTGCGAAAGGAAAATGCCGCGTACTAGGAGCGTAGAACGCGAGGCCTCCGCATCCACCATTTTAAAACGACGACCTTCTGCCAATCAGCGCATTTGCATGCCATCCTTTAAAGGGTGCTCTCCTCGCAGCCAATGAAAGACCGGTCCCCACTATACCTTCGACTTTACAACCCCCGAAGGGTTGCGTCGGTGCGTGCGCATGCAAAGCGCTCCCCCACTCCGGGCAATCCTTTTTTAAACTCGCGCCGACCAATCACGTTGCGCGCCTTCGTCTATATCCCTCGAGGGTCGAGCGAAAAAAAAAATGAAGACCACTCGACGAGGGGTTCGCGTTATCGGGTGGGAGCAGGCCGAGACTTAAAAAAATGACGCATCGCCGCCACCAATCACGCGCCGCGGGAGGCCGAGGATGCGATCGCGTATGCGAGGGTGGCCTCTTTATTTTCAGGGCTAATCCGATTTCCTCTCGATCGCGCTGTGTGAAAAACGATTGGGACGGCCACTTTTTTAAAGAGACCTGGGAGTTCGGGACGCGTGGCGTTTCTATCGTGCTGGGGAGCTTTTCGTCGTTTCTGTAAATTATCATCTTGATTTAGAGTTTGCGGGAAGTATGATTTTTCATATGGGAGGGACGGCTGTACAGGGGGGTAAGTAAACGAGCGATCGAAAGAAGACAGGAAACGAGTCCAGAGCGAAAAAAGACTAGACATTTAATTCTGTCGCTGAAATAACTGGAAGGATCGAATGGGAAATACCGAACAAACGCCGGCCGCTGCAGGGAAATAAGAGCAAGATTCTCTCTCTCTCTCTCTCTCTCTCTATCTATCCACCCCCGCATGTTGCCAGGCGCAGTCCCGCGTCTACTACCCCATAGCCCGCCGCTAGTTGGCGTCCATTTCTTCCTTCTTTTAATCTTACTTTCCCGTAAACGGCCAGCCAGGCGTTAATTCAACGGCATTGATTGCCACTGCACGAAACCCTCGTCTCTCTGTGTGTCTCTCCGTCTGTGTATGTGTGTGTGTGTGTGTGTGTGCGGAAAGACTCGCGAAGCGCAGATTCCAGACCCTTCGTCTTCCTTTTCTCTCCTACTCGCCTTTCTTCGTCGTCCCCTTTTTCCTCGTCCCCGGCGTGTATACCGCGCGCACACACAGTAGACGTCGGCTCTCGCTTTGTGATGCGTTATACGCGTCGCGCGAATCAAACGCCGGCTCTGGGACTCTCTAATTTTGTTTGGACACTGTGGCCTCTAATTACTTTTCGTCGTTGGAGTCGAAAGAAAAAGGAGAAAATTATTCCGCGCGCGAGAAACCTTCTCCCCACGTATCACTCATTCAAATCGGCGCGAAGGAAGGGCGAGCTTGGCTAATTTCTTATACAATCAGCCGCAGATGTCGATGAACAGCCACAGCCGAGAGAATCGATAAAGTCGAAAAAGTATGGAAAGAGAGAGAGAGAGAGAGAGAGAGAGAGCCTGCGCGCTCGATGCAAACGATCGAGATAAATGATCCTGAGGGAAAGCGAGCGAGTCCAAAGGGACGACGAGGAGTGAGGTTTAACTGGAAAAAGAAGAGAGCGCGGGAAAAAGGCGGAAGAAGGTGGGAAAGGACACGAGAGAGAGGGGGAGGCGGGTCAATCTATAATAAAAGCCGCTCGCTCTCGCGCTATCTTCGCGCGAGCGACTCGTAAAAAAAAGGGAGAGACCGAGACTTTGCTTGAGAACGGATTACGAGGGTGAAATCGCAGGACTGATGGTCATCGACTATACGACGCTCTGCGCTCTGCTCTGCTGGGCCACTACGTCGCCTAAGGCGCCGGCGTCATGAAATTCACACTTGAATTGTGTACTCGGATAAGGATGAGGAGAGAGAGAGAGAGAGAGAGAGAGAGAGAGAGAGAAGAAGAGAACGGCTAGGATCTTCGGCTCAGCTTGAGCGCCAATAAAATTATAAGGCGAAATTGATGGATTTTCACGTAGCGTCCTTTTCGCTTCTAATCCCGATACACTGTCACGACAACGATTGAGCCATTATTAAAGCGGTCGATTAGCGTATAGGCAATAGAGAACTCATCTCGCGCCGGTCGCTGCCCCCTCGACTCACCTGTCGAAGCTTACGCGGGTAAAACGCGTGAAACGGAGCATAATTTCCATCCGCTCAAGGCTCACGCTTCGTGTGTAACCCTCCGTATGCTAATGAGCCGCGCACATGTGTTAGATGCTATCGGAAAGCCTTTAAAGCGCGCTTGGTTTGATACGCGAGCGACTGCATAATTGCCGTGACCTTCGGGCGTGGCTGCACTTTTTTCCTCGTTTGAATACGCGACCCCGCAATTTCTTCTCCCCTCGACTATACACAGCCCCCCGGAATTAAGTTGTCCGAGTGTGTGTAGGTATGAAATTAATATCGCCGTGTACCGAGCTTGCGGTGTATAAATCGAAAAACAGCGAGCGAGCTGACTCGCAAAAAGCGAGTTGAGCCCCGCCGGTAAATCGCGGCGTCCGGTAATTTCGTTTATTACGGTTATACTTCACGTTATCCTACATACCGAGCTATAGCGTATGGTATATATACAGCAGCGCACACGCGACGCTAGAATCCATAATGGCGGGGTCAGCTCTCGCGCGCAAACAATACAGAAATTATGTTCACGAGAGTTGAGCCGCGAGTTTTCGCAATCTTGGAAGCTCCGCCGCGGCGGGAGACGGCCGTTTATTCGGGACACACATGATGAGCGACTGCGAGCTTTTCTCTTAAGAATAGAACGTGTATCGCGAACTTTCGCGATATCGTTTGTCTCGAAGCCGCGAAATGGGCCGGGATACTATACTTATAGGAAAAATCTTCGGACTGAAAAATAACGATTCCAGCTCGGAAAGGGAGAGAAAAACTGCCGAAATCGCCGATAAGCCCCCGGTGACTCTCATCCCCAATAAAAAAGACTTTAGAAAGCGGGAACCGCCAGCACCGCTTAAGAGATCATCGCGCGCGTCCGACAACGCAACGCATCCGCGATCGGTCGGCGATAGCACCAGCTATCTCTCAAACTCAGCCCGCTTTCGTTATCCACACACACGCACGCACGCGCGCGCGCGCGCGCGAGTGAAGCAGTCATAAAAGAGAGACGAGAGGTTTCTTTTAATTAAACTGTCGCGGGCGAGAGTCGGCCTCAAAAAAAGCCGCCGCTCTCTATCTCTCCCGAGACATAACGAAGCGAGAGCGAGAGGCGTTATCAGCGTTCGCCAGCAGCAGTCCTCTCCTCTTGTTGAACGTATACATCCCGGCAGCCAGGCTCTTCCGTTGCGTGTAGGATCCGCTAAGCACACGTGATATCGACGCGTTTAGGGAGCGCGTGTGCGCTACTGGGATGTCCGATAGCGAGAGAGTCTAATTACCGAGGATTCGACTTACCCGCTCGTGAGGGGACGATTCCGCCACTGATGGGGAGGAGAGGATGATGCTCGTTGATGATGACGGCGATCTAAAATTGATATCGATGTTAGTTTTTTTTTCTTTTTTTTTTGTTTTTTTGCGAGTCGGATATAATAACGATGTTGCGACTCGGTAAATAAATAAGCGCCTCGTTACGGCTCGTGTATATATACGAAGGGAGATTTGAACCGAGTCGATTTCCGATCACGTAGCGGCCGGTAATCGCGAGAAGCGGAGATCAGCGCGCTAATCCGCCTGATCAAACATGTGCGCGAACTTTCGAATAGCTTTTTTCCCCCTATTATATCGCCGGTTCTTTCCGCTCCGATGTATATTACGAACAATATCTCGGATTAAATTTCCGATTAATCGTATAATACAGCGACGCTTCTTCGTCTCTTTTATGGACGCGGTTTATTATATTCCGCGCATCTGGTCGCGTCGCAGCTATAGCAAGTGTGCGAAAAACGTCACGAGGAACGCTCGTATAACGCCGAGGCCGAGCGCTGCAGCACACGCCTACTCCGCCCTCTTTCACTTCTCGCTTCTTCGCTCGCTCTCGCTCGGTTTTTCTTATTAACGCCGTAGCTCGCTCGCGATGACTTTGTTTGCTTTTACTGCTCTTTCTTCTTGCGCCCGTGTCTCGTTACACCGCGGTAATTCGGAAAATCGCAATAAAACGCCGATCGGCGCAAGGGCAGGCTGTTTCGTCATTTTGCAAAATTATTACTCGAGATTCTTTCGCGAATAAAGTTTCTCGGACATAGTGGCTCGTTAATTCCTAGCTCTTATATACACAAGCCCGCGCGCGACAAAGTTTCTGCCGATCGAGGACTTTTCCCTCGCTGTATGTCCGCGTGCCGTAGCAAGCGTCCGCCTAATTCAGAGCGACTGTTCCGTGAAATTACCGGGGTCAAGCGGTAATGAGAGGGTGAATGCCGGGAGAGAAGGCAAGGAATCCATCCCTCTTCGCTCGGCTAATCACCAAGGCCGCTCGTTAGCGAATTGAATGAGGAGTGCGCGCGAGAGAGAGAGAGAGAGAGAGAGAGAGGAGGAATAAAAAGCCGATGATCGAGTGCCCGATGCAGCTGCGCGCTTTCAATTCGCGAGCCATTGAAGGCTTTTTTCCACGCCGCGATTATTCAAACTTTCCGAAAAGCCCCTCGCGCGCTTATTATTGTACTGCTTGCTTTTCTCGGAAGAATTCAATAATCTCGCATTTGACTGCCGCGAGGGGCGGGGCCGTCTCTCTCTCTCTCTCTCTCTCTCTCTCTCTCTCTCTCTCTCGCTCTCTCTGTTTGTTCATTAAAAAGGAAACGAGCTTTCCGAGATCGCGCATCGAAAAAGAGAGCAGCAGCAGGAGTATATACCCCGGCGTTATAACATTATTACCGCTCGAGTGGAGTGCGCTTATTACGGGTTCGCTTTGTGCGCGGCCGGGGATCTGTGTACAATGTATTTTCGAAGTTAATTGCGTTTCGGGAGTAAGTCGCTCGGGCGCTGCAATGATTATTTCCAGGCAAGAAGAGGAAGAAGGGGTCGCCGCTGCAAAAATCTTTCTCCGATCCTCTCTCGACTCGTGCGCTTCTCGAGTTCGATCTAATACAGCCCTTGCCGAGCAGTCGAGCGTGCTCACTTAATTCCCGCTTCGAGATGTAATTTGTGTCGCTTTGAAGCTCGGCGCATTGTTCTTCCCGGCAGTGAGGGAGAGAGAGGTGGAGGATATAACAAGGTCTCGTTTCAATGATTTCTTCGTTTACCCGCCCGACTACCACCACCGCTGCTTCCCCTTTTTTCCCTCGGCTGCAAACGCGACGTTAATTGTCGGTCAGCGAGTGTCTTCGATTTTCAAATCGAGCGAAAAAACGCTCGGATATTCACTCCTCGATCCCCCGACGCTTGTACTCCGAAGTAGGCCAGCAGTCGCGTGCTGCAGGCCAAGAGCTGAAAAAAAGCACTCTCTCGACTGTTTGTCTATCCCCCCGCGCGAGCGCGGTATTTTTTCCGCGGAAACGTCGGCAAGAAAGCGAGCGCGCGCGCGCGCGTGTTTTCCCTTTTTCTCTCTCTCTCTCTCCCGCCCGCTTGCATTGTTTCCTTCGCGGAATCATAATCGCCGGTAATATAGTTTTTTCCCGACTTAATCGCGGCCGATTCGCTCGTTAAGATGTGCGGCGCTGCAGCCTCTCTCGCATTTCTCCTCGTCGACGCGCCGCCAGAAGAATCTCCGGCTGCTGTCTTTTATTATTATTATTATTCGAGATGTCCGTCTGTGTGCGTGTGTGTGTGTGGGGGGGGGAGGATGAAAATTAACGGATGGAGCTTTGAGTTTCTTCGAAAGTAAGAATCCGACATTGAGACGCCAGAGCGGTGCAAGGGACTCGCGCGCGTTGATAAATAAATCAATTAAAATTTAAATTCTGCCCGAGAGTTAAGTCGCTAATTGCGCCCGGGACAAGTACGTGCGCGGATTTGCAATGCAAGCTCGCGGATTTGCTCGCTGCCGGACGAGGAGGAGGAGGAGGAAAGAAAGAGGAGTCGTCGTTTGAATGCTAATCGATCGCTGTGCACACAGCCCTCGCAGCTCTCGGAGGAAATACGCTGCGTAATCTAACGCTCCTAGGCTCTATATGAAAAAGAGGATAATAATCCCATACATCCGAAAATCCTCGGGAGAAACCCTAGTAAACACAGCGCGCCCACGTCAAATTTCCCACCTCGCGATTCAATTTTCCCTCTCGCACTCATCATACCCGTTCCACTACGCCTCCTAAGCATCGGCCATCAGCCGTCTGTTCGGCAGAAAAAGCTGCGCAGCTCGGCCAAGGTGAAAATGAAGTCGTAAGCCTCTCTCTCTCTCTCTCTCTCTCCCGCAGGAAAACGAACAAGCCGCCCTCGAGGCCCGATGAATTTTCATTGGCTTCGCTCTTTTTTCGCAGAGTTCGCGGAACGCGCGCAACACACGCTCTCTCGGCCGAAGAAATCGAATTCCGGGCAGGATTCTCGGATCGATTCCCGCCTCCTTCTCATGAATATTCATCATGAGCTTGCGCGCGCGCGCGAGAGAGATGAGCCACTCTAGTGGAGAAAAAGCTGCGGAGGAATGCCTCGCGGAGAAATTAAAACCGCGGCACGGGGCGACGAGAAAAATATGCATTAGAGAAGGGGGCGACTAGCTCGTTAATGAGAGCGAGAGAGAGAGATGAGTATAGCCGAGGTTTTATGCAGGGCCAATTTTGAAGGAATCCGCGGGGAATATACGCCCCGTGCGTAAACAAAGTCCGAGGAATTTAATGATTGATATTTTTACCGGGAAGCGCTGCCCCAGCTTTTTTACACCGGCGAGTATTCCAATGAAGGGAATGTCGCGCATCAACATATCGTCCTCTCGAAAATATGTAAAAAATAAAAGGATTAACAATTTAAAAGAAGCGCGCGAACGGCAATCGGATAAAACGCAAAAAAGGAGTGAGTCGTCCGACCGGCCGGTATAGCCTTTTTACTCTTGTATGCACATACAGAACACGCTGCTCTCCGCCTCTAATTAACGAGGAATCAATCAGTGCGCCGAGAGAGAGAGAGGGAGAATTCCGTGGAAAAGCTGCGCGGCCGAGTGAGTAATAAACCGGAGGATGCGGTGGCGGCTCGTCGTATTTTCTCGCTCGAGTTTGAAGAAAGTTTCGAAACCGCAACTACACCCCGGGGACCTCTGCGGTTATTTTTTTCCTCTCTCCCCGCGGATAGCTACAGGACGCCCGATTGTCGTATTATTCGAGTCAGTTCCTGGAAGCTTGTACACCGAGAGAGGATAGTTTATTCATAGAAGACTCGAGATTGCGCAAACACGGTCACGCTTCGTCTTCACTATTCGGGATAGAGATTAAAGTCAAATAGAGCCGCGCGCAACTCAATTACTCCGCGAGCTACATCAATGATAATCCCCCTCTGCGTTGAAAAAAAAAAATCAACCGACTCGGAATTCGCGGCTCTGTTGACCGAAGACGAGCTTTCGAGTGAGACATGTTGACGCTTTAGCCAAAATAAAGTTTGCTCTTCTCGAGTCGGGGACAATACAGCTCGGCAGCGGCGGCGGAATTGATACAAAAGAGCTTGTAGCCCGGCAGTTTTAAAGCTCTCGCGGGTGGTCCTCGCCAAATATTTGCTTAGCCCTGTGTACAGCGCGGGGACGATCCTCGGAGTCTAGAGAGTGAGGGAATAAGAAACGAAGGATCGTCGAGAGATGAAAGACGGGCCGTTAGATAAGGAGAATGCCGGGCATTTTTATTGGTTCCCCGTATAGAGGGACGTGTACGTAGCGGGGAGGAGGACCTTTGCAAAAAGCTCTTAGGTATTTTCTCCCGGTAGTTTCTTCCTCGCGCATCAGGGCGCAGCAGGAATAGAGAAATTTCCAAGGGACGAGAGCGTGCGCTGCTCCCGATGGAAGCAATGAACATTTTCGACTGACGGCAACTGATTTCCCACTGTCCTTAGAATTCCAATATACAACGCGTGCGCGTGTCCTTGTGGAAGAACAGCCGAGTCGCATTAACGAGAGAGGAACCCGATACTTTGGCAAACACGCTCTAATTAAATTGGCTGAAAAGGAGCTGCTGCAGTGTCTCCTTTGAAATTCGAACTTTTCCTATACGTAATCATCGCGTGAGAGCCGTCGCGTCTCTCTTTACCGGAAAGAGTGGTAGCCTCGAATTACCGCGCGCCGGACTCGTTCGCCTCTATCTGCGCGCTCCCTTAACTCTCGATATTGGATTCCTAAATGTTGGCAGCGCGAGCTTGCGCTCCGACGGCCCGTCTCTCAAAGCTCTCTCGCTCCCGACGTTCCTCTCTGTCAAATTAGCCGGGATTATTGCACTTCGCCGCCGTATTTATGCCTCCGGAGCCAATCTCGAGGCTGTCGAGATACCTACCTTTTTGGTTTTATCGATTCTCTTATAAGAATTTGTTCAGACTCGATTGAGAAAATACAGCGTAAGCTTGTCCAGGTGTATGCACAATTGCGACACGACGGTGGCCTGCAGCATAAGTCGATTTTCCAAATAGAGAAGATCGTTGCGAAACTGCCGGGATCGCGATCGGACGGAGTTTCGCGAAAAATAAATAATGCATGATATTAGGCTCGATGCTAGTGCAAAAAGTCGACGATTATAATTAATATGCGAAATTCGAAGAAGCTCTTACGTAACGAAAAAATATTAAAAACCGAGCAGCTCAGCAGCCCCGAGTATATACACACACGCAACGCAATATCCCGGCGAAAAAGCTCAAAAATACATGGGTTTCACCTCTTACGCCGTTATACACACGTATCCCGCGTCGTCCATCCCGCCGGGCCGCGGCTCTTTCCACGTGTGCTCGCGCGCTGGCTGATCCCCCGGTACAATAACATTTCTCTCCTTCCGCTTTTGTATTTTGTGAGTCAATTCGAAACATGAATCGTATAATAATTCAGCGAGGCCAAAGTAAAAATACGCGAGAGAGAGACGAGCTCTGATATTATTCGCTCGCCGAGCACAGAGCGAAAGCTCCATATGTATGGGGGCGGTGCGCGCGATGCGTTTTTTCGAATTTTCTCATATATGTGTGTGTGTGTGTGTGTGTGTGTGTAGAGGGACGAGTTCTTTTTCCATCCCGGAGATATGTGAAGCCGTTGGAAATTCTCCGGAGAGAGGAACGACGGCGCGGACTGTGTTATTTTAAATGATATTGCTTTTTGAGATTGCGTTTGCTCGAGCGGCTCTCCTTCGCGCGGACTCGAATTTTGCAATTGAAATCGATTGATTCGAGGGTGAGAGATTTTCGGATGGCTATTGAATTACGGTAGGTAGGATATGCTGTAAATAACAAATATGCGGCTTGCGAGAAAAATATAATCAAAAAAATGCAATTACCCGACTTTGTGCGCCTAATGAATTATGCCCCCTCTGCTGGCTTCCGAGAAAAATGTACGTAAACTCGCGCGGGCATCTCGAGAAACCGGCTCGTTGCAATTCCGAGGAGAAAACTACTTCTTCCCTCTCTCTCTCTATCTCTCTCTCGGCACTCGTTGCTTATAGCAATATGCTCTATACGCTCGGAGTGAGAGAGGGCGCCGTTTTGCGCTTCCCCTCGTCGGCACCTCTATGCTACTACCACTACTACTATACTGCTCTCGATCCGGCTCTCATACATATTATGATTACTTTCGCGCGAAATCGAGACGTTCGCGCCGGCAAAATCCAAAGCGCGTGTGTATATGCTGAAAATATACGATACATCCACGTCGCGCGACTTCCGCGCTCTTCTCCCGATTGGCGTTACATACACATACACACGCGCGCGCGTACATGTATCGGATGCTAAGTACACAGGCGAGACGGTCGGTCGTTCGTTCGGCGAATCGCTTTATGGGCCGGAATAATGGCGCTGGCTTTGTCGGGGGGCACGAGATGCACTTTTTGGAGAAAGGATGGCGCGGTATGGAAAGCAGCGACGCGATGAGATGGAAATCGCTGATTTATCGACGCGACGGTGGGAACGTATGACTTTTGCATGGCTGTGCGCGGGTCGTATCAATTCATTTACATCGAAGCGGAGTACTTGGCTCTTTTTTATCTCTTGTGCGCAAAAATCGCGTCTCGCCGCGCACTAAAATCCAGCAACAATGGAACGCGCGGGACAAACGGAATCCCGAGGCAGGCTCGATTCGTCTTCCTTACGCCTCTACCTCTCTCTTGGTTCGGACCACACCACTCAACGCGCCTTATTTTTATTTCCGCGCGTATTTTCAAAGCCCCGCCGCTGCAAAGTGCTCGGGAATTGAGTGCACGCGCGAGCGCGCGAATGTAGCCAGATGACGCTGTATGTACAGAGGGAAGGATTTTTACGGCGTGAAAGGGAAAACTGACGCTGTTTTCCAGAATCAGGCAGGATATTTGTCAGCGTGAAAGGAAAACAAGCTGGCGCCATCTGCTCTCCGTGCGCTCTTTGGAGAGAGTATAAAAAAAGAGCACATCCTCCGCGTTTTTGCTCGGCCACTCCACGGCGGTAATAAGGAATATTACGCAGTTTGCACTTCGTAAAGAGCCGCTACTCTCTCTCTCTCTCTCTCTCTCTCCCTCTCTGCCGCGCAATAAAGCCCTTCTTCATTCGCGGCAATTACCCTCCGCGCGCAAACGACACAGCGGCAGCGAATTAATGCAAAGGCGGCTCTGCCGAGGCAATTAAAGAAGTCGACGCGAAAGAGAGAGAGAGAGAGAGAGAGAGAGAGAGAGAGAGAGAGAGAGAGAGAATTCCGCGAGACGACGACGAGCTACTGTATACACTGCGCGGAGCTCGTTGACGCGCGCGAGAGGGAAGTCGAAGAGATTCCTCATTCTCCGCGGCGGCGGCAGCGGTGGCATCACAAGGGGCCGATGGAAACAATTACTCCGTCGTCGGCGAGTGCATAAATAAAGAGAGCGACTTGCCGCCGTTGGAGATATTTGCATTTTCGAGGAGAGCGCTCGCGCGCTTTTGGAGTGCGACGCGGGGATTTTTTAATGAGGCTCTCGAGGGTGCGGATGAGTCTCGTGTAGCGAAGATTCGAATCAATAAGAGCGAACATTGAGGAGAATCGCTGCTCGAGCTTTTCCTACAAAGCCCCTTACAAACGCCGACGCCGTCGTTGTACCGCGCTGCAAACGTCGGGACGTTTTGTTCCCGCAGTGGCACGTCGTTCTCCGCGCGCAACTTTCGACCTCCAGCAGCAGCAGCAGCAGCTCTGGTATATTAGTAGTATAGAAATGGCCCTGTTGGGTTTTCAAATTGCTCGTTCGGCAGAAACGTTTTATTCCAGATATATTCGAAGCTAATTCGTGCGAAATCGAAAAAATATTGAAATACCCGCGTGCTCCAACATTTCAATTCGAAAGATAAGGCCGCGGCGGTTTTAAAAGCATCCCTTTCCAGGTGGTGACACACAGCGAGCGTATAAAGTAGCCCGAGACTCGAAAGATAAACGCAAAGGAAAAGTTTACATAGCAGAAAGAGAGAGAGAGAGAGAGAGAGCTATAGGGGGTCGCGACTTCGGACGTAGGACGCATTCAGATATACGACGAGGGAGTAGTCGTCAGCGGGACGAGACATCAAACAGGAGCTCGCCTACACTCTCCGGAATACAAACAGGAATTTCAAAGCCGTTTACGGCCAAGATCACCGAAGCGTTTCAGAACTTCGGGATATCGCCCGGAGCCGATCATCCGATTGCGAGGAATGGAATTAGGGAACGCGACACGTTTCAAACTTTTTCACTGTGAAATCGCGGGTAAACAAAGAGAAAAAATTCCACGAATGCATATGTATCCTTCTCGTCTGCGAGAAAAGCCACTTCGTCCCTATACATGCGCGGAGACTCGCACACATGTACATGCATAAACATGGACGGGAAAATAGCGGCAATACCGTTGAGTGGCTCGAGCGCCCGGGAGACTTCTCTTCGCTCCTATGGGGGCAGGAGAGAGAGAGAGACGAGGATTTGCTTTGCGAATAAGGGAAAAAGCGATCTAGCTGCAAATGCATATGCAGGGGTGCTCCGCTGGATGTATGCTGCTCAGGAGCGTATACACTCTCTCTCGTCACGTGTGTTGCTGTGGTTTTATGGAAATTCGTGGAAAGCTGGCGAAGCTTGAGGGGAAACTTCTAACGATGTGGTTTCGTTTTTTTTTCTTTTCTCTCAGAGTCCCGATTTAAATTGAAATATTCATCGAGTAAACGGCGAAATAGCGAGGGCTCTCGATCGTCGTCGATGCGCATCAAAATCAACCCGTCCATTCCCGAGGAGGATACACACAGCGCAGGCACGCGCGCAGCGGAAAACGCGCTAGGAAAATTGATTAAAAATGGAGGCCTTCCCCGTTGAAAAATAGCTCCTCGCCGTAGACTGGCTGGCCGTAAGGGCGCAGGCGAGTCGCGGCACGCGATTGAAGGCCGGAGGGGTTCATCTCCACCCCTCGGCCCGATCAATAATACCACCCCGCGTCGGTCTCTCCGCGCGTGCGCGCAGCCTCCGCTCTCCCCACGCAACTGTCCTACCCCCCACGATCTTATCGCTGATGTGTACCCGCTCTCCTCTCTACTACACCATGCGTGTATACATATACGTGTGCAGCATTCATGGCTCCATCAATATTATACGCGCGAAATAATAACCCGCCTGCATTTATTATATTGTGTATGCGCGCGCGCGCGCGCGTTGGTGGTGTCGGGGTAAAAAAGTCGGATGCGGGGGTTGTTTTAGTTACCCGGGAGGGGTCCGAGCTAAATTATGCGCGTAAACTGTTGTATGTAAATCCGTCGCGGGGAGACATGACGGATGGAGACATGTGTGTATTTTCGGGAGATATGAGGCGCCGCGCGCGAGATAACAAAGACGTCGAGTATAGAGTGTAACGAGACGCGGCGTTGATCGATTCGTTTCTATACGCCGATTAGCGTTTTCTCCCGTGGAAGAGTTTATTCGACGGATAGCTGAATATAGGCTGATCGAACGAAATATTTTCACGATCGATTGAAAATCGGAAAATACAAACTCGCTATAATTATACGACCCGTAACTGGTTTTCCTAATAGCGCACTGGAATACGTCAATGATTACGCAGCGCCGCGCGAGAAGATCTAGCGCGTCTATAATACGTACATGTTTACGCAAGTCAGGTTATGCAAATCGGAGAATGTGGAAAACATTGAGAGCCGGATCGTACGAGCGCGCGCGCGCTCGCGAGCTCAGTCTCAAAATCGCCGCCGAGCGGCGCCGACGTTTTATAATAAGTCTTTCCTCGAGTTCACGTTCGGTCACGAAACTCGTTTTCGCCTCGGCGATCGAACAGTATATACGCTATTTCTGACACAAGTTCCTCCGCACACGTGTAAAACACACCGAGTGAGTGAGCGAGTTGCTATAGCCGCTCATTATTATGTGATAGAGAAGATTGCATTTTATTATTTGAAGAGTGAGTGTTCCCTTAATACGATCCGACGTCAATTTTCATGACGGAAAACGCTAACCTTGACTTAGAATCCGAGTCTCTCGCTTCGTCTGGGATATAGTTGAAGATAACAATTTATCGCTCGCGAGCATAGCGCAACGTCTAGTCGCAGCACGTGCTGAGAGATCGCTACTTGCCTCATATTCTCGGCTCTCCGATGAATTTCGCGATAGTGCCATCGACTTGGAAAAATATTGTTATCTCGAGTAGAGTAGCTCGAGGACTTGTTAGTAGCTTTGGAGCGAGCGGTTTTAGTGTTTCGATTTTCCACTCGCTGTGCATTTAAATTAGCGTTTCTATTCGTATTTTGCAGATTCATCGTTCGCTCTGGTTACCCTAGCCTCTCAGCGCTATGGCGACCAGAATCAAACAAATCCTGGCCAAGCCGGAGACCAGGGAGTACTTCATGAGGTGCGTATGATTTGAATATTTATATTTGGAGCGCGAAGGAGGCGTGGCACTGCGAAGCAGACTAATTAGCATTGATTACCAGTGTATGCAAATTGAGTCAAAAGCGAAATTTGCAAATCAATCTCTTTTACCGAACGAGACGCATGCTCGATAAACCGAATAATTTCCGATTGTTTCAACACAGCACGCACTTCTGGGGGCCGTTTTGCAACTGGATGATACCGATTGCAGCAATATCTGATATACAGAAAGATCCGAAATTTATCAGTGGAAAGATGACCTTGGGTGAGTTTACTCTCTGCCTCGATTTGAATATCAAATCGATGCAAAATTCTCAGAAGAATACATATTTTATCTCTCTTTTTTTTCATTTCAGCTCTGACATGCTATTCGCTGGTATTTTTGAGATTCTCGGTAAAAGTCGTGCCCAGAAATATGCTGCTCTTCGCCTGCCACTGCGTCAACCTGAGCGCGCAGCTGACCCAGGGCTACAGATTTCTCAGATACCAGAGCTCTTTGAAGAATACTCGGGCGATCCAAGCTGCCTGATCTTCGTTTTTATATTATCCACTTAGATAAAAATTGTTTGTAAATTAATATTGTTCTGTACATAAGGTGCGTGATGTATATGTATATATAAGCGTTTTTTATTCATCAAACGAGAGATGGCTGAATAGAAAGCTAATTTTCTAAAAAAATGAAAGAAGATACTTTTTACTCAATCATTCCAGCTTTTGTTCCCCGAAATCGTATTTTACGCTCGTCGAAGCCCCGCACGAACATCACAGAGTCAATTTTTCTCTCCTCCCCGCGTCGCGCGCGTGTGTGTCTCGGCTGCAGACTTGATTAAACATCCCATTTTCTGCGACGCTGCAACTCGACGCGAAAACGTAAGCAGAATAAAAAAAAAGACGAGCAGCAGCAGCGCACATTGATGCGATCGCAAAAACGCGAGTCCAGCCCCCCGCGTCGACGGAAAGCGCGTTCCGCCTGGCTGGCGACTCTCTCTCGCTGCTACATAGTGGCAAAAGGAGTCTGTGCACCCTGCGAAACCCCCCATTTCTACGTTTCTGATGTATTTTTCTTTGCGCTCTCTTTCCATCTGGTTTATGCGTTCGCAGTGTGCTTTTGGAGCTTTTTGCTGAAAAATATATACTTGTCTCGTGCAAAGGGTTAATTGATTGCTCTGAGTAAGACAGCTACGGTAAAACAAGTGGACATCGGCGATGCTTGCCCGATAAATGTAAGCGAAAGAAAAACTTTCCCTCGCGCACACAATAATAAAGCCACTTTCCCATGCGCGCGGCTCATCCATCTCGAGCCACAGCCACAGCCACCCACACGCAGAGCAGTCGAGAATACATACGGCCGCATTATATATCTCCGAAAGCCAGCCTCCTCTTACACATCCTCGGACGCGTCGGCTTCGATTTCGCTCGAATTCGCTGGGATCGAATTATTCCGCGTGGCCCGACCGGACGACGATCTCGACTCTCTCTCTCTCTCTCTTTCTCTTTCCTCTCTCCGACGAATGTATAAGGAGAGCAATAATTTTCTCCGGTCATTCGCCGTCCTCCGTTCTTGTACTTCTCTCTCGCTCAAAGGGGGAAAGCGAACTCGGCATTGGGGATGCTGAACTGCGGCGTGGGGTCACTTTATGGGCTCTCTCTCGCGGATCTCCGCCGCACACACACACACTAGAGAGAGAGAGAAAGCGAGAAATTTGAGGAAGGAATTCGCTACCGCTGCGCTACCCCCGCGCTTCTTGTTCGCCCGATGGGATAAGGCAGTCGCGCCAGATACTCGCCCTTTTTGCACTGGATGTATTCTATAACGGCCGAGCGTTTTTCAAAGTTTGTAATATACCTAAAATTTATAAAAAGTACGTTTACATGAAAATTTTCCAAAGAAAAATAAATCCCCACGCAGGAGCTTTCAGCGAATACATAAGCATCGCGCGCGTGCAGATAGGAGAAAAGCCGCGCGCGCGCGGGGGCGGAGACGTGCACGTGGGGGCAAAGCGCCTGGAAATCGTATTCCTCAAAAGCCTGCAGAGCAGCGCGCTTTTTCTCTCTCTTCTTTCAGCGCGCGCGTCCACTTAGCCTCGGCAAAGCCTCTCCCGGAGAAAGCAAGCGAGCGACCGAGGAAAATAAAGTGGAATACGTCCACCCCTGTCGCGTCGGCCTCGCCACAGCCCCGAACACTATAAAAGCCGGCCTGCGCTGAATATAAATATAAACGAGCTTATTAGGAGCATTAGGAGCGGCGTTATACGGGCGCTTTGCATTTTCCTGCGGGATTTCGCTCGCGTCGTTGGCATAATGGAACGACGGTGAGATCGGTTTTTCTACTGTTTGCTTTGACTGAGATCTCGCGAAAAAGTGGCTGGAAGATCTTCCGAAATTCCCCGAAGTATCGAGGCTATCCGGACTAATTTCACGGCACAGCGCGCAAATAAACTCGCAAACAGTGTAGCGCATAATTGATCGGCTGCTCGCTGATAAGCCGAGCGCGTCCGCCGTGTGTAACTGCCGGAGAGAAGAAAGAACAAGAGCTGCCGGAGAGTCCAGCGGGACTGATTTCACAAACAAATGCCGACGATCGAATCCTGGCAAGTCGCAAGATGGATGGCTCTCTTTGAATCGCAGATTACTCGCCCCGTCTCCCTCTCTCTCTCTCTCTCTCTCTCTCTTCTTCGTTCCCTTGAATGTACACACTCTCGCGAGATCGACAATTTGCCAAGGGGTGAGTTGCCGATGAAAATTTGCCTTTGTCTTTCGTGGACGAGAAAACAAAACTGCTTTTTACACTGTGGGAGTGTAATCCAATCGATCGAAAAATTCATCGCGCTCGACCTGCTCCGCAAATGTAAATTACCCGTTTCCATTCGACGTCCCGTATCAAGCGGGACGAAAGCAGTGCCGAGAGAATAAACCACCGAGACCGCAAGGCAAATGAACTGTAAAGCGGAATGCTGGGATTATAAAAGCTCTCTTATAGCCGACAACCCTCCTCGATGGCGACGAACACACCCTAACGAAATTTTCCTCCGCTCGGCGATCTTTAAATTAAGTGAACTGGCTTATGACGCCCGTGTAAAAGTCTCTCGTCCGACTGGCTTTCTTTTACACGAAGCGAGTAAAAAATGGGGCGGCTGAAACGCGTGACGGATTCGACGTGGAGAGAAAATATATGGAGGCGAGGGTGCGAGTACAGGAGAGAAGAAAAAAAAGGAAATAACGGAAGAGGGTGGCACGCGGGTGACTCCATACGATTTGGATATGAATTAAAATTTATCGGCCGGATAGAGAGAGAGAGAGAGAGAGAGAGAGAGAGAGAGAGAGAGGGAGAGAGAGAGAGAGAGAGTGACATAAAAAGGCACTCGCGCGCGGATTCCCGGTTTTATAAATTATTCATGCATTCGCGCGCGTTATATGCGGTTCGATAAAAATTTTCGGTGCCGCTTGACAAATCGCGCCTCACAGATTCCTTATTTTTTATTATACTCCGCGACGTGTTCGAAGTTGTTTATCGCGTGAATTTTAAGAACGCACTGCACCCCTGGAAAAATAAACTCGAGGCGCGCGAGTGTTTGCGAAAAAGCGTTATTCCAAATGAAAGTGCGCTCGTAACGCTTCTCTCGTCCATTACAATGGGCCTCGCTAGTGTAATACGCGCGCGCGCACATAGGCGTTCATAAAAAAGGTCCTCGAGTCACCCCTCAAAAATAACATGGCACCAGCAGCGAGCGCCATAAGGTCGTGAAGCTGCAGCGTATATAGTCGGCTCTAAAAAAATCATGGGAGAGAGCTGCGCGTCATCCGCGCGAGGTGATTTTTTTTTAACGCGTTTTTGTCAAGATGACGCTGTAAATCGCATTCGTTTTATACGGCCATCGAACGCTGCACGTATAAACATTAGAAAATTCTAAGTCATACATAAACATGTCTATAAGCTCAGGGCATGACGAAGCAGAAAGAAAGCTAAAAGTGCCAAACGAAGCGCACTGGCATAAATTAAGGGACTTCTGATCAAAGCCCCGGACAGAGTCGCTGTGACAGGTATCGCGCGCATGCTGCATATTTTAGGGAAACGAATCCGGCACGTAATCTAGCCTAGCTTGTGTGTCAGTGTGTGGTGCGGCTGAATCGCGATTCCGAGGGAGAGGTGAGGGCGGCAACGACGCAGAGAGCTATACCCGGTAATCCCTGATCGAGGGCTGCTACTGCGAGAGCCAGGGGACATCTTATCTTCATATTACACGCGCGGCTCCGAAGTGGCCGCTCTCTCGGCTTTGCCTATAGACGACCGATCGATTTCCGCCCGCTGCAGAGAATTCGGGGGTCGTATGTATATTCGGCTCTCTGTTCTTTCCGGAATTTCTCTGAATTTTCTCTCCTTCAAAATAATAGCAAAAAAAAAAGGAAGCGCCGAGCGATGCTTCACGCGTCAGCCGATGCTTTGTGGCCCGTAACGCGAGAGCCGTCGAATTTAGTCCTGTGCCGCGCACGACGTCGTCCAATATATTAGGGTTAGAGAGCGAGTCGAAAGTGCGTGTGCTGGGATGATGCCTCTGGACGATGCACAAGTCATCGGGCCGGGATGTGGCCGGAGAATATCGATGCCGATTCGCGAGAGTGTGCTGGATAGTGAAATCTCGTTTTCTTCCAGCAAATCAAACACGAGCATATCATGTTGTCGTGCATTCTCTTCACTCGGCTGCAGTTATACGAAGAATCTGCTGAGGGAAATGAGAAGTGCCTTCGCGCGACCTATCTTCAAAGCGGAAAGTTAAAGCGCTGGAAACGCTGTATAGCCGATATCGTTCGAATTGATATTTACAGTCCTAATCTTATCTCTCTCCAAGCGTCGTGGTGGCTCTTCCCTGAAGAAATAAGTACGCGAGCGGCTCGCTCACATACATCGGCTTTACGATTTTCTATAAAAAGCGGCTGCCGCGGATTCAAACGTACGATTATTGGGGATCGCCCGGGCAATATCTCGCTCTCTCCCTCTCAAGAGGGAAATTCTACCGGCAGCTTTTACCTCGGTATATCGAGGACTGAATAATGAAAGAGGCCTCTTTGGATATTCCCGCGAGCTGCGTCAGTCTTTTCCTTCCTTCCAACCTTCCGTCCCTCTACCTTATGCAGGACTACTCGTGAGAGAGACGAGTCCGTCGAATATTCGAGTGTGTACAACAATCGGCCGATAGGAGCTCAGAGGCAGCGCTTCGAGTTTGAAGGATATTTTTTATTCATGCGACGTGTGTCGAGGGCCTGCGGAAAAACACATTCTGCCAATCGAACGAGCCTCCGTCGAGTGGAGTTGGAGAGGGAAATTCAGGCGAGATGCTCCGCGGGGATTTCGAAATGCTTTAAAAATCGGCCCTGGTACAATAATTTATCCGACTTCATCGGAAATTCGAAAACGAGCGCGTACAAAGATTAGCCACGAAGTAAGCGTTTTAGGAAAGGAAGTAAACGGAAAGCATAATCGAAGCTCTTCCCCGGGGACGTGGAGTAGCCACTCAGCGATAGTCTCTTTCAAATATTCAATCGCACGCGCTTTCCAATTTCGCTCCGACCGAAACTCTCCCTTCCAACAACGCTCGCACACACGCTCTGATAAACAAGGAAAAAAGTTAATTTACTATTTAGATGTTGAACGCGTAAAAGCAGCGGCTTCATCAATCAAAGAATTATACCGACGCCGCGCGGGCAAAAGGTAGCTTTTCCGGCGTCGGATAATAAATAACGGCCGAGCAAAAGTTTCTTCGGATTTCCGCAGACTCGAAAACTCCCTCCTATTATACACGCACGTATGTGTGTGAGTAACGCCGCAGTAGCTTAAAGGGGCGCGCGGCGATATAATTAATGTAAGGAATCGTAGGCATTTTCGGTGTCGCCAGAGCCGAGATGCCTGATGTGTATAAGGGCGAGTATTGTGCCGGCGATCGATATACGCGCGCAGGCCTAAGTATATTCGTACGCGAGAGAACGAGAGAGAGAGAGAGAGAGAGAGAGAGAGTCGCTTGATGTATTGTGGGTAGGGAGATGCTGAGCGCGACTGATGGAGAGGATATTTATATATACGAATGCGCTTGAGCTTATTGCCATCAGCAGGCTTGGTTGTGTGTATTCGCGTGTTGACTGACTGAGCGAGTGCGGGAGAGAAGAGGGCGAGGGAATGAAGATTGCTTGCTGGGTATATGCTGGGGGTGTTTTGCATGGAATTTGGAATAGCCTCGTGGTTGTTTATTGTATGCGCTTTGTTTCAGGAGCTGTATTAGTCGAGGTGGCAGCACTTGGTAGCCAGTATACACATCCTGGATTTTCAATTAAACCCGACCAACATCCCTGCGCACCGACCAAAAATCCACTTCCCACGCGAGCTATGACGACAGAAAAGAGAAGCAACGAGAAAAAAAAAAAGACAACAGCGAAATAAAACTTGTCGAAGCTTCCGCAGCCGCAGAAAAGACGGTGTACAGCGTAAGAGCCTCATTTTCCCTCCGACTCTGTACGCACACAGGACAGCTGCCCGGCGGAACAAGAGCGCGCGAGAGCAAGCAAGTTTCGCTAATAGACCAACGACGCTATATAGATCGAGAAAGCCACTCTGCACCCCTTTTTCTTCTTATAGCTACGTGTATAGGTCTGGGACGAAACTGGGAGACGACGACAACGACGACGACGGAGGCTATGGCATCAGCTCGACGGTGTAGGATATCAATGACGTCGCGTATATAACTCGTCAACGTTGGAAATGACAGCTCTCGCCGGCGCGAGCTGCCGAGGGTCCCAAATGGAACTTCTAATGGATAAGATATAAAAGTTAACGCAGCGGCCAGCTCTACGTCCCGAGAAAAGTGTGGCTCTGATGTATGAGCTGCTGCAGCTTTTCGTCGCTGCAAAAAGTCCCCTTTGTCGCGCGCGTGTATTTAAATCCATTACGTTATTCCGCCAGAATAAACGAGGAGCCTTATCGTCTCGCGGTCGAAAAAATATGCAGACGTCACACCCGACAGTAGAGTCACAGCGACAATCCCTTCGTCATTCCCATTTTCAGCCCTTCATTTTTAATCACCAACGGCAACTACCTATAACGATAAGAAAGCGCGCACAAAGCGCAAAAAGTCCATCATTCCACATACCCCACCCACACACGGTACACATGATTCGAATCGGCGGGAAAATCGCGCGCGTGACTGATCCGCGAAAACGTGAAAGGGGTGTCGCGACGATCAATCACTCCGGGCGATGGACCACCTTCGCCATCACGCGCGGCGGGGGTAGGAAGGGGTTGAGCTTCGGATATCGTGGGAGAGAGAGAGAGAGAGAGAGAGAGAGAGAGAGAGAGCGAGCGCCATCAACAAAGTATAAATGCACCCCTGATTGTGTAACCCACACATACACACACACACACACGCGGAGCTCTGATCAGTGACTGCAGCTTTTTTCTCTCTTGTCAGGCTCGCTAGCTGTTATTCCTCGGGAGATGAATGTGCTGTGCACTACTATATACCGGCTTGACTGGATTGAATAAATAGATTATTAGCCAGGATGAGCTCTTTGTTCTCGCGCGGTAAATATTTAATCGTTTTCCGTTGTTTTTGAGCGAAAAAACAATCTCTAATACATTCAAGACTCGATAATTTCGCGCCGTCGTGAAAGCAGCGCTATAAAGCTCACCCTTTTCCATAGAGCCGCCCTTATACAAAGTACCACCAACGCCGGAGATCTTTTACGACGTTTTTAGCTATCCCAGCCAGCTCTACACGTGCCTATATACACACGTCTGGTCGTAAAGCTCGGCGTTACGTCGCGGAAAACTCGGCGGCCTGCGAATATAAAGACATAAAAGTCGCGAGCGATCGAGGGACGAGCTTTATACGCCGAGGGCAATTTTGAATATACATTCATTTCCAATGGCCAAGTCTTCTCCAATCGACTTTATTCGCTTGTTTTACGAGCGTTTCATTGAATTTCATCGCCGCATACGAGTGCTATTTTCCGAAGAGAAAACAGAATCCGATTACGTTCTACGGAGAGAAAAATCAGTATTCCTAGCAAAGCCGAATTCGCGCGAGCGCAATCTCGCCGTCATCCCAGCTCAGAGAACACAGAGTTAGTCGAAGCGTGAGACATCGGAAGACGCTGTGTGCTGCGATGATGCGCAAAGGGCGGCCGAATCACGTATTCTCTTTCCGCGTTATGCATGAAGGGATGCGAGGGTGAAGACGCGTCGCGCGAGAGCCAGCGGAATACCAATGCTGCACTGTCCGGGGAACAAAGATCGAGCTTCCTATACTTTTTCGATCTGTGTTGGCGGTGTCGTCTGCACGACGCTGTTGTAGGGTTGTCGAGAAATGAATCGAATATTTTTCACGCGAAACTTGTAAAATTCGAGATTCGAGTATGTATGGAAAAAGTATAGAAACGTCGCTCGGCAGGACAGAAGAGAGAGAGAGAGAGAGAGAGAGAGAGAGAGAGAGAGAAAAGGCTCTTGCGAGGGCGCGCGACTGACGTCACGAATGCGAGCTGCTTCGTTTCCGCTTCCGGCCTTCATGATTTTCGCCCCGTCAAGTCCATTCTTCCCCGAGCCCCTTTCCTATCCCGCTCAGCTCAGAACCTTTCATTTTTCTGCTCTCTCTTGCGCGAAAAAGTCGCGAAAGCTTCTTTTGTCGACGATCGCCTGCGCGCGACGAGAAATAGTCTTTCTTCGCGCCAGCTATTATTTGAATAATGCAACCCCTACCCGAGGCACTTGTCCGCGCCTTTTTTTCATAGAATAATGACTTTTTTGACAATCAAGCTTGTTATTGCGTTCAAAATTCAAAATATTGAATTACCACTCCGTGGATTTCTCTTCTCGATTAAATAATGCATTTTATACAAAGGATTAATAAATACATCATAAGCGTCCTTCCCAAAAATTATTCGATTTATTTCCCGACGCAAAGAAGAAGTCTGACGTCAAGCCGAGGGGGATAAAAATGCAAACACGTCACTCTCTCCCTCTCTCTCTCTCTCTCTCTCTCTCTCCCCGGTCCCTCTCGAATCTATCGTCCCTTTGAGGATTTCGTCGGCCCTCGACTTTTCGCGTAAACGCAAAGCAAACGCAAAGCCCGCAATTTCGCGAGGCTTTGAAGCCGCCGGGACGCGCCTTCAGCGTGATTCGACCCAGACGATAAGCGCCCGGGAAAGAGACGTCAGCTGACGTGGGAGGGATCGAGTGCGTATACACGCGAATAATGATTTCGGAGGTGTTATTTTTTCTAAAGGTTCTGGATAGCTCGAGAGGAATTCGTTGAGATGCTTTACTGATTTTTAGTATACTCGATTGTTTATGCTATTCGTTGCAAACGTGATGTGTTTATGGCATAAGTATAAGTGGCTTTTGCTGTAAAGTTTGTAAGTACTGCGCTGATGTGTGAATTAGCAACGCGATTGTTCAATATTACTTGTTTTATTCGAAAAAAGTCGAGTGGAGGGAAGGTAACAAGTGGCGACATCAATGGACTAATGAGTAAACCTTCGGATTACTGTACGGCAAGGCAGAACACTACTTTCTTACGGCAATAGAAAAGCCTTTTGTGATTGTCAGTAAGTGATCTTTAAAATCAATTTTCAGATAATATTTTTAATGACAGGAGGAAATCTATAATCAAAAATTTTACATATAAGATATTTGTAAAAATCAATGAAGCGCTTAAAAAACGATAAATCTTTGTATAAATTAGTTGTAGTATAAAATTCGATATTATATATTTACTAATTTACAACTTTAGCTTTCAACAAAGTCATTGACGTCGCTTCTTATTAAATGATTTAAAGGTGTCTTTTACTGGCTTAAAATACAGGATAGGGAATTGCTCAATAATTTCTAATGACGTATTGAACATTTTTATTTGAATCGTGATAAAATGTGAAATAAAAGTTGAGTACACATTCATATTGAACATTTGCTTAACACTTTAATGCAAACGTTTCATATTTTTGCACTAATATTATGAAAAATAATTATTTTTGTGTTTCAAATTTCAATATTTCAAACTTTGAAGAAAACATGTCAGCTATATTACTCACCAATCTTTAAATTAAATTTTCTGTATAGCGATACCATCGTGGTTCAAATTTTTCTTCTCTTGCAACTTCACTTTCACGTCACTTGAACTTGTAAGCTAAAAGTAAAAAACACTGATAAATACAATGAGTAATGACAAATTAGTAAGTAAAGAAAAAGCTCGAAATAAACGAGGTATGAATGGTGTATGTTTTGTACAAGTCAAAAAAAATCCATACAGAAAATCAAAATGTATGTGTGTGTCTCTGGAAGGACCAGGAAGGACTGATGGAACTTTAACTTGAAACTCCTGAGATGCAAAATGGAAGGGAAAAGAAGCTCCACCCATTGGTCTCTTTTAGCTTTGAGCATACGAAAGGGGAATGTAAAGCCTGAAGCAGTCTACCCTTTTTTACCCTCACCCTACCCTTCCCCCTCGACAGCATATATATTGACTATGAATTTTTTAATCTGAATGCCTTTTTTCCAAGCATCATTTACACAAGGATTCATTTTTGGTAAGATGAAACTTAGGCAATATTTTTATATTGGATGTAGCGTTTTCTGATGGTAATTGTTCAACAAAGAAAGCTTGCGGCTCACTATTTGATAAAAAGAAAAGGCACTTAGGAAACTTGCACAGTATTTTCTTGATAAGAATTGTAATTTATAATAAAGTAATACTTTGGTAATAAACCAACCCCACATGCACCCTTTAACTGATTAAAAGATACTGACGGAGCACCGAAGTAGAGGCAGTGGGAGTCCCTGCGTGACTAAACTACTCTCCTAACAGAGACCTGTAGACGGAGTCCGATTCTGCTCTTGTATGCTATATAGCCAGAGGCTGCCATTGGCTGATCCCTTGCCGTGGAGCTGCTCTCAGGGTGAACAGAGAGAGACGCAGGCCTACTATCTCCATCTCCGTTGGTCCTTGGCTCTCCGTTCCCCTGTATCGCATTCTAAATCCCTTGACTAAAGGGGTGTGCCCTTCGTGTTTTGCCTACAGAGCAGGAAAAATATTGTCACTCAGGACTTTTTTACATGGAAAGTATTTATAGAAGATATATCCGCACAAAATGTTATTGAAATATTTTTTACACATGAAATAAATATACACTGCACCTCTGCAGATGTTTATTCCAGATTTTATAAAATGTTGATTGCAGAAAAAACTTCACAGCACACAGCCAAAAAAGATCAGTCAAAAGTTGTGCTGCCTAACAACCCTTTTTTATGGGGGAAAGGGGTGATAGTAGCCCTTTTTTAAAAAGGGGAGACTCCCCTGCTCAACTAAACACAATCTGTCCTGCTCACCCATGCCGTTTTTTTTCTTTTCACGCACCTACTGTGCTTCGTAGGTTCTTCGATCAGTCTGAAAAAAAATTATTGAAAATAAATAATAAGTAACAAAACTTTTGTAAACTCCAAGATCAGAGTATCAAATATATAGACATAACCCTAAAACTGATTTTAGCGGTATTGTGTCAAAAAATTTGTCAATGCTAAGCATTTAACTTGTGGATAAACATGAATCAGGAAACTAAACAATTAAAACTGCAAATAAATACCGTTTGTTCATTTTCTTTCATCAAAAAGACTATGTTTACGTTTTCTGCAGAATCCAAGTATAGGAGGGTTCAAATCATCTCGAAACCATGGGCTAGCGATATATCTCGAAATTCTCAAAGCGATAATTGCAACGGCGGGAACTTCGAATTGAGCTCCCGAAAATAAAATATATTTGATAAAAGTGATTTAGGAAAACCGAAATTATGATCAATAAAACAAGAGTGTGGCATGCTCGTTTAAATATTCAAAGATTCCGCGTTCTGTCTCCGTGAATATCACTTTGTGTTCGTAAACTCATCGAGTCATCGGTATATACAGTCATCGTGATGAATAAAATAAACTCGATGTGGATTGGCTGAAGAAAAACAGGGTTATCAATAACAATCAATTACGTGCGACACAAAACTCTTAGCTAATTTTTATCGAAGCAAGATAAACCTTTTACTTTTGCAACAGTCCTCGTTTTTTCAGTAAACAATGTGGAAGTTTACGCTCATGAAGATTGACAAATCGATAGACAATCAGCTGAGTGGCCGCGCAACAGCTTTCGCGTACCTATATCGCAGGATTTACCTGACCAGGAAGCTAACGCGCAAAATGCTCACGGATATAAATCATTGGCGGATTGAATGCACTTGCTGACGTTAAATCTTACGTAATGACGCCACGTCAAAATGCGATATCTCCGTGGTCGACCTTATGCCGAGATAAAGTCAGTCGATCAGAGGCGCCTGGCCAAGTGAGGTTAGTTTCTACTGGACTCTCTCTAAACATATATTTGTTTACATAAAATAATTTACTCTAGTACTTATCTACTAACACATTGAATGGTAACGTTTGAACCTTGCTATTTTTAGACGACGTGTAATTAAAACATACTTTTCGTGGAATATTTATGAATTTACTTGTTGAGCACTATTTAAAAATTGTTTTTTTCCTGAGCACTTGTTTTACTAACACTAAATATATTCCAACTGATATTTTGTAGATTATTAGGTACCTTAAGTATTGAGTAGCGAATGATTGCTTAGAAAGCAGCAGCAATGGCAGATGAAACACGAAATATACTGGTGACGGGAGGTGCTGGTTATATTGGTTCACATACGGTTTTGGAACTTCTTAACGCTGACTTTCAGGTGGTGGTTATTGATAACCTTAGCAATGCCTTTCAAGGTAAGACCATCTAGAAAATTTTGCAAATGAAGTTTTGGCTAAGATATTCTACTTGCATCATTGAATACTTTTCATATGTTCCAGGAAAAGGAAGTGAGAAGCCAGAATGTATCTTACGAGTGGAAAAATTGACTAATAAACAAGTGATATTTATTAACTGTGACATAACAAATAAGCAGGCTATATCTGATATTTTTAAAAAGGTATTCATGTGGTTATTCAGTTATCGCTTCATAATTTGATTATTACTAACATTATTTAAATACTTAAGATAAATATTCTACTTTTAGTACAAATTCTTTTGTGTCATACATTTTGCTGCTTTGAAAGCTGTTGGTGAATCATGCACAATACCACTAGAGTATTACAAAGTAAATGTTGGTGGTACATTGAATCTCTTAGAAGTCATGAGAGAAAACAATGTCAAACGATTCATATATTCAAGCAGCGCTACTGTATATGGTGTACCTGAAAAATTACCTTTAACTGAAGATATGAAAACTGGTGACTGCACAAACCCTTATGGAAAAACTAAATTTATGATGGAAGAAATTTTAAAAGATCTCTGTAATTCTGATAAGGTACGCATATAAACAACCAAACTTGAAAAATGGATTTGATTTATCTAATCATTCACTTGAGTAAAACTATTGAAATTTTTATTTTTAGACTTGGTCTGTCATATCACTAAGATATTTCAATCCAGTGGGTGGTCATCCCTCTGGTGAAATTGGAGAAGATCCAAATGGAATTCCTAATAATTTAATGCCATTTATTGCTCAAGTATCTGTAGGAAAAAGAGAATTTCTTTCTGTATATGGCAATGACTATGATACACCAGATGGGACTGGTAAATAAATTCGGAATATGACATGCTATATCTACAGGAAACATGATTAGATAATGAATTTCTGAAATTATCATCTTTGTTTTAGGCGTTAGAGACTATATTCATATAATGGATTTAGCATCAGGTCACATGAAAGCATTGATTTATCAAAAAACGAAAAATCCTACTGGTTTCCAGGCAATCAATTTAGGAAGTGGCAATGGTTATTCGGTGCTTGAAGTGATAAATGCCTTTGAAAAAGCATCTGGCAAAAAGATTCCATATAAAATAGTAGAACGAAGGCCAGGAGATATAGCATCAAGTTATGCTGATGCCAAATTAGCCAAACAACTATTAGACTGGGTTGCAGTTAAAAATATCGACGATATGTGTAATTTTCTTTTTTCCGTATTTTTATAACTCATTTGTTGTTACAAAAATTCTAATCAAAAACTTATTCAATGTATTTGTCCATAGGTGCAGACACATGGAGATGGCAACAAAAAAATCCAAACGGCTTTAGCAATTGACAATAACCAAAGATTCATGTCGAATTTTTTTATATAAATTTTAAATTTATTCAATAATAATTATTGATTGCTTAGATTATTTTAATATTTGTTACATGTGTTGAAGAATATTTAGTTGTTAATACCATTGGTGGTTTATGGTTACCAAAGTTTAACCAAATGTAATATACAGTTTTTAAAATATAACATACATTTTATTGCATTAGCAAGTACAGATTCTTATGTTCATATATTGAGTGATTTATTTATTTCCATTATACACAAATATTATGATGTATTTAGTGTTCTACTGGCTATGATAAACTTATATTTGTACCTACAATGAAATGGAAATAAAAAAAAATTATTTACAAAAACCAATGTTTTTCTTAATAACCTTTAGATATCATTTTTCAAATTATAATTGCATGTATACAACAGTTTATTTTTCACTTCTATACACGTTCTACTTTATCCATAGCGAAAAGTCTCTACTTGATCGCTGACAGATGGCAGCATCGTAAAGTTTTTGTGCTTGACATACAAGCTTCATATTTGTCAACGATCCGATCCAAGCTCATGTGGTATAGTTTGGTACAAGATATGTCAGTATTTAGTCAATTATTTGACATAAATGTGTGAAATCAAGAATTGTAAAGAAAATAACATTATAATGATAGTTCTAAGTATTCACCATCGCCGTAGGTAGCATAGTAAACATGACTCCAAAACGAAAAGTACGTAGCCCCCAACAACTTTTCTAGGTTATCTTTTCAAAAACTAATGCAATACAATGACAATATACTCTATATTTATGAAAATTGTAACAAGTAAACTGTTTTTCAATAGACCACGAGCTCGGAGTCGACATCCTCAAGCAGCTCTGGCTCCTCATCCAGCAGTTCTTCCAGCTCAGGAAGTGAATCCAGTTCCTCTGATTCTGAAAATTCGAGTAGTTCAGCAGCCAGTCAAAAAGCATCAGACTCTGATCGGGTAAAAAAGAAAGTACCTTTAGCTGCTGCTCGCCATGTCAAATCTAAAAATGAAACAAACCCACCACCTGTGGAAGCTAAAGGCAAGGAGAAAGCTGCACCAAAATCTAGGCCTGTTGTGTACTCCTCTGAGTCTGAAGAACCTCCGGTGAAAGGTAAGCAGCCACCAGCGAAGCGGAAACCACCAGCAAAGCCAAAAGCTACTGCTACAGTTGCTCCAGTTGTAAAACAACAAAAGCCTGCTAGTAAGCCAACTCCTCCTGTTGCGCAGCACAAAAATACTTTGTCATCGAAGCCAGTCAACAAAGTGAACAAATTTCCTGGTAAGTGTATAAATTTAGAAAAAAATATTTTAAAGTACATGTGACTAAAATTATAACGTTTCTTATTTGATTGCAGCTAGTATAACATCTTCAGCTAAATCAGGAGATAAAAATGCCAAATCTAGCTCTGAACCAGCGCAGAAAAAATTAAAGAAAAAAAGTATTTTTAGTCCTGAAAATAGTAGTGAAAGTGACAGTGGTGTACCTGTAAAACCACCTAGCAAGAAAGTTGTGAGTAATTCAGTGAATGCTGCGCAATCTCAGCCTCAACAAGCTAAAGTAAAGCCAACTGAACAAAAATCTCGTCCTCCAGTTGCCAATAGACCTAGTAAGCTGAATTTTTCAAGAAAAGCATAGAAAAACATGTGCGAAATTGTTCAAGTTTATTTTTTTCTAGGTTTAGTGACCAAACAACCAGTAAAATCTGAGAGTTCTGCAAGTTCTAAAAGTTCAGGTGGATCTGGTGGTTCTGGTTCATCATCGTCAGATAGTAGTTCAGAATCGGAGTCTTCAGAAAGTGAAGCAAGTCCTCAACCTCAACCAAAAAAGAAAGAACCTCAATCTACCTCCAGACCTGCACCAATTGTAAACACTCCTACAAAGAGAGCGGCCACTTCAATAGCTACAGTAAAACCTCAAAAAAGTATCAAACGTCAAAGTTAGTATCAAATAAGTTTTTGCAGATATACTCACTGAAGAGCAATGAAGCGCATGTAAACAATGTACCTTGTATAATTTCAGATACAATCAAAAGCGAAGATGACAGTGAAAATGCAGACTCCGATAAAGATATGGAAGATAATGCTGAGGAGGAACAGAGTAAACCAGCTGCAAAAGGGAAACGGAAATTACAAGCGCGTAAAGGCAAAACTCAGCCACCCCCAATTAAAACGCTTGCGAGTGATTCTGAATCTGATGCAGGTAGCGTCATTATATGAAGCATAATAATGTCTACGAAAAGATGTTTAGCTCGTTCTAACTATATTCCATATTTTTAGCGGATAGTAAACGTAGTATTTCAAAATCGCCTAGCAAACGACCCGCACAAAGCCTGTCGTCCAGGCAATTGGGTCTCAGTAGGTCGGCAAGTGGAAGTATTCCTACTAAAGGTCAAAGCTCCAGCAGTAGGATGCGCTCTGTAAAGGAGAGAGAATGCCCATTAGCACCTGCCTGTGATTCTCGAGGTCATCTTTCAGGAAGATTTGACGTTCATTTTACGTTAGAAGCTTGTCCCATGTACCATAATACCTCCCCACAAGGCTGCATGTAAGTGAATCTTCTCAGCTTTTGGCCTCAATTTTCTATTGAATCTATTGATTGATATTTAAATTACCCATCGTATTGAATTTTACAGAGAATTCTATAAGGAACGGAAAAAGCGAGATGACGAACGAAAGCGAGTGATAATAAGTATGGGAAAAAAGTCGCCTAAAGGTGGCTACCAAACGAACGAGCAGCGTAATTATCAATTAAAAATCAAAGAACTGAGAAGTAAATTCAAAGGAGCGCTTGCGGACGGCAACGAGTCGGACAGTAGAGGAGAAACGCAGGGAATCGACAAAAACCGACAACCGACGCTTGTGGGTCTTACGTCAGACTATGATCTCAAACTTTTCTTAGAGGCTCAAGCAGCTGCTAGTGAAAAAATTGTAAGACACTGTCAGATTTCTATTATTGTTATTTTCAATTCGTTATTTGAATTTGAATCACTCTTGAAATTTTTCGCAGGAAAAAGACTTGAAAGAGCTCGAATTCGAGGGCGAAGGTAGAAACGGTGGCATAGGCACCCGTTGCGTAGAAATGGGTAAATGGGAGATGGAAGTCTGGTACCAGAGTCCATATCCCGAGGAGTACAGCCGTGCTCCAAAGCTTTATTTATGTGAATACTGTTTGAAGTATGCGAAGAGTCGGCAGGTATTGAGAAGGCATCGAGAAAAATGCGTTTGGAGGCATCCTCCAGGTCACGAGGTTTACAGGTACGTACATTGACAATCGAATCGCGTCTTCGCGTAGAAGATCATTTAACAGCTTGTTTTTCAATTTCAGGAAGGAAAAGATAGGCGTATGGGAAGTGGACGGGAGGCGATACAAACTGTACTGCCAAAACCTTTGCCTTTTAGCAAAATTCTTCTTAGATCATAAGACTCTCTATTATGACGTGGAGCCTTTCCTCTTCTACGTTATGACAATCAATGATTCCGAAGGCTGTCATACAGTCGGTTATTTTAGTAAGGTAAGTCAGAATCCCGCTACTTTTAGAACCATCGATCAGATGTCGACGACGATATCAAGTGCAGTATGAATCATATCTCGTTCTTTTGCACACTTCTGGACTAAATTATAAACATTCAATCATCGCAATCGTTCGAAAATAGATCGATCGCTAAACGAATCACGATCTCCAGTATATAGCACACAGGCATTCGATGAGTAATTATCATCGACTGCTTCGTTAGACATCCATCGAGGTTATCAATCTTTCGACCCGTGCGAGTTATGCACACATTAATCGACACGCTGTTTAAATTCCTAAACGCTCGCGCAGCTTTTAAAATTCATCGCGGCCGCGTATCTCGCGCAAAAACGAGCAATGATTTTAATTAAGATTCAAGCAGCTCTCGCGCGCGAGAGAGAGGCGCAAACACAAGTTAATCACCTTGCCGCAAGAAAGCCGCAGTCTCTAAATCTGATAAATCGCTAAACTTGCTCGCTATAAGCTCCTGAGACAGCACTTCTCCGAACGATTATTCCCCGCGCGCGGTTGAACTCGTCAGGTTTTCCCCCAGTGTTTCGCGACGACTTTCCCACCTAAACAGCCGCATACGCTCTCGGGTGATTAGCGATTACGCTAACGTCGTCGAGCTAAAGACGATGGATACTTGCGATAAGCCATTCCATTCATGCTCGGGGGGAGCTTTCGACGCAAGCGTATACATCTCTCTCGCGGTGCAGTGCAACGCACGTATAAGAGGTCAGACCGCAGTACATTGGCGCCGATTCCAATCGGCGCACACGGCTCACTGCGGCGAAAATTCAGCGCAGTGCGCGCTGCGCCGGCGCTCGGCCAAGGAAATTTTTCAGCGCAGTGTGTGTGTGTGTGTGTGTGTGGTTGTTTAAAAATTTAGCCGAGAGCGAGCCGCTCGTTTTTTGCTCGTGTTTCTCGCGCTTGCGCGCACGTATAAAGCCTACCCACAAGTTATTGCCGGAGATAAAGTTGGGAAACAAGTTTCAAAACTGGATTCGCTGCGACGGAAAAAGTTCGAATTTGCGCTGAAAATACTCGGCGAGCTGAAACTCAGAATCTTTGAAAATTCAATCCGCAGTAAAATAATAATCAAAGCTCTCGAGCAAGCCACATACACAGGAATAAATAGCTCGGAAGCCTTTTCTCAAACGTAATTACGCCCATAGAATCTTTCTCTCTGACTCTTGGCTCGGGAACGCGTGTGTCGCGACTTGGCGGCAACCCTTCGTGAATGGCATTAATGCCCGGGCGTCGTTTAGTCCATTACAAGACTGCTTCTCTCGCGCAGCAGCAGCTATGCAGGCCTTTTTGCCGCGAGCGACGTGAGAGGTCGATACTCGCGCGGGTAAAAGAAAGAGAGAGGTGTCTACGCCGCGTATGCGCGATATATGCGGGCAAAAAAGAAGGAAGCCGCTGTAATGACGGATCGCCATTGCGATTTGGCGATTTTTTTAATGGCAGTTATATATACAGCGCGCGAGGCTTTTCATTAACATTCCTGACAAGGTTCAAGTGCTCTCTCGGCCGCGAGAAATTCCTCGAACGTCGTTGTACGCGTTTCCGATGAATTTAAAGAGTTTCGCTCGATATTATACGTATTAAAGCCGACCTGCCTCGATCGTCATCGATAACGTATATGTAATGACTCGATTTTTCGAATGATTCTTGCGTATTTTAACTTAATAAACAGCCGAACGAGCCGAATGACCCTTTTTCGATCATCGTATGCCTGCAGAGCGCAAGAGACAAACAAAACGGCCGAAAAATAAACGCGCACACACACAGAGTCGTTCATAATAAAAAGCATTCACTTTTAACGCGGCCCTGATTTAAAATACCCCAGAGTGCGCCAGCGTTACATGAATGGAACGATGCTTTATTAATTCGCGCTCTTTAAAATCGAAATGAACGCTCGCTCCCCGGATCTGTATTAATTATAAGCGTTAAATATTCATCCCGCGATGAACGTAAAATATTGCGCGGAATTCATTTTAACGAAATTAAGTTAAGCGCGCGTACGTCAGAGGATTGCGTCACGATGCTTCTTTTTAAATTCGCTAACGTCTATTTTTAGTATACGAGTTATAAGGACGAGTCTTGGGTAACGTCGTTGCGGCTAACGCAACTGGAGCAGAGTCTACGACAATACCCCGCATTGTCAGTGAAAGAACGGGAGCAAACTCAAGACTCTCGCCGAGCGTATAAGCGCACGCGTGAATCGCAAAATTTCTCGCGAGCATGAAACAAAACAAAAAATTGAAAACGGAAATAGGAGAAGCTGAGCGCGGAAAATCCTCGCTTCCTGCGGCATTGTCGAGTCGAAATCTTTATCGACGTTCAACGACCCCGACCCTGGCTAGACGCCGCCGCCACCCCCGCGGCGGCTGCAGGATGGCGGTGCTGCGCTACCGCTGCGGAGGAGGAGGAGGAGGACGAGGAGGAGGATTGGCCTCCCCGAAAGCCGGGGCTGTGCGAGGGGTCGCCGACTGCGCTGCAGAGGGAGGAGGGCGTCGCCAGCAGCAGCAGCAGCAGCAGCAGCAGCAGCAGCGGCAGCGGCACTAGTGTGTATAGTAGAAGCCGCGGAGAGGTCGACGAACTTTCCTCGCGCGCACTGCGGCGACGAGCCCGGCTCGTTATTATTTCCCAGCCTGCGCGCGACGGCCTGCGCAGTCTCTGCGCTATGCCCGGCCGGCTTTCATGCGTTGGAGCTCGACCACGTTGCGGCTTTTTTCCGCTTGGACGAGCGATTATAGAATTACACAGACGCAGTGCATAGCGCAGCTTCGTTTTTAAATCGCGCGATCGGAGCGAAAATGAACTTTCGAACTTTCGAACTCTAGCCCGGCAGCTTAAATCTCTTTTTCTATCTATCATCCAGGAGCCCTCCCTCCCTCACTCCCTCTCGTTTTTCCTCGTCTGCTCCGACGCGCTGCATTTTCCCCTCGCGGAGTTATACTCTGCGGCGCGTCCCTGAAAAGCCGAGGTCGGGATCCGTTTCCCGGGGGACGTCGGCGGCTCTCCTCCGCTCGGCCTCCCCTCGTCTCCTGCCCCGCCACCGACTCCGCTTCTTCTTCTTCTTCTTCTTTTTCTTCGTCGTCGTCTCCTTCCTGATCCTCCGGCTTCCAACTGAACCTGTCGCGACAGCGGAAAAGGATCGCGTCGTCGACGCGTGCGATTTTCCTCTTCCGGAATTCCAAATGACTCTTCCACTTTGAGGAAGCCGAGTTGATAATTTCTCCGGAGCTCTAATATGCCCGAGTATACGCTACTGCAGCGAGACGCGGGGTAATTTGTTTCTTCCCTTAAGTTTTTACCGCGGCGAAAACGAGATTAGCGGATTTAATTTTTACCAAGGACGCCGCGACCCGGGAAAGAGGAAGAGTTGATTACTTCTTTTGTTTGCGGAAATTAGTCGCGGAACGAGTAAGAATAATGCCAATCAGAGGACGATGAAACAAATCCCGGCCGCCGGAGAAAATCTGCATAACGAAATCCCTCTCTTCGCGCGCACCCTCCTGTGCGAGAGCCGCGCCGAGCTGAGCTTTCCAATTATCTCTCTCTCCCTCTCTCTCTCTCTCTCTCTCTCTCTCTCTCTCCAAAAAGCCGTTCAGTGACGGTCCATCCCAGCAGCTTCTGCTCTTTCTCTCGAGTATTGTAGAGGAACGAGCGAAAAGTCGGAAGGAGGCCGGTCGGGATCAAAGGATATTTCATTTAGCTCGAACAAAGCTCGCAGCTCTCTCACCATCGAATGGAATCGCAAGCGTCGGGGCATCCGACGCTACGAGCCTCTCTCGGAATGCAGCGACTGCACGCGTGGTCGTGAACCGACCGCGAGGGCGTATCCTCTTACGCTATAGGCTCCGTCCTTTTCTCTTACGTAACTCACCGCGAGTTGCTCCTTTTTGTCGGTTCCTATACGGACCTTTTCCGCACACGAGGGTCGTTGACCTCCGAGGCTGCAGCTTTTCCGCGGAGAGAAATTAAAAGCTCGACCAAGTGATCTCGTTTTATAGTGCCAGCTTCGACCCTCTCCGCGTATTTAACGTTCGAATTAAATGCGCCAGGCTTTAGTCCCCCCCCACCCCACCTTCGATCTCGGGGGTGATAAAGCCCAGTTTACCCACTCCTCAGTTATTCGGCGGAGGCATCTCGGAAAAATTCGATTACCGCATCTCATCGAACCGATCAAAGCTCCATCATCACCTCATTTGCGAAGCTCCAACAGCCTGCACTCACACAGGCAAAGCCACGAGCGCAAGAAAGAGGAGCCGCGAAAAAAAACGAAGCAGCAGCAGCAGCAGCAGACAGTCCCTCTCTCGCTCGCGCAGTTTGTCCGTGTATATAGCACTGGCGGTTACCATGGGAAAATTCAAACTCCGCCATGGACCCGGCGCTGTGTGTGTATATATATATATACGCACACCTCTCGGCGACGTCGTCGTCCCGGAAAGATCGATCGACTCCGCTCTGCTGCTATATACTCCTCTGGCCTTCGCTGCGCGCGTCAGCGACTCGTCGAAGCGACGCTGCTGGCTTTCGCCGACGGGGGTGTGCGTTATATTGCACCGGCTCTCTCTGTCTCTCTCTCTCTCTCTCTCTCTTCTCTGCGTAAGCTATATATACGCGTATGCTATATAACCGAGCGGTCGAGGGGTCGAAGACCGTGAAAATCGCTATACGCGCGCAAAGGACTATCTCGCGCGCTCGCGGGATATCTGCCCGTGTATCAGCTTTTGTCTCTCTCTCTCTCTCTCTCTCTCTCTATCTCGCTGTTGCTCTGCTGGAGCACGCGCACACTCATTTGCCTAACATCCCCGATTAACGCAGGCCGTATTGCGAGCTTATATACGAGAGGGTGAATAATGCATGACACTGCTCGTATACGCGCGAGAGGACAACGCGGTGAAAGCTCGCGATCGAAGAGAGCTTGCGCCGAGAGCTGTAGATTCGACGATTATGAGACGCTGTCGCTGCTGCTGGGAAATTAACGCGTCCTCGAGTGGTGATTAATCGCGGGAATCTATTAAAATCGACGTCAGTGAAGTATAACGTATGCGATCTTTACAGCGGGGTATTTTCGCGTCGTAAAACCTGCAGCTTTTTTTAGGATCGATCGAAATTGACTTACGTGCTTCGCTCGAGAGAGAAGGGTTGCGCAACGGTTCCGCCGATACCATCGCGAGCGGTGGCTTAAACATGTAATTATGCAAAAATCGAATCTCCAGCCGGTGGCCTTTTCCGGAAAGCCATACCAGATAAAGAAAATCGCTAAACATTTCACTACCCTCGTCGTCGTATGCGCTGCAGACACTCGTCGCCCCCTACACTTGACCTCGACGCTTCCCCCCCCCCCTCCCCCTCACTCTCTAGTATTAAATCAGCCGCTCGACTCCGAGTCCCTTGACAAAGGCGAACGGCTTCGACTGAATTTTCTCGCGCGACTGCTATATGTATAGAGCACGGATGAATAAAGAATGAGCGCGCGCGCGCGCAGGATAAGACGCCGGGAAAAATTCGACTCCGCGGAAAAAAGAAGCGGCGCCGCCGACGTCTGGGGCTGTATAGGGGAGATTTTCCTTAAAAATGCCCAAGCGCGCTCGCTCTGCTGCTGCAGACACCGGGGAAGTTCGCGAGGCGGGGGTGGATGTGCCGGGATGAGAGAAGGACGCATTGTGCGCGAAATTGCCTGTGTGTGCAAATACGAGATTCGTGAGGTTATCGAGCGCGCTCTGCTTATACGGCTTTATAATGTACTCGCTGCGCTGATTATTGTACGCGAGAAAGTGTGTCGATAATTCGAGGTTATTTACCGAGGTAAAAACGACGCCCGCGTACGTATGATGACCCAGTGGAAAATTAACGGGCTAAAATTAAAATTAAAACCATCGGCAAATAAATCCCTCCCGCAACTTTCGCTCTCGAATTAAATGTTAAACAATAAAAGCGGGTGTGTGTGTGCAGAGGGAAAGTAAAAGCCGGCCGGCGAAATTCGAATCAACTCCAGCAGCAGGATAAAGCCGGCGGTATGGCGAGCATCGCGCGCGCCGAGGGGAACGCACTCGGAGGTCGTCGATACCACCAAGGAGGTTGGGGTAGTCTCTCTCGTCTGCGCGAAATCCCCCCCTAAAGCTCCCGGCAGCCGACGATCGATGCCAGACAGTCCTGTTCACACGACCGAATCCCGCCGAATGCGCACCCTTTTGCCGCCGGAGCTTACATACGTACGCGTGCGTGTATTGTAGGGACGCCCGCTTTGTTTCTCTCACTCGCGGGCTGTCTATTTTTTTCGGTTGCCGTTTGGTCTCTCGTCGGCAGCTTTTTTTTGTTTGCTCGCGGGCGTTTTTTTTTCACGCGAGCGACGGGCCCAATTACCGTCGCGGTGGAGTGTGCGTACGCATGGCGTTTTATATAAATATTCATCGAGCGATAGCGAGGAATAATATGGAACTTTTGTTCCAAGATCAATGCGCTCTTTTTCCACAGGTTTCAGCCGTGCGCCGAGATAACGCGTATAGAGGGAGGTATAATTGATTCTAGCTCGTCGCAGATTAGTCCATATCTCTCTCTCTGCGTAATTAACGCCGCTAATTCTTTCTCTGCCGCGAGGAACTCGTATACAGCCTGGTATTATACGCTGTTATAATAACGAGCGCTCGCTCGTACCTATAGTCACGAGCGAATCTCAGAAGGGCAGTCGGCACAATTAGCGACTATGAATAGAGCGCGCGCTCGCGATCGATTATCGGAAAGTACCCGTGCATTATTCAGAGCCGCAACGCTGATGAGCTAGCTCGACAGCCTGTATACGGACGTTTTTCACAGACGACATTGTATTCACTGCATCAGCGTTGTACAAACAACAAATCCGCTGTGCTCGACACACAATACGATTTCATTCGCTTCAGCGACGACGATATTCCCTCGCGTCGATAAAATAAGCTCTCGCGAGCATTCCACGCGACGAGTATACAAAGAGAGAGAGAGAGAGAGAGAGAGCGCGACTTTTAAGGAAAAGCCGTCGCGAGAGGTTTTTCACGAAGGACGCCCGGCTCTTTCTCTCTCCTATATATATATATATATATATATATATATATATATATATATATATATATATATATATATATATCCGTAACTCGAATACCTTTCCGAGTGATCGATTTGCCGTTCCCGGAAGCACTGCGCGCTCGGATAATAACATTTTTGCGAGCTAATCGCGCTGCATTTTTCCTTCGGCTTTGTAGATTTTCCGTGCGAGGGCAAACGAAATTGCGTGTGTGCGCTAGCTCGTATATAACTCCACCTTCGAAATTGCACGGCTAAACGCACGGGATGAAGAAATCCAAGGGAGTATAACCTGACAAATCGAAGACTCCTCGGTATTCTCGACGCTTCTTTCCTCTCTTCCGCTCGTGCGAGATCCGAGAAAGCATCGACGGCGGCCACTTGAGCATTCGCGATGCGTCGCTCGCTCGCGATGTTTACCTCTCCAGACTCGTGCGCTGCACAAAGGCGAAATTGCGATAATCGAAAAAGCCTCGCGAAAATGGCAAAAAGGCGTGGGTGTGGGTCCATCTCTCGCACCTTGCATCGGTGCTTTGTTCGACGCGAGAGAAGAAAGCGCGTCGGTGCGTGTGCGTGAGTGCTGTATGTATATATAGGTAGAGTGCAGATCTAAATATAGAAGTGACCGTTGCCGGCGAGGTGCAGCCGACTATAGCTGCAGCGATGCTCGATTCTCTCCGTTCGCCGACGGCGAGGTCAACGATAAAAGAGCTTTAATCGCGACACGTGCGCACGGATATGGACGCACGCGCCGGAGTAGCTCTCCTTTTGTTATTTCGAGTGTATTCGGCTTTTTGTATTATTTTTACCAAGACTGATAAAAAATTCAGAGGCAGTTTCACCCGGTATAGAACCGACGCGCGCGTCACCGATTGATTTTCGTGCTCAGACGCCTCTCTCTCTCTCTCTCTCTCTCTCTCTCTCTCTCTCAACTCAATCCAAAGCGACAATGACGACGACGAGTCGACGCGTCCATCCGCTAATTCGAGCGACTGCGGGCATTTAGGCATCTCCCGAGCGAAGCCAGCAGCAGCGTCGGGTATAATTTTATTTGCTCGGCTGCTGCAGCCCTCGCACCTACGCCCGGCCGTACACCTCCCGAAGAGTCGCCGATTTTTTTTTTATTTCGCTACGCACTCCAATCTCGCTCTCGCGTCACTGGGGAAATGCGCCGCGAGGGAGACGACGCTCCGAGCTGTTGTTCGGAGAGTGTAACGGACTCGTGTCTTTTTTTCCATGATTTCGTTTGTATTCGCGGAAAATTTCTCTCCTCTTATTATCCGGCTGATGCGTGAATGAAAGGACGTGCGCTAGCGGTTGCTCCGGTTTCCGTCGAATCTTTGCACAATTTTCCAACAAGACATCTATCATCGTCCTCTAGATGCAAAAATTACGCGCGAGAGGAGATAAATCAGGCTAATTTTTACATACGTCGCGTCATCAATCACCGCATTAAAAATCCCAGCTCTTGCAGCTCGTGTGTATCATTGAACGTCGCAGTGTGCTTCGTTTATTCTCGCCCTCTAACGGCGGCCGCTCGAAAACGGCACGTGTCAAAAAGCATTAATGCTCGATTAACCGCTCTGGCCTCGTTTCTCTCCCGATCTCTCCCTTCTCCTGACGGAATCTCCTGAAAATCGTCGAATCAATCCGATCCGAATCCAGAATACATACATCGAAGCTCCGCGACACGTCACAGCTGCTGAATTCTGCAAAACGTCGCACTCGGTTAAGAATAGCCGTGTACGCGGCTTCTTTCGCATGACGAAATAGCAGAGCTCGGTACATTATCGATCGGCCGACGCGATAGCGCGTCACGATGTGTCGGTGACGTAGTCGCGTCGACAAAAGGATACTCGAGCGAGAGAGATATCGGCGGCGGCGCGTGTGCTCGTTCCATTTTTCGAAATGAGTGATATCATCGATTCGCGGATACATTCTATTTCTCGGGCGCGATAGCCGATGAATAATAACGCGCGCGCGACTCCGATAATACGGAGCTCGTTGATTATTCCGACACGGTCTCGTTCCGCGCGCCGATTAACGGCGCGGTTGCAACGAAAATATATTGCACTCCTGGGTTTATAAGTGGCGAGTGACGTAGTTGGCGCGAAGTTTTTCCCAATAACAATAACCCCCGCGGTGCAGCGCCGAAAATATCGCCTGCATCTAGTTCGCCGTATTTATCGCCGGCGATTCCGCGATTTTCGGGTCAGCCTCGATAAAATCCTCGTTGCGGTTGGTAACGGCCCCCGATATTTAAAACTCGGTGATCTGTGCCTCCGAAAGAGATGCACACCGACGTGTTGCAGAGGTGAACGACGACGTGGGAGGTATCGGCTCTGACGTAAGTCGCTGCATATGCGGCCGATTTTTCTCTCGTCGAGTCACTCCGCAGAAGTTCGCGCACAAAGGAGACAGGCTGCTGAAACGGAGAGTCGGAGTTTCGGCGGTCTTTTATTTTCACAAGAGGGGATTCGTGTGTATACTCGTTAATCCGATGCTCCGGTGATACGGCCGCGGAGAGGCTGCATAATTTTGAGGAGTTTTACAGGCTGTTAATCCGAGATAAGCATAAATAACGAGCCGTAAATAGTCGCAGCGGTGACGCCCATGGAAATAAAAGCCGAAAGAGAGAGAGATACGCCGCTTATTTTATACGACTTTTATAGAGCCCGGAGAAGACAGTGTATCCGGCGATTAGCGAGAAACGCGCTCGAACTTTGAAAAAGAGAAGAAGAATTAAGAAGAAGTCGAGTCCGATATAATATTTACATGCTCGTCTCGCTGCTGCGACGTATCGCTCGTTATCGAGCGTGAAATCGTCGTCTCGCGCTCGGTTCTGCGAAGCGTCACTGGGCCTGTTGCACAGTTTCTCTTTCGCTTCGACAGACGAGTGCACGAGGACGCGGGGACACACACGCGTACTATAGTCACAACACGCTGCTGCTGCTGCTGCCGAGAGAGACGACTCCGACTCGCTAATCGCCACGTGGCGCGAAAACAAATTCCGATTGACTTATACACGCGCAGCTGAGGCTTTGGATGTTTTTTTTTAATATCGGAAAGCTCGATGATTAAGTACGCGCGGAGGGGGTGAAACTAATTTAACGAGAATAATTGAACCGGTACAATTATCCCGATCGAATGTAATCACGAAGGTACGCAAGAGTATATTTTTGATGAAATTTGGCGGACCTGGCTTGTTACGGTAATTAAACGTTGTGTACACACGCGCGCCCTTTAAAATTGTTGATTACATCGCAGGAGGCACAAAAATCCATTCAATTATACAAGCGTTACACTCCATTAACCCGGCGATCGCGTAAACGAGAAATTAATTCGTGCTATATTATACAGGCGGTGCCTCGCACTCGAATTCGCGCAAAACAATACTACGAGCGAGCAAAAAGGATAATTAAATCGCGAGAGCTGCTCGCGCGTGCCTAATCAGCGACAAAAAGCGAGCCGAGTGTGTTGCTGCAGGTCGGCCGGGGCTGAGGAAAAAACTCGAATTCCTAGTCCGCGCGCTGAGAGAGAGAGAGAGAGAGAGAGAGAGAGAGAGAGAGAGAGAGAAGAAACCACAACGAGCGAAGCTGCTGCTGCCCCTCGTATAATTTTCAAAGGCCCATAATAACAATAATCAAAAGAATGCCAGTCATCCGGCCGACTCGTCCTCGGAGCGAGCCGAGGAGGTATATCCATATAACGAGGAGTTTTGCGCTGGAAGGACTCAATTTTGCATTCGGACGGCGGCGGCGACACACGTGCGGACGACAATGCCGAGAGTATGCCCGGAGCTTCCGGTGTGCGATGCTATATCGTCGATAATTTTTCGGTGCAGTTCGGGGAAGCGCAGCCCGCGTTAATTATCTCTCGCTGATATGGAATTTTTTTTTTTTTTTTGATCCTCGAAAATTAAGCCCTGAAATCGAGCGACAGAAGAGTTGACTATTTCGAGAAGGATTTCTTCGAACGAGGTTGAAGCGAAGGTTGTACAAATTCAAATTAGCCTTTCCCAACGCCTCGCGAATATGCTATCTTTAAGTTATCTTTTCAATAACTCGCTCTCCTTACAACGGGAATCTACTTACATCTTCCTTATCCCGGAGCCGCTTCGAAAACTCGCTCTCGCAACACCCAAAATGCTCTCCTATCCTCGATGACGAAAAAAATGAAAAATATTCATCGCTCCATAGGAGTAGAGCTGCGAAAGGGGTATTCCCGGTGTGCGTGAGCCGTGACGACGTCCCTGAGACAGAGAGCCGTGTGTGTGTGTGTCTGAGAGGGGCCCGCTATACATGCCGGCCCAAGGACGTCTGCAGCAGCAGAAGCGAGCACGCGCGCTCGGGCCCCAGATTCTCCCGAATATGCGCCGCCGTGACTTTTGCACGAGCGAAATGAGCGAACGTCGGCACTCGGCCAGGGACGGCGGCACCTCCGGTGCCCCTTATTCAGCTTTACCGATCGCCGACGGATGCGCTGTATCTTTCGTTCTCCTATACGTTGATTGAGCCGGCGATCTATCCGCTTAATTATCAGGGGGATTCTATGTACAGAGCCCCGATAATGCGGGCATGAATACGTAATAAAGCGTCGATGCGATTATCTATATACGTACAGTCTGCACAGCGCGCGCGCGCGCGCGGCGAGAAAGAGATCGCGAGAGAAGAAAGGACGAGTATAACGCACAATACGAGCCCGGGGATGAATAAATTCAGCGCGGATGTAAATTGGATATATTCTAATTAGAGATTTGCATAACAGCGTATTACAATTTAAATTGCCTCATCGTCGCGCGCGCTCGGCGTCTCTGAATCTAGCATCCGCGAGTGTATACGATACGCGCGAATTTTCACAATAAGCTGCGAGAATATAGAGCACAATCCGAATTCGAGGCGTATAGACACAATATACATGTATATATATAGAGGAAAGAAAGAAGCTCGCCGAAAGTTCGGCGGTTTGTCCTTCACAGGCATTGCCCTACTCGAGCAGTTAGCAACAGCTCTCTCTCTCTCTCTCTCTCTCTCTCTCTCTCTCTCTCTCTCTAGCTCTCCTTCTCGCTCTCAACCGATCCCCACCTTCCTCTCATTCTCTCCCGGCACACACACGCGCGCGACGTCGATGCTGCTCTCTCTCTCTCTCTCTCTCTCTCTCTCGCCGGAAATACCGGGTGTGCCGCGAATAGCAAACCTTTTATTAAAAGAGCAAAACGAGAGAGAGAGAGTGCGAGCGGCTGAGTTTTAACCAGGCGTATACTCGAATCCGAAAAATCGCGCCGCTGATAAGGATCCTCATGCCACGAGGGGATGAGTCATCCGTTAGCTTTTCGGAGGGGAGGAGGGCACTTTGCGCGTGGCGCTCGGTGTAATTAAAGCGCAATCGTCCCGGCGCGAATTATAATTTCAAATTGCTCGCCATTATGGAGAATTATTCGCTCCGGAATTTCGTCATTTTTCTGCCGGAATTTCGGCAGCGATTGTGTAACGATTAGATTTTGTACCGATGTATAGTAATAAAGCCGTTGTTACGGGCGACGTTCCCCGCGGAGAATCACGGCGAGCATTACCGCGAGCGCGCGTCATAATTCACGTATACAACTATGGCTAATAAAGCGCAACACACAATAAAACGAGCCCTCTCAAGAGCTCGCGCCCGAGCGAGCCGTAAAGTAAGAGGCATTCAATACTCGCGAGATAGTGCGCTGCACACAGACGCATACAGGCGAATCGTTAAAAAGCAAGCGTAGAGCGCATCGGCACGAAGTATAACCATATCCAGCAGCTTTTATATTCTTCGCTTCTCAATCTGTTCCAGGAAAAAAGTTCCAATAACAACTACAACGTCTCCTGCATACTCACTCTGCCGCCGTATCAGCGGCAAGGTTACGGTCGGCTGCTCATCGACTTCAGTAAGTATAAATACGTATTCTCTCTGCGAGCTATTCATTTTTAAGTATATCTCTCCTCCTCTGTACACCGCATATAGAGGGTTAAAATCCAGGCGCTCGAGTGCATCGTATCGTGTATATGCGGTTTCTCGCTTTCGCGCGAAAAATCGATTCGCTCCTCTGTATAACGGGCCGTTGTCTCTCGAGCGCGAGATTTTCTAATTTTAGCCGCGCTGCACACATTCCAATGGTACAGACTCTCGCTCTATTATACCGTGCGCGAAATCGATTTGGAAATTATCGGCTATTGTAATGGCTCGGGAATAGGTTCGACCGATTCCGGAGCGCGCTGAATGAGGAATTTCGCTAATCGCCGGTGTAAAACCCATACACTCGGATAACTTACTTTGGTAAGCGCGATCGTGGATACACGTATATATTGTAGAAAAGTGAAAGAAGCATAATCAGAACGGCGTGTCGAGCCTCGCGGCGATGTGGAAATCAACCGAGTGTGAAAAAAAAACTATCCGCTTATATGCCGCGCGCGCGAGCGTTGCTCGCGAGATTGGTCTCATTGTGCTCTCTCTCTCTCTTCCTCCGCCGTGTGGCGTTGATTACTATAATTTCGCTAGCGTTCTCGAGTTTCCGCTTGGCAGAAAAACAGAGCGCGAGAAAAGCTTCATTCCGAAAGAACGAACTCGAAATGTTAATGTTTCCCCTCGAAAAAGCTCTCGCGCTACATAACGGCCCGTTGAAAAGCTCGTCGCGCAAGTGGGTTAAGAACGCGCGGCGCACATCAAACCCCGCTTGACAAAAGTAAATTGCTCTCCCGCGCGCTATTCACACCTCCTTTGCTCTGGGGCTAATGCTAGTTCCTCGCGCCGCCTCTGCAGCAGCAGCAGCCCTTTGCCGCCGCAGCCGCCGCGTCGTCAGAGCGAGATAAAAGAGTCGGCCGTTTATTTATTCACGGAGTAAGAGAGAAAGCTATTGTGCACAGTTGACTCGGAAGGAAAAATATCCCGAGGTCAGCTCCTCTCCGCGCACCGCATAGGGTATAACGAGAGAAAGAGTGTAGAGCGTACACGGATGAGGGAGTAAAATAGGCCGAACAAGGGCTCTCTCTCTCTCTCTCTCTCTCTCTCTCTCTCTTCCTGCGATAATTAAAACGCGAGCTTTTCGCCCGTACACGCGCTTGTGACGTCATTCTTATTGATGCCGCGCGTAGTACGCGCGCGTAGTAATAATCGCGGCGATAGTGCTCGCGGCCTTATTCAAATCCAGCCCCGCTCTTCCGGGGCGCTCGCGTTTTTTCCCCGATTTTCATCCCCGGAATTCTGCTCCTCGAGGCAGCTCAGACACACACGCGCGCAGAGAGAGAGAGAGAGAGAGAGAGAGAGAGAGATAGAGTATCAAAGCGCGCAGCAGCAGGTGCGTGCGCGTCTGCGTGCACACGTACGTACGCGCGTAGCTGCGGGGTTGGAGAGTGCCGGAGTAGTTAGCGGAAAGTGCGACGCCCGGCGTCTCGCCGCATCGATCGGCCCGCAGCAGCCAGAGAGAGAGAGAGAGAGAGAGAGAGAGAGAGAGAGAGAGAGAGAGAGAGAGAGAGAGAGAGAGCTGCGCTCCGCTGTGTTGGATCGAGAGAGGGAAAGAGCGTGTAGGGATAGCAATCGCATGACCTCCCGTGACCTCGCGCCGAGGGTTGCGCCGCGCGCAGGGCCAAAGCCGTGTATACAGCTATACGATCGCCCTGTCTCGCTTTTACCTCGACGCCGCAAGACTCTCCTTTATGCTCGGCGAGGATAGGACTTCGTCCTCCGCTCTCTCTCTCTCTCTCGCTCTTTTTCCGCGCTTATCCCTTTGCCTGGGTCGCGATGGCGCATACATAGCTATATATAGGAAGGGCCGCGCAGGGTAGAATACCGCGCGAAGCGATGTATTAAACGCGCGGCGTCGCGTGAATTATTGAATATTTCAGCAGACTGCGCCGGCCTATCGAAGGGCTCAATTCCTTAGAGTGCTGCCGCCGTTCGCCTCGCCGAACTCCTTCACCATCCGCGCTAATGCCGACAGGATTCTGCGATTTTTCCTTCTACCACGAGCATATATTTTCGCGTGAATTATTCAGAGCTACCGCGGCGCAATCAATTTTTTAACGAGCTCCTCCGCAAACCAGCGCTCCAGGCGTTTAATATTTTCTCAACGGTTTATTAAAGGACCCTTCATCGCGCGCTTCCTCGAACGAGAGTTAATTTCGTTTGATTTTACGCCCCTCCGATTTTACTTTTCGAGCGAAACTATACGCGAGGGCTCGAACGGTTTCGCCTGTATAGCCTACTCCACTGACACGGCCAATTTCAATCAGCCTCTTAAAAACATCGCGATCGCGCCCAAAGCGCGAGCCAATTTCGCTAATTGGTAAACGCGCCGATCTTTTTAGTCGCGAGCTAGTAGAAACCGGCAGAAGCAGTCAGACGCGTCGACTCCGGCGAACTGCATCGCGATGGAAAATCAAAAAATCATCCTACCCCAGCCTCAATTTCCCCATTTGGCACACACTTCGGCGGCGGCACTCGAGCGAAAAGCCGCCGCAGACAGTCGTCGTCACTGGCATTTGCCGTGGGGGATGAGCGTCGCGACGCCGCGCGATCCTCGATGAATGCGCTCGGCCTTGCCGAAGTAATCGGCCGAGAACGACTGTCCCTCCGTCATTCAGAGTGTGTATGTGTATGTGCGTGATACCGAGGGAGCCGGAAATTCTCTCCGCGAATACTTTTCAAAAGCCGAACTCTTTGTTACGGATGGATGGCTTTCTTTTGTCTCCGCGAGCTCGAGGGCTGTTACGCTCACGGCGACTGCGGAATTCCGACGCTTTGCTTCGAGTGGCTGCGTCCGCGAGCTGTTTTTCCATGGATTATTGTGCGGATCTTCAGAAATTAACGCGGTTTATATAAGCCGAAGCGTTGATTACGCAAAAAACGGGGTAATATCGAGCCAGCCCCGTCTGTGTGTACAGAGCCGCGGTTAATGAGAGGCTCTAATAGATTGCAATCATCGCGCTCGCGCGCGGCGCAAGAAGTCGCTTCCAAGCTGCAGCGGCGCGCGAGTAATTTGCTCCGAGTGATTTATTATATGCGGGTTGCGAACTACCGGTGTATTTGACTTATCTATGTTCGGATAAAGCGCAGACATCACCGCTTCTGCTATCCCTTTAAAAATCCCGCGCGCGCGCACGCGCGCATTATCATGTGCATCGCGATTTTAAATTTAATCGCGGCTCTATTTAAGCCGCAATTTAACGAGGTTACCCGGAAAATCGCGTTGTTAATATATTTATTCGAGTTCGTGCGAGCGAGCCGGGGTTAACTGCGCGGCGTGTTCGAATAAATTCGACGAGCGACCAAACAATTTAATATTCGTGCCAGTGTATCCCGCGAACGAATTCTCAAGCGAAAAGTGAAACCGCGCGCGCGAGCTCGTTAAAACTCGAATTTCTTCGCGTGTATCGGATCCCGATGAAAAAAAAAAAAAATAGCATGTGTACGGAAATGTTTCGACGGAGCTAGGACTAAGCATACCGATGCAGCGTTTAATGGGCATCGATTTTTTCCTTCGGCTCGTTTAATTTGGCCATGGAAGCAGGCGCACGGCAGAGAGGAGCGTCAAGCTCGTCCTCCCTCTACACACACACACACACACACAGACACACATATCCGCAGAGAGCTGTACCCTCCCTCAGTCGGCGGCGCGTCCCTGGCGGGGGCGTTGCACGAGAGAGGGAAGCTCGCGCGCGGAGAGGTCGTTGAACCGGCGGGCCCGGATCGGTCAGGGGTTGCTGTACTCTCTCTCTCTCTCCCCGCCGCCGCCGAGTCTCGAGAGTCCGGACCGTAGCGAGGGAGAATGGAGCGTCTGCTGCTGCTACTCTATGCTGTATATAAAAGCCGAGCTTCATGTGCTTGCGGAGAGACTGGAGAGGATCCGGTGCGCCGGCCGATTCTTGACCGAGTATCCGAGAGTAATTATTGCTCGATCGTTCCGTGATTTGGAATCGTGAATGATCGTTTCGAAAAAGCTCCTGAGAACGCAGCTTCGAGAAGTGCTGAGCTGTCCGCGGAAAAAGAAGCAGACAGCAGCCCGTATAAAAGCCGCATCGTCGGGCAATTAAGTAAGTAGCCATCGGCCTCGGCTGTCTGCGGTTCCTTCTCGCGTATGCTCGGTCGGAGAGAGCATCGGAGGACGTCGGCCGAACGAGCCGGAACGATCGTTCAACTCTCCTCAGGTGCATACTCCCGCTCTGTGTCTGTCTGCACGTATACGGCTACAGATCGAACTGTATCAAAGGGAGGATCGGTCGACACTTGATCAGTCCGCGGCTGCTAATTCATCCGCCGATGCGCTTCTCACTGCACTCTAGTCGAGATCGGTTGACGCGAGTTGAGGGATTGGAAAGCGCCGATGAATGAACAGCCCCCGATCGCGAAGCGGAGCGGATTTTAATAAAAAGGAAAAACCCCGCGCGGACTAATCTCGCGCTCTTCATCTCCTTTCAATGTCTAACCCGCTCGATAATCTCCCTTTACAGGCTACTTACTCACGAGGGTCGAGAATAAAATAGGCTCGCCGGAAAAGCCGCTGTCGGACCTCGGACTAATCTCCTACAGGAGCTACTGGAAGGACGTGCTGCTGCAGTACCTCTGCAACTTCGGCGGCAAGGAGATTTCCGTGAAAGGTGAGTCGCTTTCTTTTCTCCAACAGGAGCTCGTCATTTCGTTATAAACTCGATCGAATTATATTATCTCCCCAGACATCAGCAAGGAGATGGCCATCGACTCGTCGGACATCGTGAGCACGCTGCAAGCCTTAGGAATGATGAAGTACTGGAAGGGCAAGCATATCATACTTAAGAAGCAGGTACGTTATTTGCGTCATCGCGCGTAATCCCGTTACACAGCGTCTTTATCTAATTTATCTATCTAATTTATCATCTCGCCGCTGCAGACTTTTTCCGAAGCGCATAATGCACACATTGATATTCTATCCCCCCGCTTTGAAATCAAATTTAAAAGCTACTCCCTCGGATGTATGTGTAACGAAATGAAGGAAAAAAAAAGGCGGTACAAAAGAGAGGAAAGTACGAAGCCAGCGTACAGATGGAATAAAAATGATCCCTCCCTCTCTCTCTGTCGCGCAGGACGTGATCGACGACTACAAGGAGCGGGTGAAGCGCCGGGGTACCGTCTACAAGGAGATCGATCCGGAGTGCCTGAAGTGGAGCCCTTTCCAGCCGCCCAAGACGCCCTCTGCCTCGAGCTGAAGTCCTCCCGCCGCCAGACAGCAGCGCCCGGCGAAGCCGTAAACGGCCCGCGACAAGCAGATTTCACGCCCGGGATATTGCATTATATATATGCATACACAGACTATATATATATACACTATACATAGATACATTGTACGTGCATACGTGGATCGGAGCGTGTTCAGCGTATAACTTCTTTTCGCTCGAGAGACCCCCTCGAGCTAATTCTCGTGCTTCCGAGACGAGGGTATCGCGGAGGTGTGGTCTGTAGTAGCTTCTACTTCTTCTTCTTCTTCTTCTTTTTACTGTCTTTTCGCTCCCTCGCGCGCGCACGCTGGACGAGCGCAGCTTGTATTACTGCGCTCGGCGCGCGGGTTGAGCGAGAGATTCGCCATGTTCGAGTGAACTATTTTGTTGTTTTGATAGCTTATACAGTTTCACTTGAAAATCGCGAATCTTTTGCGTCATCTGACGGGAGAACTCGCTCGGGTGATATTGAAAGTAAACGAAAAATCACGGTTTTCTATACCAAGCAATATTTAACGAATGCTTGCTCGTAATATTCCAGAGTGGAACTCGTGGGCGATCGATTGTTTTAATCAATGGAGCTGTATTGTTCGCTGGAACTGAATACAAGCTTCGCGTTGCTGAAGTATCGATCAACGCGTTTAATCAAATTGAAAGTTTCACTCGGGGAGTATTAGGGCGTTGTTGTCGAATTTGAAGTTTGCAAAACGGATCGTGTACAGAACGGAGAGCATATTTTAAATAGTTTATTATACAACTTTTTTTACCATTTTACAGTATTAGGTGATATCCTGCTGAAAGAAAGAACGTTTGAATGCAAACATTCATTGATTTTCGTTTAATTTCATTTGAGCGCGCCCATCTCTTTTTTGTTTCGAGGATATTTTTTAACTCTTTATCCGATTCATTTTCGCGGGTGCAAAGGACGAAATTGAAACCCGTAAAAAAAGAGCGCTGTTAATGCTTCAGAACGAAAGTGTATATTATACAATGATAAGAATAAGAACTGTTAATTTATCGTATACTTTAATTTTATGCAGCTGCTTAAAAGGAAGCTCTATTTATTGACTCGTTTTGTTGTAAAACGTCGCAACGGTAATTCTGAAACATTAACAGTCAGGATTGATTGTCTATTTGCATCCGATTTGGAAAGGAATTTTCTATTTTTTTTTCGGAGCACACTTTATACACTCATCGAACACACGTCGACTTGTACAATATACATAATCGATTTCCTTCCACCGACTGTGTTAATCATGGTATTGTAGTTTTGTTTTATTTAGTGTCTTTTGTCACGTTATAAAAATTAATGTACATTATTATTATTAGACGTTTTGTAAATTGTGAAATGTTATACATGGACTGAGAGATGAACTTTTAGTGTAATTTTTTTATTTTTCGAGGTTGTACAGTCTGAAGATTGGAAGAATATTATTCAGAATGATCTGTCAACGAAGAGACGATCGTTAAGTACAAACTATCAACTTTTCACATGTAACTAAATATATTTTTAGCCGATAAAGATATTTACGTAATTTGCTACAATAATGAATTTGTATAGTTGACAAAGCGGAGCCACGTTAACACTGATATAGCAGTGATGACAGCGATCAATTCCACAAACCCCCCGTTATATTAATCTATTCTTCACTAATTGAAACCTTCTTTGTCTCAGTTTATAAGCCACGATTTTTTTCATTTACTCTTAGAAATTTTGTACTCTATTGTAGTTTCAACAACTGAGTGTCCGTCACGTTTTATTTAAATCATGAATGCCAGAAGAACTCGTTTAAATAATTTACGCATCAAATGTTGAATGTAAATTATATTGTAAAATATAAAATATACATGAAAAAAAAATACATATAAATTAGGAAATGGAATGATAATAAACCAGAATTTTTAATAAGTATCATATCGTTTACTCTGTTACTTCCCTAAAAGTACGCGCACAACCATTTCTGTATACACGAGAGTTTCGTAATCAGTGACCTTGCGAAGAACGAAAATATTTCTCAAGATTTTTTTCTTTCCCTCACGAGCATTAACAAAAAATCACTATCAGATAACGTAGTCAAAACTAACAAGATTATACGAAGAACAGACGATGAATGGAATCCATTTACTTTCACCAGATATACCTTATCTCGGCCGAATTGCGCAACGAGCTCATCCTATACAAAGTAAATTTGAACTGTGAACGTTTAGTTCGAACGTTCTTAAGTATTTCCTCCGAGTTCAAAGTTACTGGAAGTCGAACATTCTCAGTAAAATGTAGCGCTAAATACTAGCCAATTATTTACAAACGCTGATCCATCATCATCATTAATCTATATCAGCCTCGAACATACGTCTCTCGACTTGCGTCGACGATTTATACGTTACACTTACGAAATCTCATGACTTTTCATGCTGAATTACTCGTTGATCATCTCTCACGATTGCACGCGTGTCTAGAATACCGTCGAGTCGCAGAAAAAAGGACGCCACTGATCACTTCGCGCGTGGGCAACAATGAAAAAAAAAAGCAGCACATATCCAGTAATTATTTCATTCAAGCGTGTGCGTACACGCGACACAGTTTTCAGTTCACACCGAGTATGAATCATCACCGGTCTCATTGTGAAAGTCACTTCCACATATACATTTTCAGTCGGCTTTCCGCGTCCGGCGAGTCACTCGACCCGACTCTCCTAAAAGGACGTTGCCCCTTGAAGCGTATAAAGGAAAATTTTAAAATTCCGTTCGCGCGCCTGCTTAATAAGCCCGCCGAGTTTGACATATACGCTTTATATAGTGTAAGGAAAAAAGAAGCATGAAAAATCTCTCCTGAGAGAGTGACTAACGGACCCTTAGGAAACAACACTGCGCACATACACATCGGCTCGAATTCGTCGTGTATAGCCGCGCTCGCGCAGGTCGGCTCTCCCTCTATATCTGAATTATATGCAAAGGAGACGATAAACGGGTAATAGGATCTTCGTATGTGCGCTTGAGGCTGTCGACGCGGGCTCTCTTTATTTGAAATAAGCAGAAATACAAACCGGCCCCTCGGATAAGGCGACAGCGACTCGGAAAAGTAATGCGAGAAGTGAGTAAGTAGCGCGAGTGGAAAAGAGGCTGTTATTCGTCAAAAAGGTTCACTCTATGTATTAGAAACTTGTTTTTTTTTCTTTTCGTTTACACTTTCCTCCGCGAAATAAGGATTCCGACACTGCTTTTTACAGTTTCTACCCAATAGACAGAGCTCAAAAGGACGAATGGAGAACTGACGATAAATTCATTTCCCACCTGACATCTTTATAGTCGTCGTATACTTTACAAGGCTGTTGTTAAAATCGCGCGCTCGCGCGTGTGTATGCGCTTTCGGTCGAATATGTTGCAGCAGAGGAGCGAGAGAGGCGTAAAACGCAAGTGAGACCATTTCTCGTATTAACAACCTTTTCGCGCGCGCACACGACGAGCGAGCTTTGGCTAAAATACTCCTGCAGGGCCGGGATATAATAAGTAATTTATATTCGCCGTGATTTACGCCGACGTTACGAATTTTTACGAGCGATAGAGCTGTTTAGAGTTTTTCTTCTTTTTCTCTTCTTTTTTAATAAAAACTCGGCCTGTACATCACTCGTTAAGACACACCGGTGCGCTGCCGCATATAGACTTTTCATCGACTAATAAGGCCTTTCAGTTCTCTAAAAATAAAGTTGTAAAAGCCCCGGGACTATTACACGTTGCAGGTGCACTCGGGCTTCGCCGCAGTGTGTGTGTGAGAGAGAGAGAGCAAAGAGCCGAGTAATTGCGTTATACACGATGTAACCACGTCCTCCCCCGTGTGATATACCTCGTAGCTCTTTTTCTCTCTCTCTCTCTCTCTCTCTCTCTCTTGGTCGCACTGCTCGCCACACGACCCCGAGTAATGTTGTTATCTCATTAGCCGACGTGCGCGCGTTACTCTCTCTCTCTCTCTCTCTCTCTCTCTTTCTCTCTCGCTGGCTGGTGTATGCTGCTTCTGCACTGCACCTATACCAATGCAGTGGGTGGGCTGCGTGGATGTGGTCGAGCTGTAGAATCGTGCCTTGAGACTCTTGATGTCGTGAGATAAGTATATAGGAAGGAAGTTGGATGATCGAGATTTGTCAAATTAAACGTGTTGGAGTGAATGTTGTACAAGCATATAATTTATTGATAGAACATCGTGGAAATATATTTGTCTGACGTTGATGAATACATGCATATTAATAAGTTCTATAACGCTCGAGAACTTAGAAGGTACAAAACTAGTTAAAACATAATTCCCAACAGCACCTTGTTTATGTTCCCTGTTCGACTCGACTTGGCGCACTAATCTGTTTCACGTCGGAAAATTAATTGCAACAAGTCTAAATTATTATAGTCCACGCAGCAGGCCAGCTGTACACAATCAACTGCACCATCATGAAAGCCGTTTATCCACCGACCGAACTTGCTCGATGAATTACCGAACCCTTTCGAATATCAAGCAAGCACGCTCTTAAGCGTCTCTCTCAAACCGATTAATAACGAATTTCACGTCAATCCGAAGTGTCACGCTGTCATATTCGCCTGTCTCCGACACGTGTTGAAGTGTATACAGGTGTACACACTAAAGTTTGAGCGTCGGTGAAATAAAAAAAAAAAATTGAAAATAGGATCTATGTATCGCCGTTTGTTTTATGTACACGAGGCAGAGATGTATGCGTATACGTATGTATACACGTGGAACAAAACACGAAGGGGCGCTCTTTTCTTCGCGCGTCGGTTTTTGTTGTCGTTTCCGGCTTCTTTTCTAAGCGAGAAAAAAGCGCTCTTTGTCAGGTGTGACGGGACTCTGGATTGAACGTTTGTTTCAAACGATTTTTTTACAACGCGGTTCCGACAAAATTGTGTCGAGTCGTTAGATACATCACCTATGCATTCGCAAGGTTATATAGCCATCGATGCTGAAGGTTGTGTACTGCCGCGTGTGTATCAGCAGCGTGTATGACAAGGCACAATCATATGAATTGCGCTCCAACAGGCACCGGGTATCAAAATCACCAGAGCACCTGATGAAGTACAATTAACATGCAGCCTCCAATGTAAATCTTGAAAACACCGGCAGTACTCGTAATAATTCTTGGCTTCTTCAATACTCCTCACTTGTAGTATTTCGTTCGACGATTGCGATAATCCAGTCGCAGCGCGCGCTACTTCAGGTACCTGACTATCGAATGCACAGTCGTAAGTACCGGAGTAGCGCGAGTTGCAAACTGGCTGTACGTAAAGAAGTTCTTGCAGCAGCATCCTCTTCTTCTTCCCAACGATATAAGTGTACACAAACACAACTTACGGAAAATTCTACTCAAGGCGTCGGTCCAAGGCAAGCAGTCCTTACTCTCCGCAGGTCACGAGCCAACTGAAAGCATGGAAAGACGAGGTACGTATAAATACACTCAGCAAACACAGACCCTCCCGGTGCAGTGCACTTTTCAGGTATAGCAGCAGACCACTCCGCCTCCTCTCAAGGCCTCGTATCCCTTCGTTCCGAGAAAGCGTTTCGGGGAAGCTAGAGCTGATTTCATTAAGATGTGGAGGAAATCTTCCCCTACCCAGATATACGCGTGTGCACGAGTTAATACAGACTTTTGCAAATGAAAATATGGCACTCTCCAGCGCCGTGATTTACGACTCTAGTTGTGTTGTACCGGAGGAGAGGGAAATAACAGCTCGAGTTTCGCGCGCGTGTCGAGCGCGTAACGAAGAAATAAAGAGCCGAGGTTACACAATTTGTCTGTTAAAATTATTCGTAAAGCCCGATAAATGCTCGAAAAGTTTCTTGTAATATACGCGTATAATCGGTTGCACATGCGCGTCGAGGACGTGGAGTGGGAGTAATAATTATAACCCGAGAGCGATAAGATAGCGCAGCGTAATTAGAGATAATGACGCGACGGCGCGCAGAGCGGATTCGAAAATCTCGAATGTCCAATTCTTTTGAAATTATTCGATAATCCGAATTTCCATTACTATGTTATAATGATGAGGCTGTTGCGTTAACGAGGAGTCGAGAGAACCAGCCTGTGATTGAAATTTTACATTTCGAGTAAATAATTAATCCTCGGATAAGCAGAACTAAACGTATTCGCAGCAACGCATCTCGCACGGTGAAAAACACATAATAAATACCCAGTACAAAGTAAAGGAAAAAATCCTCACTCGACTATACAAGCGCAGGCAGAAGCGTAAAAAGATAAAGCGCTCGACTGAAAAAAGAGGCGGCCCAGAAACAACTGGGAATTTCGCAAATTCGCCGACCTGATTAGCCGGCAGCGCCGCGCGCGCTCATGGCCTTGTCGATTTTTGCTGATAATGAAAAGCGACGAGCCGGCGGCGACCGACAAAGTGTTATACGTACACGCGCGCATACGTTTGCGCCTATGTGTGCTCGTGCGCGAGCTGAAACGTGTTTGAATATTTTGCGAGTTGCGTAGTCATCGATAAGATCGACATGGCGCTCGTCGTCGCCGCGCGCAGAGAAAGAGAGATAGAAGAGGAAAAAGGCGCGTGTGTGTACACCCAACTCGTCCCTCGACACAGTCCGTTACACGCGGAGAATGAATAATTTTTTTCTAGTTTGCGCTGGTATTATCGGGCTCGAATTTTCGTAAGAGTAAAATTTCTTTAGAATCCGAGTGACTGGGCATTCGTCGGAGGCAATTTTAATACACGAGATTCGAGCGATTTCTCTCCTGGGGTAATTTGCGAAAATGAAAGGCAAGAACGAAGTCGGCATTTAATATTCAGTTGCGCCAAGAGAGCTCGTGCTGTACGGCGTATACATGACGTCTGGAATGTCAAGTACAGTCATTGAACGTAGGTGGTAATAACAAAGAACGACTTCCGTCCGTTTGTAAACGAGCTCTCGGTTATAATGCCTCACTTTATGTCTTGCTAATGAAATCTCGCCTTCGCAGCCTTTTCACGTCGATGCCGAGAGAGAGAGAGAGAGAGAGAGAGAGAGAGAGAGAGAGAGAGAGAGAGAGAGAGAGAGAGAGAGAGAGGGAAAAACGAAGGACGAAAACAAGGCACTATATTGCAGACTCTTTCGTATATGCACTGTGTCGGATCGATTTTTACCTCTTAATTGACGTGTTATTGCGAAGAATTAATGATCGAAGAAGGAAAGCAAAGATGGAAAGTGAAAGAGTAATCGGGCTTTTAATTATCAGCTGCGAACGTCACTTTTATTAAACTGCTCGGTCACCATCACGTGTTTTTTTTACTAGTCGGCTGTTGCAAAACGAGCATTAATAAAGTCTCGATTTATACCCAGCATCCTCTTTCGCCTTATCTGACACGCTATCATCCGAGGATCATTGAAAACACCTGTCAGAATCCCATCGTTGAATCTCTCGAGCTGGAAGCGAAGCACGAATCCCGCAAAATCCATCAGGAAAAGCCGACCATTTAGTCGTGGCACACGTGAGAGGTCGGTCTACGGCTCGAGACGGGGTCGATTGACCGGGGGCTAGTCGCCGCAGCACAGACTGATTTCCATCGGGATTTCCTCGCGCAAAAAGGACGGATTATCGATTTGCGATGCTTTCGTGTAGGCGGAGTGTCCTTGAGGTGGCACGAGGCAGGATTACCGAGATTTGCAAGTTCGTTTCTTGCAGAACGAGAGAGTGACGGGTATCAATGAGCCTTTGAAGAACCGCGCGTGCCCAGCGTATGGTTGTATAGAAATAGGACAAAAATAGATCAGATTTTTTTTTGCCTTTTGATGTTGGAAGCTCGTGAACTCTCAAAGGTTTGCGGCCGGTTTATTGCTCACTGGAGAAGTATGTGGGGCTTCAATCGATGCCTGCTGTTACGTTAATATTTTTAAACGCGAAGCGATTCGACAATTTTTTTTCTACGATCAGTCCTCTAATTGAAAATAGAACCGTTGCGTCAAAGCTGAGAAGGCAACAGCGCGTTGGGGGCAACAATGAAAGCTCTTAAAAGCTTTTAATTTCAACAATAACGCGCTTCAATCAGCCTTTTGACGGTCAATAAAAATACACCAAGCTCCGTCAAAAGAAAACGTCGCCGCCGCCGCGATGAAAGCAGACGTTTCCGCGTACACATAAAGTGAAAATCGCGACAAAGGAATTCTTCAAAATAAGCATTCGCCCTGGAAGTGGCGGCGGCCGCTGAATGCCGGCAAGAAAGAAAGGCCGACAATCAAGCTAAAAGTTTTCCGCGTACCCCGCTGGCCTGTTCTCTCTTGCTCGCACTCGTGCGTCACGCCACGATTAATTTCTCCCCTTTTTTTTTATTTCTTTTTTTCAATTTTCCACCTCCGACGTAAATCTCGCTTCGACTTTCACTAGCTATGTGTATGATACTCTATACCTGAAAGCCCATCCTCCGACTCTCTTGTTAACGTCACAGGCTTTCGCGTAGGTGTTATACGCCGTCGTCGTCGTTGCGAAACTATGCGACGACGGGGCAGGAAGTGCGTGCGCGGACGTAGGCGGCTGTATCTATACGGCAGACTCATCGATGTTCTCTACACTGATTGATAAACTCCTCTCGAGGAGTTTTCGAGGAATTTGCAGAGGATAGGTTTCACGCGAGTGACGCAACGCTTTGCCGAAAAGCTTATAATCTCGTCGGCAGATGAATCAAGCGACCTGTATGACTCACCGCGCGTTCGCCAAGCATACGTCGATAAGTGCACGCGTCGAACCTTTTTTCCTCAGCGTGCAAGCTTGACGAGAAAGAAAATAGTTTCCGCCGACGAAAAAAATTAATCCTACTCTCGAATGGAAATTCCCCGATGTAAATTTCGCTCGAGTGGACCTGTCGATTAATCCCTTCGACACGGGGATATTCGGCTGATCGGCTTAAGCAAGAGTGCTTCGTTCCACGCAGTGCATAACCAGCGCGACGACAGTTGCAAATACACGCAACTCTCTCTCTCTCTCTGTCTCTCGATAAGCGGGTCATCAAACAATACACGAGCGAGAGAGGGAATAAGGGCCGGCTTCGAAATTGGCAGGAAATCAAGCGGGCTTTCTATATTTAGCGTCCGGTGCAGTGTGTCGAAGAGGCAGCGCACTGCAGCAGAGCAGGATGTATGCAGCTGACTCGGAGTATTCGGCGAAAAGAGAGAACCGCAACGAACGGGGGAAGAGCAGCATCGAAAGAAAGAGAGTAGGGTGAAAGAAGAGAGAGAATGGGGTGTGCGCAGAAAGGTCGAGAGGGGTGAAGAACAAAAAAGAGGGTCACCAAGAGTATAGAAGAGTTAAGGGCCTTCCGCAAATAGCGAAACTCTCTCTTTCTCGCCTATATGACTAGCCGATTTTCACCTTTCTGTAGCTGGTCATTGTTCGCTTTCTCCTGCCGCGGCGGCTATAAATGAAAGCACACACGGGGCGAGGCCGACCGAGCAAAAAATAGACTTGCACACGTGTTACACGGAGAGAGAGAGAGAGAGAAATTCATCGGCTCGTTTTTTCGATCGTTTATTTCTGGCCCAGCGTTATTCGCTGAATTTCTCTCCGGCGTTTTTTCTCTCTTCTCGCATTCCGCTATACACACAGCGATGTACGCGTCGAGGGAGGCTCGAATCCGTTGCCGAGAGGAATATACACGCGGCTCTAATAATAGTTCACCTCCTGCCGGGACCGCCGCTAAGTTCACGGACCAGGCGACTCAAGTTTATGGAGTCGCTCACTCTCTCTCTGTGCTCGTGACGTAACGGCAAATTTGGCAGGTTGATGCAGTCGGCCGATGTGATGGATGAGGGGCAGGAGTTATGTGTATCGATGAAATGAGACGACATGTACACGAGCCGGAGGAAAAGTAGATACTTCCAAGGCTGAGCGTAATTATAATTATCGGGTTTAGTCGACAATTAGGTTCGACGAGAACGGATTGAATGTTTGGGAAAAGCGCAGCGACGACCCTTCAAAGGCAAGGTCAAGGTCTCTTATCTCAACGAAACCCGTCGTCTGCGCGGTCAACGCCCTTCTATGTACTCTCGCGTGTGGCTGAATGTCAAGCGACGTTACTCAAAAGAATGCGCGACATTGGAGTGAAAAAAAAACAACGATTACACGAGTCAGCCGAAAAAGAGCTGGTGAAGCGTGCTGCAGAAAGGAAAAAATTTAAGCAAATGTACCAATATTTATTCGACAGAAGCTCGCTCGTCACGCTCGTTTACATTCAAATCGCGACGCTCGAGGTGGATACACGCCGCCCAAGGCCGCGGAGTGCGTTGATACGCGTCTTCGCGAATTTCAATGACAATGGCCGAAAAATTTCCTCGCTCTGTTTGTTTTTCGGAATCCGTAATCGTTTCTTGCTCGGCTCTCTATATCGAACCGATAACGACAGCAACGACGAACGCATCCCCTTTTAAAAAGGCACGTAAGCGCGACTCCTCGCGGCGGCAGACGAGGGGAGAAAAAAAAAGAATCTTTTGTTCGCGGGGTCGAAAAGACGTCACACGTACGCGCACATACACCGGCTGATGCAGGATACGGAGGGTAAGCAAGCAAAGCGCTCCTAAGGCCTATGCTAGCGTATATCCGCGCAGAAAAGGAAGGAAAGAGAGCGAGACGACGGCGCTTACGCCACTGGCTGATTGTTCTCCGATCTCACGAATTTCAAGGACGTCTCTGCGAAACCGGCTTCAAGGCCAGACGCGCGCGCGCGAGCGCTAAGTGAGAGACACGAGGGGAAGCCCTCGCGAGCGAGCGATTGCCGCCGTTCTGCTGCTGGTGGGGGATAAAAGAGGGGAGAAACGAGCTGTATGGTATGCCACAGGATCGAGAGGGACACACACACACACACACACACAGAGTCGCTGCAGCCGCAGACGGATTGCGATAAAGAGGGATGTCTAACCAACACACGGCCAGGCACTAGACGGAAACGACTTGAAGTGGGCCATCCATGCGGTTGGTTCGGCTGTGCGTGGGAGGAGAGAACAGACGCCGGCACAAAGGGCGAGCTGATGATGATGATGATGATGTCGGGGTTCGCCTGAATTTTTAAGAGGATTTGCGGAATACCCCGCGTAGCGCGAACTCGAGATTTCGGGGAAAGCAGCGTGATGGGATCGTATTGTCCTGGGATCAGGGTTTACGGCTGCTTCTTTCATTTTTTTTCCGGCGAGGATTCCTTTTAACGCTCGAGTTTTTTAATTGCTCGAGCAATCAAGCCTGGCTGGAAACGTTAGATCCTATTAGCAGTAAAATTTATGGAAAACGTATAACTCTCTCGAATTTAATAAACCTCGAGGCGAAGATTTAGTGTCTCTAAAAAGGCTTGTTAAGCCGCGTATTTTCCCAAAATCCTCTCGGCTGACAATAAAACTCGTCTGGCAGAGAGAAAGAGAGAGAGAGAGAGGAACCGAACCCCCCGGGATTTATCCGCGACAAAAAGAATTAAAAAAAGGAGCTACACACGATGGAAGATCAAAAGCCAAGATGGAAGGTAGAAAAAAAAGAGAAGAAACCGAAGCGTTCGGTCTCGCCAGGGGCTGACGTCATCGTCGCATACCATTTCCGTTGGCTTTGTTGCGAGAGAGAGAGAGAGAGAGAGCAGAGCTTTCGACGAGTTTTAAAGGACTCGAGAACACCGGGAGAATCTGCGGGCGCCGGGATCACGTCCGTTTGATGAAAGTTAATCAAAACGAATGGACCGAGTCTATGAGCTCTCCGTCTACGAGAGAGAGAGACGGAATCAATTGAAGACTTCTGTGAATCGTATACACTTAATTACCGGCGGCTTGAAGCTCGAGAAATGTGATTTCGGTGAGCTACAGGAGGGTATTCTTTTCTCAAAAGCCACGCAGCAGTCGATCCAGATTATGCTAAACGACGGTCTGCTAAAGCGAAGCCTCGATGCGAGTGAGCAGCCAGCCGCGAAACCCCGCAAATGCGCGCGAGCGCAAGCGGCTAATCAAGCCATATCCAATTAAAAACTACGATCCTACTCCCATGGAGTACTTCCGTAACGTGAACCGTAATCCCTTCCCGCCGAGCGAGAGAGAAGCAACAGGAGAGTCCCAGTGTCTTATCGAGCGAGGGAAAAAGCCACGAGAGAATTCCTGGCGCTCGGTCGGCCGGAAGCAGTGGCAGCAGCTCCGAAAAACGAGGAGAAACAAAAGCGCGCAATCACCGCGCCCCGAGGGTTCCACTTGTGGGAGTGGACGTGCATACAGTCTTCTTCTACGCGGATTACTTTGCAGCTGCCGTAAACAAAATGCCGGTTAGACTGAGAGAGCGTGGAAATTCCAGACGAGTCGCATTCCGAGGAGCAAAGTCCGGTTGCTATGTCTCTGTCGAGCTATTAGAGCAACCTGCTCTCCGTGCTTTTTCCCGAGAGTCGATCGGGGGAATCGTCTCTCAGCAAACATCGCCGATCGTTCGGAATTGTGTGTACAGCGAAAGATGCTACTGCTGCTGCTCCGTTATGATCGAGGCGCGAGCGCGTTTCAGGGAATTCGCTCTGCAAGAGGAATGCGTGACGCGCGAAAGATAAGTGCCGTCGAAGTGAAAAGCTACTGTGTAATTGTTGCTACTTTAGGTGCGATGCCTGCCTCGCGCTGTATCGCAATTGTTCAAATTATATTACACATGCCGGATCGGGTCGCGTCCGCGCGACGATAAATAAATTCCTGGCCACGATGATTGCCTTCTGAAAGTCATCGAACGAAAAATCTGCGCTGAACGCCGAAACCACTGCATATGGGGATCGATCGTGCCGAAACTCATGCCGAAATCCGAGCCGATCCAGCGCACTTTATTGCGCACACACTAATGATGATGCAGGCCCGTACAGTAATCGAGCTCTCTCGCGCAAGTAGAAACGTGTTCTCTTTCCCTCTCGCTCTCTTCTCGGCCGTTTAAAAAAGCCCCGTCGCAGACAAAAGGATCTCGGGGCGAATGAACCCATCGGCTCTCTCTCCTCCTTTTTCCCCGATGACGACGACCTTGGAGGAAGATCGCGTTGGAACTCGCACAGCAGCGCGGCGGTAGTGGCGCGTTTCATATGCGCGCGGAGACGAGAGAAGAAAAGGGGCGTACGGCGCAGACGACGAGGGGTTGCGCGTTGCGGAGGGTCGGACACAAAGGGGCGAGAGGCCCGGCGCAAAAGCAAACGGTCCCGCGCGCGAGCACGTGATTTTCGCTCCTTTTCATATGCTACACAGACGCGCGCGCTGAATCGACGGCGCACGTGGAAAAATGATGCTGCTCTCCGTTCGTGAACTGCAGCAGTGGGACTAAAAGTCAAGATCGCGAGAACTTTCTTCAACGGAGAATTCACTTGAGCCGCGGGAGAGATAAGCTGCAGACGCATAAGAAATTATTGGTCTGCCCGGAGCGGGGTATAATTTTTATTTATAGAATCCTTTACCGCATTCTCGTAACCGCAAAGTCTCTTCTCTCTCGACTGTCGCTCGGCTTATCCGCTGCTGCTGCTTCACCTCTTCTTCCACACAATCACACATGTGCAGACAGTTCACACACGGTCTCTTTCCGCTGTTGCATGTAATAAGCGCGTGTATTATCTGAAGTCACTCGAGCCTCCCGCGATAGCGCGACGACGCGGTGCAAAAGCCGCGCGAGTGTATAGAAACCGGACGGAGAAGGGAAAATCCGGCGGTGCGCGAGCCGATCCTCTGCCGCGGCGAGAATGTACTCGTATAAGAACCGGAGCAGATCGCGGCAACGTGCTCTCCTCGGCGTTAATGTACGAAATGGAAGACTCGTTCTCGTTCTGGAGAGGGTACGGGAAAGAAGAGTGAGAGAAAGAGAGAGAGAGAGAGGTCGAGGGCGTACGACGACGACGACGACGACGGCAGACAGAGGCGGGGCACACACGTAGTAGCCGGCTGCTTGTACACGCGCGCACAGGGCCCAGCAGCCGGCGAGAGAGAGAGAGAGAGAGAGAGAGAGAGAGAGAGAGAGAGTGTTACGTAGAGGGGGAACGCGCGCCTAGCAACAGACCGCGCCGGAGAGCTGCAGACACGTATACACGCACACGCCGTGATTAAATAAAACCGCCGGCTAGCCCCGTTGACATTGCGCTATCAGGATGCGATTTTTCGGACGATCCTTGTATAGCCGATCCTATCGCGTATACACTCGCCGACGACGCATCTGTATCGATCGGTACATAGCGAGTGTCGCGTGTAAAAATAACAGCGCGGCTAGTCGGATACACATACATATTTCATAGAAATTAAACAACGCGGGAATCCGACTCGAGGAGAGGGGAGGGCGCGACACACGCAACGCTTTTACCTAATTGAGCTTAATTCAATTTTAATCAGGAAATTGGCCTACACTTCTCCTCACTCCTCCCCGAGCGCGATTTTCTCTAATTTAGCTGATTAGTCTGTTGAGCTTGCAAACTCGGCGGAATCCGAATCGGCCGTCGGGAGAATCCAGGTAATTCACGCATACGATCAGATGGTGCAGCATATAGCGATGCGCCCATCGCGATAATCCGAGGGGGGAGGTGAAAAAAAATGTACAGTCTCGCCGATTCGAGATAAGCTTACCCACCAGCCCGTTAGTCCCAAATGAATTGAATTACATATTCCGGGAGCGAAAAATCGACGATTTATCCGACTTTACACTTGCCGCTCGCGGGAGGCATCAATCAGAGGACCTATTTTTCATTTCGACCCACGTGAGCCTCTGTAAGCACCGGGGCGTGTCTGACGCGACGAGTGTGTGTGTGTATATAGCCTACTTTTCCACAGCAGCCCTTCGCGAAGACGAGATCTGCTTCTTTTTAACTACGAATGTACGTGCATCGGATGGACAAATTATACGTACATGCTGCGAATGAATTTTGCATATAAACTGGCAACACAATTTTCAGTTTACTCATACACCTATATACATGCAGGCACGCTATGTTCCTCGAAGCGCATATAGCGAAAATTTCACGACGAGGAAAAAAGAGCGGCTCTTATCTCTCGACACACGAGCAGAAGTGGACTCTCAACTCGTCGTCGTCGTCGTCGTCGTCGTCGCACACGACGAGAGCTTGTTTCACCGTTCGAGTTTATTATGGTCTCTTGCGGGGAAAAGTCGCGAGCGCGTGTCTCTATCTCTCTACGATGGAAATTGGAACGAATTTTCTCTCGGTCCTTTCTAATTGGGCTAGTCGCTGCTCGCGACTCGTAATTTCGAGGCGATATTTCATTTAGAATCCTTCGTGAGAGGACAGAACATTTCTAAATATACACACACACACGCGCGCGAGACTACTGCAGCAGCGAAGAAGCCGCGTTGTGCAACGCGCGGCGCTTTTTGTATCGCGCTCGTTATGCACGCACCGTCATTAAAGCCGTCGCACATGATCGCGACAAAAAGAATTTTCCTTCATTTTTTTTCCTCCAAGACAATCGAGGCTTCGATTAAAAAGCAGCCGTTGCGACACGCCGAGAAAGTGGGAGAAAAACGATTGCTCCATTCGTACACCGAGACTATGTTTAAAAAGTAGGCGCGCGCGAGGATCGGTACACCGGCGCCTATAATTGGAGTATAGCGGCGTTAAAATTCCGCGCGAGCGAGAGGGAAATCTATCGCGAGACGCATCGCGCTTTCCGGGTCAAGGCCTTGCCGGCGCGCAAGACCGAGTGCAGTGCGCCTCCCTCCTGAGCGAAAGGACCCTCGAGTGGAGACGTACGACGACGACTCTCCTCCGTGGATGGAGCTATTGAGTGCGCGCGTGGCCTCGTTAAGGATGGAAAATGCCTCTCAAGAGCTGTGTGGAAAGGCGACGACGTTGATGGCTTTTTTATTTTACATTCGCAAGAGAGAAAGAGAAAAGAGCACACGGACGATCTCGATCCATCTCATCTCTTTCTCTCTCGAGTTTGAAATTCCGAGTGCGGCAAGGAGATAAGGCGATGGGAAACACTTGGAGATATATCACGTGCTTTCGGCTTAATAGAAATGAATTTTCTATTAAGAGCTACTTAGCGGCGCGGACTTATCGCGCGAGTGCATCTTCACGCCGTCGGCTTCTTCGCTGTCTGCGCTGCCGAGGTACGAGTATTATATATTGCGCTAGAGGCGGCCTTCTGCGCGCGATGAGAAAGAAAACTCTGACGTTTATTAATCGAGCTGTACGCGCCACTGCGAACAATTTCACTCGTACTCGGAAGGCTTATCGTCCTGATCGTATACGCTGAAATTTATTTATGCGCAGGTACGAATGTGACCGAACAATCGGCGCCGATTTTTTGCAGTATCGGTAAAAAAAGAGCCGACCTTCTTACGACCGGCCCATCGGCTGGTAATGACGCGCGACTTCTTCTTGCGAAAGTGTTAATAATGCACACGGCGGAGGTAATTTTCTCACGTCGCGCTCTGGAGCTTTGCAGAAATCGGCCGGGTAAAAAAGGAACCGATTTATCTTTTCGAGACTGATGCGAACAGAAGCTCTGCCCCTCTCGATTTATACAGCTTTTCGATTTTGAATTTAACGACTATTTTTTGCGACCCTCCCGCATATAAGACACAATACACGTCGTATGTGTGTGTCGTCCAATGACGAGGCAGAGCGAATTACTTTTATTTTCGAGTTCCGAGACCTATTAAGTTTTTTGCCGTCACACGCGGCAGCGCGACGATGAGGGACACACAAGAAATATTGACCAGCCGATCCCGAGTTAATGAAGTTGACGCAGGAGTTTCGTCATTTCAAGAGATAAAGGATCGTCCGCGCGAAATTGCCTGCGAAATCGTTTTACCGGCTCAGCGATAAAATTCCCCGCGAAATAATTGTCTTCTCCCGTCGTCGATGACCTGAAAATCCTCTCCCGCAGCACCTGCGCGGCCGCGCAATAAAGCTGATTTTTCCAATTTGCTATATATAAAAGTCCCGCGCGCAGAGGGCAGCTCTCGTTTCATATATATACACACACGCGCGCGCGGGATTGCGCAATTTTTTCAACGCGCGGCGGAAGTAACCCACTTTCTCGATACTTGGAAAGGTGTTCCAGCCGGCCTGCTGCTACTACTGCTGGCGTAATCGCGAAACCGTGTAGATATCGACACTTTGGCCATAATCGACGCCCCCTATATACGTATACACCGTTTTTATTGCGGCCGCGGAGAAAGGACGAATATTACGTTGCGGCCATTGTCTCGCAGCGGATCTGTATAGAAAAAAGGTCCTCGACGCATATTATCTCTCGAAAAAAGTACACACGGAAAATTTCTTGCATACATTACAGCGGCTCGATGGAATTTTTCGCGAGAGAGACAGAGAGAAGAAGACCGGCTTCGGCGTGTCTTCGGCATGAACGCGCGGCGACAGATGGTACAATTGAGACTCGTTGCGAGGATCATTACATCACGTTTCTCTGCGGCGGACAGCTCTCTTTCTCTCTCGGCCGCAGGAGGGGAAATAGGGACGTAATCGCCAATTGCACGAGTGTTTAATTCTCCCGCCCTCGGCTCTCTTAAGAATTCATCGTTCAGCGCAGCGTTCGATATCTATCTCTCTCGTATCGTTTATTCGTCGCTGCACACGTATAGACGGTAAACAAATCGGCGCAGGTTTGCCGAATAATAATAGCTGTGTGTATTATAGCAGCGATGGTCTATTACGCCCCTGCCATTTCCCCCACCACAACAGCGGCGGCCGGTCGTGGCACTTCTCTCTCCGGCGCGCCGGGGTTGCGTATCGCTTTTCGAGTCGATGTACGTATATGTACAGCCGGCTCTACGTACACCTATAGATCGAGGACAAGAAGACGGATCCGCGAGTGGCTTTACGCGATGGGAGCTGAACTTGACATCCGTCGCGATTTCCTCTCGGTTTATCGTATATGATCCCGCGGAGAGCGAGTATAGCTCGAAAAGTGCAGAATCACAATTAACAGTAAAGTCTCGGAGCTACGTCGGTGCTGGGAAAAACCCGGGAGGCGAGTTGTTGGAAGCTTCGAGAGAATTTCGCATGTGTGCGTGTGTGTAAGAGAGACACGGGCCATTCGGAGAGAGCATTCCGTTATCCGAACGAGAGAGAGAGAGAGAGAGAGAAGCGAGAGAGAGAGAGAGAAGCGAGAGAGACACGACGGACTGTGAGTAAAAAGAAGAAACGCGTTTATCGCGCTTTCTCTCTCTCTCGCGCGTCATACTTTTTTTCCCGAGGCTTTTTTCCGACTACACTTGGTAAAAATTCTTACGAATATAATTCAACAGAGCATGCACACAGATCGCAGAAGCGAACGAAAAAAAAATCACGCCTGGCAAGCAAAAGAGCATCTCAAAAATGTACTCCCATCCTCTGCACATCGAAGAAACGAGCGAGTCAGCCAGCCATAGAGACTCGCTCGGAAAGAAATGAGGAAAAAAATGAAAAAATGAAAAAAGCGACAGCGGCAACGTTACCTTGTACGTACGATACGTTGTACACCGGGAGCAGAGAGCCGAGCACGTGTTCCAAACCGTCGGCGAGTTGGAGGTTAGGAGCCATCTTTTTCGCCGGTCCGATAGCAAGTTCTCTCTCGCTCTCTCCTATCGTTTCCTCGTCCACAACAGCTTCGTCAGATGTGCGTGTGCGTGTGTGTCTTCACCACCAGAACTTTTTCTTCTTCTCTCTTTCTCTTGATGCTCGTATCACACGATAAAAACTTTAGCAGCTCTTGCGCGCCTTATCAGTGTCTATATCTCCGGCGAATGTTCTCGCGTATGTTTCACTCATGGCTTCGTTTCTTTCTCTTTCGACACGTGCGCCGAGTTAATTGGATGAAATTATCAAAGACCGCCTCGCGACACTCCGAAACGAATCGACCTTTTGGAATTCTCTGCCGAACGAAGAGGCCGGCGAGACTCTCGACGAGAAGAAAGACCGGATGTGTGCCGCGCCAGGAAAAAAAATGGCGAATTCTCGCAACACGTCACCGGCGGCGGCTTCGGCATTTCGAAAAAGGCCCCGGCGATTCTCCGAAAAAGGAAAAATCGCTCAAGGCCGTCGAAGCTTCTCGCACTCGGGAAAAAGTCCCGAGATAGAGAGAGAGAGAGAGAGAGAGAGAGAGCCGTGTCGAAAGAGAAAGAGAAGACGGATAAAAGCCCGAAGGAAGAGGAGCTGCTGCTGCTACGACCGCATCCGCGAAGAGCCGGCGAGGAACTGGCCGATCGGCCGTCCGTTGCGCGAAACCGTCGAGAGCTCGGCTCTCCCTTCTCCTCGCTCTCTCTCTCTCTCTCTCTTTCCCTCTCTCCGTTTCTCTCTCTCTCTCTCTAGAGGGCGACGGCCGTACCGTTCGCGACTCGTACTACTACTGAGCTGCCGCTAACGCCGCAGTGTGCAGACTGTCTCTCTGCGACACCGGCGGAGTAGGGATACACCGCGCCGCCGATTCCGCACGAGACTCCACGAACCGGATCGCGCGCTCTGCCCTGTCTCTGATGCATGTGCGCGCGTGTTTGTGCATTTCAGCCGACCGGAAGCCCGCGAGTGGCTCTGGATGTGCGCGCGCGAGGGAGAGTTTTAGGAGGAAAATGGAGCAGACGAAAGAAAAGGAATTTTGGGGAGAATTTTGCAAGATTACTTTTTACACGGGCTTTCAGGAATTTCGACTGGCTGTGTGTGATTCACGCCGCTTGGACGTTTGTCAATAATCGAGAGCGAGATAAGATACGGCGAACGCGATACTCTCTGCAGTGTATATTATAGAGGAGATCGGTATGGAACGATTGATTTTTCAAAGGCTCTCGGTTAAATATATTGTATACAGCTGATATGAAACGGCGACAGCTGCCGCTGCGGCGATCGATAAACAAATTCGTCGGAGAAAAATCTGATTCCGGGGCACACTCATAGGGGTATACTGACAAGTCGGTGAGTAGAAACGCGGGTAATGAAGGGCGTGTATATAGCGCTTGATCGGAGCAATAATAATGACGCGAGTTGGCGTTTTTACGAGCTGCGGGCTGGATTATTTTCCATTCTTGCGTAGCGCGCTCAACGACTTTTTTCCTCGGAATCCCAGTGTACACGTCATTTGGCGCAAATCGGGCGTTTTCTTTAACGCGAAGAGGGGGTCCTTTGTTTACGAGCTCTCCTCTCTTGTCTGCATCCAAATATACTTATGTTGTCAAATAAAAGCTCTACAAAGCAACGAATCAATTCAGCTGTAAAGCACACACACACACACACACACACACACATACACACACACACGAGTGGGTACGTATATTTAATGTATATCTATAAATAAATCAGACGAACGTCATCGGGCTATAGACAAACCTCGCGTTGTTGCGCGACGTGTCGCAATTCTCTCTGTCTTCATTTCTCCGCCGAAAAGTATCAATCAGCCGGCGTTTCGCAATCCGCGCGCAGATGCAAGATTTATCGTCGACGCGCTGGAAAAACGCTATACGGCAATGCATAAAGAAACAAAACGCGAGAGAGCCTTCTTTATGCGCTATAACGAAATTCCCGACATTCTCGTCCGAGAGAGAGAGAGAGAGAGAGAGAGAGAGAGAGAGAGAGAGAGAGAGAGAGAGAGAGTGTAGATAAAAATCGTCGGTTTTGCTTTGTACACACACGCACTAGCCGTTTACGGGAAGCACACGACACGTGCACGCGGGGACCGCGGCGTCGGACGTTAAATTTCAATAAAGCCGATCCCTTTTTTCCAGGATTCCGATCGTTCGGAGGAAAATTAATTCAGATCCCTGCCGATAATCTACCCTCATGCGAGCTTCGCTCTCCCTCTTTCCGGGAGCAGCTGCGCGCTGGAAAAGAACGCGCGCGTGTGTAGGCAAAAAGTCGAAATATAGCTCATCGGGCATCGATATGCAAATGCTCGGAGCGGAATAACAACGAAATCGCGTTAACGTCGCGGGTCTATGCCCGCACTGCGGATTAAAGGGCAGACGTTAACCGAGACAGCTATATACGCGGCGATTTGACTCTCGGCGTGTCCAGTAGCAAGCGTAAACCGTCTCTCTCTCTCTCTCTCTCTCTCTCTCGGTTATTAAAGTTGTCGCTGCGGGGCTGCTGCTGCTGCTGCTGCTGGCGCAGCCATACGTCAAAGGCGAATGAACGAACGCGAGCGCGTTCCGAGTAGCGCAATAAAAGGCAAGTTCATTCTCCTTGAGCGTCTGCTAATAGGACCGCCGGCTGCTGCGAGATTTCACTGCTATATACATAACGCGCGCGCGCGAGAGAGAGAGTGAGAGAGAGAGAGAGAGAGAGAGAGCAACACTTCGGCACAGCGACCAGTGAGAGTGAGAGAGAGAGAGAGAGAGAGGGACAAAGAAATCCTTTGTCTTGTTTCTGGAGGATGCGCGCATTCGCCGATAATCGCAGGACTGCTCATCGACACGTGTACCGAGTGGCAGCGAAAGAGTTCGCGCGCTATGATTGATCTTTTTCTCGTGCGGCGGTATTGCAGGCACTTCTTGCCATTGCAACCCGCGAGCATATGGCTATGCGCCGTTGTTTCTTTTACTGCGCGTTCGAGGATTTGTGGGATTTGCTTTGTTTCTCTCGGAGGATATCTCCGTCCGTGTGTGTTCTCGGCTGTAGTGGAGAGTATAAAGCCAAGGAAATATGGAGCGAGGTGTGAAAATCGTCTACTCACACGCGGAAGGGGTCGACGTCCTCTGCGGCCAGTGAGCTTCACCTGCGAGAACGAAAAATTGAACTTTAGGAATTTTACCATACACGGATGTAAACATAATTCGTAGGGAAATCTCGAATACGCCGCGAGAGCGAGAAAACGACTTCTCCAGCAGTTCACTTCGAAGAGAGGAGAAGAGGGCATTTTAAAAATAACCGAACCCGCACCATTTGCAACTGGCTCGTCGGCAACGAGGAAAAGAGAGAGAGAGAGAGAGAGAGAGAGAGAGAGAGAGAGAGAGAGAGAGAGAGAGAGAAATATTTCTCCAAGGTCGCGCAAATATCTCTCTCCCCCTACTCTCTTGAAATTAGCCCCCACGATAATGACGCCTATTAGAGTCTTTTTTCTTAAAAAAGAAGGAAAGATAAAAAAATAGGGGGATAGGTACACACAAGCTTGGAGGGTAACGACTCATTCGTGTTTCGGAGTCATTGAAGTCGATGAGCCGAGCACCAGCATGAATATTCACGTGCCGGTGTGTACACACACACATACTCTCTCTCTCGGATATATCCCGTCGACGGCGAGATTCAATTAGCGATACGTTAGCGGGCATCCGTTCGCTCAGCTGCGGCATAAAGGTCGCGCGGCGGCATACACTATATATACACCGGCACCTGGCGAGGAAATTAAAGCGCGTACGAAGCGAACTTCCCCCCGTACTCTCTGATTTTTTCTCCCTCTCCCCGATGATGCCCTTCCGAAGCCTGGTATTTGCGGCGGCGAACTGACGATTTGCCAAATTGTAGTGAGATGATGCCTCTCCCGCTTTGTTCGCGGAGCTGCCTCTTTGGATCGATTTTAATTATATGCAGCCCCGCGTACATATCGATCGGATTATGCACGAGAGGATGGATCAATCGGGTGGTCGGTTTTGGAAAAGTGTATGTTATTAGGCGAGGGTAAGCGGGGTCAATGCGGCTTCCGAGGAAAATTGCCGATACTGGGTGGTATGCGCGGATCACGTGCTTTATTCGCGGTGAAGACGCCTATTGTTTATGGGCGATCGGTAAACTTTGTTATAACAGGGCAACGCCTCTCGCAGAATAAAAGCTCGTCGCATAATTGTACGCCCGTCAATTACAGCGAGCGGAATAAAAGTCAGCTTCTCAGTCAATTAACGCCGTCGGCGAGGAGAGCTGAAAACTCTCGCGCGAATGAAAATCGCATTTAAGGACGCGACGGAAAAGGTCGGCTTTATTATTCCGATGCGGCACGTCCTGCTAATAAGATCAGCGGAGTAGTCTCGTCGGTAAAGTATATATAACCGCTGCGAGTCTCTTATGCTTATACCTCGAGCGAATAGCAATAAGATGGCTAGATCATTAACTCCGTCGTGGCAATGATAATTTTCGAAGGGATACAAGGCGGAGAGAGAGAGAGAGAGAGAGAGGTCGTCGACCTCGTTTAACGCCGAGATCGAATCGTCGAGTATTTATGTAATAAGCATTTGTACTTGAACCCTTGGCATTCTTAATATGGAACACGGTAGCTGTAGCTGGTACTGCTCTTGTGCTCGCTCGCACCTTATACACGGACCGTCGTGTAACGTAGAGCATTTATTAACCATAAAACAGCTGCTGGCTTGGCTGTATACTATAGTCGTGATTATAGCATTACGCATTGCTTTATTCTTTCTCTTTTTTTTCTATAATTTTATGGTCTGGGTGACAATGAGGTTCGTATATTCTTCGCTTTTAATTATCAGCCAAAAGCGAACAAGTTACTACAAAGTAAGGGGGGATTCCAAAGACTGTATTGAATTTATACAATTCGTAGTTGATGGCCTCGTCCTAATTAATAAGCGTCCCGACATACAAGCGGTCGAAATTAAAATACCGACACACACACACACACACAACTCTCAGACCAGAATCGTCTTCTTCGGCTGGCAGAGAACGATAATCGTATAATACACCTGAAGGAGAATATATTTATTCATAACGTCCTGCCGCGCAGCAGCGCGCGGGAGAGCCAGCGCGTATACTTCTCCTCGCGCTAATTAAACGCCTCCGACTCGGACGATAAAATGTCCGGGCGACACAAGGCGCTGTCTCTCTACTCTTTCTCCTGAAATTACAGTGCGACAAAAGAGCGAGAAGCAGGGACATGGCGAGAGAGAGAGAGAGAGGAGGAAAAAAATCGGCACACACACGCGCGCGGGAGTGAAAAAAATGTCCTTCGCCGGCAGCAGCGACGAGCCGTAGAATGAAAGGAAGGAGGTGTGCCGTATGAGAGCGAGAGAGAGAGAGGTTCGATTCGGAGTGAGAGAGAGAGAGAGAAAGAGAGACAAAGGCCGAACGAGGGGCGACGCGGAGGATGAATAAAAGAGCGAGAGAAGCGTGCCAGGTGGGCATCGCCGAAAAAGCCAAACGCGGATGACGTATGTGTGGCGCGCGTAAGAGAGAGATAGAGGGACGAGGAAAAATGAGAGCGTCGCGATAGTAAACGCGAACGTTTCCTAGGACCCAAGGGAGAGATACGGCGGCCGGAGCGAGCGTAATTAGATGCAAACGACAGTTTATTTGCCGCGGCGCGATTACATTATACGAGAGAGCTAGCTGGGGGAGGTAAACGGACGGGCGAAATGACGAGGCGAGTTCCGAGGGAATGAAATTAGGCGACCAGTACAAACTCGCTCGGTCTCTTCCACACAAGGCTGAGGCAAAGAGACGCCCTCAACGCTCGGGAGGAAAAAACGAGACACCTGAGGCTGCCGCCGCTGCTGCACACACAGAGTCGAAAGGCAAATAACGGTCTGCAAGGAGGGAAAAAATCGCCGCAAGTGCGAAAAAGAGACCGAGCGAGACGCGCAGGCAGGCAGGCAGGCATCTCCTCTTATGCACAGGGCGAAACATTCAGGCGGGTTTAAACAAAGAGCCACTGCTGCTGCTGCTGCTGCTGCTGCTGCTGCTTTGCCGAGAAGGCAAGTAGGCGAGAAAAAGGCAAAGAGCAGAACACAGAGAGAAGACAACGACGACGACGACGACGACGACGACGGCGGCGAAAAAGAGGAGGATCGAAGAAGCTCGCAATGTGCGAGGTGGGGAGAGAGATGGAAATCGCGGGAGGGAGTCGGCGAAATAAGGGGACAAAGACGTCGTCGTCGGGGAGGTATATAAGAACGAAGCGGTGCGGAGAAAGAGAGAGAGAGAGAGAGAGAGAGAGAGAGAGAGAAGCCGGGTCCTTCACCCGTTGTCGGCGGCGTATAGCTGCGAGCTGAGAACTCTGGCACTTTATCTACACCGCGCGCGAGGCAGATTAGTCCAGATTCGCTTGCAGTCATCAGGCTTGTACGTTGGCGGATTTGTATTTTCATTTCGATTTTTCTCGATCGCCGACGGAGTTTTATATCCGATGACGATAACAGCGCGCGATGCGTACAATGAGCGCCGACAAAAGCATACAGCGATTCAAATTCCAAGCGTATAACTTTTTCAACTCGCGCAACGAAATTCGGATAAGATCGAGCCTTTCGAAAACCACGCCCACCGAGACGGGAAGAATCAAATTCATACGAGCTGCCAAAAAAAAAAAAAAAAAAAAAAAAAATAACGCAGGCGAGCATTCTCGTAGGACGCATAAAAGCAGCACACCCACAGGCATGGCATATCTATACCATATAGCGCCGCCGCAGAGAGGACAAACCCGAGGGCGTACATAATTCAATCTCTGGCGTGCATCTCCGATGCTGCAGCTCTGACGGGAAAGCGGGAAAACCTCTCGCGTTAGAGACACAACGCAGCGATCGATTGGTCTCTCGGCTACGGGAGAGTCTCTGTGTGTAAGTACTTATTCTGTCGAGGAATGCGGGAAGCTCGTGTGTGTGTGTGTGTGTGTGTGTGTGTGTGCAGCGATAGACGATAAAGAACCGATAACTCCCGGAAGATTCTCGAGTGCGAAGAAACGCATATAATCGCGACGCTTCGGCGAAGCTCACCTCGCTGCAAAAGGCGCTGCAGCACATTCGTGTGTATACATATATAGAGCGAGCGCGTGCCGCCGAGTATTGATCATTCCGGCCGCTGAGAAAACAGTCGCTCGCGAGTTTCTTTTTTATTCCAGAGGCAGTGCGCCGCGCTGCACTTTGGGAGAAAATTGAAAGCCGCTGTGTTTGCGGTTTATCGGAATTTTCGATGAATTGGATGCAGCGCGATGAAATATTACTTTTATCGCGAAGGGTGTATCCTCGCGGGCTCGCCGTACTATACTCCATTGGAAGAACTCGTACAGCGCGGAAACGTGCTCCGAGAGAAGAAAAGCCTTCGGAAAAATTACGCGAGATTCGAATCCGGATTCCTTTATCGCGAGCATAGAGACAATCGATTATACTCGCATTACACCGGCTCGCGCCAGAAGAAAGTTCTTTTTCCAGCACCAGTCGAATATGCAGATTCGAATTAAAGTCGCGAGTGCAGAATAGATAAAATTGCGCGATTTTATTGGAGTACAGCGCGCGAGCACTGCAGCCAAATGGAAATCACGAGTTCTCGAGGGCAGCTGATGCAGACGGGGAGAGCTTGCGGCCTAGCGCGTTCCGCTGCAATTTTAACGAGTTCTAAGTACCTTCGTATAATACTTTCTCGTGGCTGATGCTGCTGCTGCTCTCCGACGCGGCTTTTGTGCGCGAGCGCGTGCACTTTATTGTTCGTCTAATGAGATGCGCGACGAGAGCGTAAGAATACACGAGAGGCCCGATATTAAAAATGTTTTCGCTCTACGTGTGTGCTACGCGAGGCCCTTTTTTTTTTAATGACCGCCGGGAGCGAAATACACGGCGATGAATATTAACGAGGACTTGGCCGGATGACGAATCGATCGCGGAAGCCGGCTCATGTAACGCTGATGTAGATATGGATTTTTGAATGCGGAGTATAAAAGGCAAACGACACCCTTCAATCGAATTTCAGTATAAAAGCAACGCGAGCAAAAAGTTCAATTCTGTAAATGCCTCCGTCGCCGAGCGTACTTTCAGCGTTTACAGCATAATAAACTCGATAAAGCAGACGCGCGTAAAAGCTTAAAAAACGGCCAAAAGAATCCGCTGCATCGGCACTTGAGAGACTCGCTCGCGATAGCCGTGCAAAGAAGAAGAAGAAGAAGAAGAAGGGGTTCAGCGGAATTACACGAGACGGGAATTAAACGGTGCGGGTTTCGCGGTATCCGCAGCTGGCCGGCCGGCCTCGTATACACTGTCACCGCCTGCAGACGAGATTCACTCGCCTATTCCGTCGGCGGCCGTATAATAGCGCTCTGGATGCGATATGTGCGCCCATTAAAGACGAATGCGCTTCGATTGTCGACTCGAAGGGGCGGGTATAATGCATCGCGATGCGCGGAATCTGTCGCCGCGGCGACGTCGCGGTCGGTTGATTCTACAAAAAATTTAAGCTCTCATAGCGAATGCATGAGCGTTGCTGCTGCAAGGCATCGGACTTAGGGAAACGGAGGTCTATTCCGCGAGTCGGCCGCGTGAATGTTTCATTCCGACCGAGTAAGGATAGGATATTGTGTCAGCGTATGGGCCGTTGGTATGTGCGCTGCTGTTGCTGCTGGGGGATCACCTGGATTCTATGCTTGTACGATATGCCATATCTCTTTGAAGATTATTATGGAAAATTAGAGAGGAAAGCGAGTCTAAAGTTGCGAGCGAAGTTGTTGCCTACGCGCAAGTAGATAAACCCCGGACTGGTAAGACTGGCGTGCCTTGTCGGCGGAGACGGAACACACGTCCGAGATGAAACAGCTTAAAGTTTGACAGCTCTTTGCTCAATTTTGTTTTTACCTAGGAGAGAGTTTCTGAAACAGGCGCGCCGAGATTTCTACAACTTTGCACTTTCAAAAGTTTCTACTCCCAGGCTTTTACACGCACATCACTCTCAACATAAGGCTCGCCCGTATAATGCGTAATATTTCGAGTAAATAAATAAAACTCAGAACGAGCCACGTTTCAGTACAAAAATATTTACAAAGCGCGTTAGCCGGGGCTTAATTTTCAATCCGCGCAGCTCGTCACCTCGTCACGCTTGCCCGCAGACACGTCGTAAAGCATCTCTTTCGCGCCGCGGCGGGAAAGCCAACAAAGCCGCGTCCAAAGAGAGCGAGTACACTGCAGAACCGCAAAGAAGCAGCGGCGGCGGCCGATGGGCGTTGCGACCGCGATAAGGGCAGCTCGCTCGCTCGGGAATATAAAAGAGGGCCAAGTATACGCGAGGCAGAGCTCGGCAACGACGCGACTAGTAAGCGCGATTACGCCGGCTGCAGGAGGACCAGGTGCGCGCAGCTCTGCATCAGTATTACGTGGAGTATACAGCGCATACGCGCGAGATTGCAGTATTATACGTACACTCGCGTTATGCATGAAAACAGAGTGCGGCTCTGTCCCCTCATTATCTCGTTGCTGCGAGACTAAGTAATCCGCGTGTGTGCAGCGCTGCCAAGGAGGAAATATAGGCCCTGGTTGTGTGTACGCGTAAGTGTGCAAAAACTCCGCGGCCACTTTGCATACGCCGAGAGAGTGTATTGGTGTCCTCTCGGTGCGTACGCGATGGCTTTATAGAGTACATATAAGCGATCGAGGATTAATTTGTCTGCTCCGCATCAGCGGCCTCTAATGGGCCGAGATAGGGGATCGTTATATTTTACGATGCGTGCTTTGACTATATCTACGAGCGTTTGATCATCGTACGCTAAAAAAAATATAGAGAAGCTCTTGATATATTGCGCACCGATCGAAGAACTTTCCACGCATATAGTCCGGCGCCAGCTCGGTCGCGCAGTGAAAATTAAGACGCGTCGCATTGTTCGCGCTTGTATGCCATATACGTACAGCGCTCGAGTGTCGAGTCGATTGTGTGTCTTCCCTCTCGCTCGGGTATTACTTAGCCTAAGTGAGAGCTTCAGGAGTGTATAGTGTGCTCTCGGCGTGTGGGTGTCGACCAGCTTTTCCCCCTCTCTCTCTCTCTCTCTTCTCTCTATCCGCGGGCATAATGTATGCATTTTTGATAAGAGACCTCTTGGTCGTCGTCGCGCTCGTGTAAGAGAACAACGTCAACGTGTTTACGAGAGACTCGGCGCGTGAAAAACAGCGCGACTCATTGCCCGGCGATTCGAAGCAGGCAAACTAGCTTCGAAGCGTGTGTGTATCGTGAGAGTGGAAAAAAAAATGAAAGGGCAATATACACACAGACGCATAAGCCAAAGCGGAATTCCGAGGCACATAATAACGTCTGCGAACTTTATCTCTGGAACCCGAAACCCATATAGCAACCTAACCTCAGCGCGGAGAAGCTCGTTCTCTCTTTCCGTCTCGTCGCGCTCTCCACTGCAGTGCACGCACAGACACATACGCAGGCGGCCGAGCGAAAATTGGCATCGATCGTCAGCCGCCAGTACACTGCCAATAACTCGTCGTTCGCCGAGAAAGAGAGGCTCGAAAACGAACGAAATAAGAAAAAACGCGCGCGGGGAGCGTATAAGCCGAGAAAAACCAGAAGTATATACGGAGCGAAGGCCGCTCTCTGCACACACAGAGATACGGGCTTAGATTAAGAATGTAATGGAAGGGCCGGGGAGGAAAATCTGGAGGAAGACAAAGCTCGCGGTTCAGGAGAGAGAGAGAGAGAGCGAGAGAGAGGACCGCCGGCAGAGCTGCAGCTTTACCGTCAGCGGCAGCTTGCGCGCGAGCACTACTCCTTGTTATACGGCTCGAGCAACGTCCTCGTAACGACTTTTTTACGAGACGACGCCGCCCGCGAAGAAAAGGATAACCCGACACGACGATCGGCCCCTTTTTACTGCGCGCGAGCGCGGGGGAATAAAAGCTCGCGCGTTATGATGCACCGAGAGTCGCTCTGTATGCGGTATATATATAGTCTCTCTCTCTCTCTCTCTCTCTCTCCTCTTTCTCTCTGCGTAAAATTGAAACCTTATAAAACAAGAGAGAGGGAGAGAGAGAGAGATGATACGCCGGCGGACGAATAGCTTTTAATTGGCGATTATTTATCGCCGATTAAATCTCGCATTATATACGAGAGCGAAACATCGAGAGGATATATAGCAGAGGTTACCGCCGCGTATTTTTCTTTCGAGAGGGGTGACCTTGCTATCGGGATGCGCGGGTTCGAAGAGCGATTTCGTAACTCTCCGCACGGCCCGAGCTTTTGTATTCATGAGCATTTCTCTCTTCGAGCACACGACGTTGATATCGAATTTTCGCTTATTCTTTAGCGACTCGAAACAGCGTTGCATAGCATACACTCGTGTGGGATCGCGCGCATAAGCCGACGGAGAGCGATTACCTCGAAATTGGAAAATTACAGCCGAAGCTCGAGCAGAAAGCAGAGCAGCCGCACGAGTGGTATTAGCGCGTAATTATACCGTCCTCGAAAATACGTACATATATGAAGGAAGATACAACAATGGGCGTTTCGTTGAAATTGAAATTTTCTATGAAAAGGCCGAGCTGCGCAGAGAGCGAAGATGGATTGGTTCCAAAACTATTTTGGACACGCGAAGCCTTACGCGGGTAACCTTGAAAAAATTCGATGACCCACGCTCGCGAGAGACGAATGACAGTGGTTCTCTCCGCTCTCTCTCTCTCTCTTTTCGTGTGTTGTATGTATACACATACACGCGGTGAGCTTGTTTTCGCTGCGCAGTCGCTCGTAAACGCGCTTTATGCCCGCTATCCCGGCGACGCTTCATCGCGAGGATATAATAAAGACTTTTAATTGATAAATTACTCGTCGCGATTTTTCATCGAGATTCCGCATCCGATGACGTGCGCGAAGTTTCGGCGAAACGGTTAAACTATACTCGTGTATCGGTACAGTTGGCTACGAAGGCTCAATAGATCGAAATAAACCTTCGGGAGAGGAGGTCGACTCGTCTCTTGGTTTTGTTACTGCTATAAGCTCTGCGGAGAGCAGAGAGCGAGAGATTCGTGCCGATAAATCGCCTCAGTCTAGACGGACTAACGATTCCTTTTTGCTCCTCCTCTCTCTCTCTCTCTCTCTTGTCGTGTTCTCGCACGGGACATCTATATACACGGTCCGTCTGGAGATTTGTAAGCCGGCGTTTATCGACTAGTTCCGATCGAGCTCCGCCGATTAAATTCAGCGTGATTCTCGCAAAAACTTTGCGCGGAATCCGTCCGCTAATGCGCTTGGAAAACAAGCGGTGCGCACGCGCGCGAAAGCAAAAAATCCAGCGTGAAACGATACCGATAATCGAAGAACGGAGAAGCGCGTGTGTTTGTGTTTACTTTGTCATTACCCGCGAGGGTGTTTTTTTTCTTCGCGCAAACTGGATCATCCGATAATCAGCCCGAGTTAACGGATAAACCGCGGTGCAGCGGTATATATATATATATATATATATATACACAAACACACACACACACACACACACTCCCTCTTTTTTTCTTTCTAGCAGGCAACTCTCGAGGTATCGATTTTACGCGATCGAAGAGCCGGAAGTGAGCATTACTCTGAGAAACCGAGCACTAGCCTTTCATGTGTAGGTAGAGAGCAAAAGTTTAAAATCGAGAGCTAGAGCATACGGCTGCTATTATCGCATTGTATAACGAGCGTCGTTAGTCGTTGCAGTACATATAACCGAGAAGACGCGTTTGAGAATGCATCGCGCGTTGCGTCACGCCGAGAGCGAGAGAGCCGCGTTGGCAGACATGTGTCCGATGCAGTTTCTTGACCCGGCACCTGCGAGCGTCCACGTCTCTGTACAATACTCTCAACACGACGAGAGGCTTTGCGAAACGACCTTTTTGTCCCGCGAATTTTCGCAATGATACTGACACTCGTTGTCGATTCTCAAAGTGTTTTATCGCGCTTGCAAAAGAGAATTTTTTGCCGCAGGAAAAAATGCACTCTTCTCTGCATAAATCCGTGTATTATAAGCGCCAGCGAACGCAGAGAGGGAAAGAAATCCAGGCCAGGATTAGCGAGCAATTTTTAATTCCATCGAGGGAAGAGAGGAGAGCGTGAAAAGAAGGAAAACGAAGCATCAGGCCTCCTCGAAACGGCGCAGAATCTGTCCGGCTTCGGGATGAAAAAATAAAATCAGTCGCGCAAGCCCGTGCAAAAGAGCCTCTCTCTCTCTCTCTCTCTTTTGCTCAAGCGAGAAAACGTGAAAGAAAATTTAAGCAGAGCATCGTCTGGCGGCGTCTATACGGCAACGTAAAGAGGCGCAGCGAAGAAGGCAAGTCTCTCTCAAAATAAAAGACAACGTCCACAGCGAAGACGAGAACAAGAGAGGGAGTATAGCGTAGTAGGAAAGAGAGAATATATATTGGCAATGCGGCGATACGCAGTGGCGTAGTCGGAAAGTGCAATGCGGCAGAGAAAGAGAGAGCGTGCACACGTCCGCGCGTCGGGCGTGGCGGATAACTGACCTCGCCTCGTCTGCGCCGCTGCTGCAGCCCCGGCTGCTGCCGCTTTTCTCTCTCTCTCTCTCTCTCTCTCTCTCTCTACCCCCTTCCTCCCGCGGCAGAGCTCGCACTATCACCCCCACTATACCGCCTGTAGCCGGTGCAGTGCTAGCGTCAGATTCGCGCATGGGCTATGTATACGTGTCGCCGTCGCAGCCCTTCTTACTCCTCCGCGCGGGTTAGAGCTCGCCGGCCGGTGCGCTTCTCTGTTCCGCGTGCAGCGCTCGGCTATTTATTCATCGGGATGTATTTTGGATTGGTTAGGGAATTTTTATACTAGATCACTTTTTTCCATAGAACATATAGGCCGCGTTTGAGGAGCCGAGGGCACACAGCAGCCATATTTACCGCTAGCAGCAACCCCTAAAGTCTATTCGTCCCGCGCATCTATTTAGATCGTATATACCTGTTTTCCTCCTCGTCCTCCTCCTTCACCTCCAGCTCCGCCGGTACCTTTCCTCCCCTCGGCATCCCTCTCTCTATCCCTCCGTGTCTAACCCTGGGTCCTTCACCCCCGCAGTAAAGCGTCTCTCTCTCTCTCTCTCTCTCTCTCTCGCGGGGAGAGAAAGATCGGCAGACGCGACAGTCAGACTGTCTGGTTGCCCGGCAACGCGGCGGCTGTCGATTCCACTGCGTACACGCCTGCAGAGAGAGAGAGAGAGAGCGGCGTGTACTCTACGGATCCATATAACGATGAGAGCTACCTATACAGCTGAGTATATCTATCTCTCTCTTGCCGGCAACGATGAGCCGCCGCTGCCGTTATATTCCCCGCGTATACGTCTATGGCGCGGGATATATACTCGCCGATCGGTTGATTACGCCGCTATATATACGCTGTCGCCGCTGCTGCTGCTGCTGGGAGGCATCGATTTACAACTGTAGCCTATAGCGCGCGCTTCTTCTTTCTTTTTATACTCCGCGCAACGGCCGCTGGTGACATTGTTAAGTGATGCGAGGGGACGCGATTGATTCGAGAGCGCAGAGCACGTATACACCTGCATGCGAGAGAGAGAGAGAGAGAGAGAGAGAGAGAGAGAGAGAGAGAGAGAGGATTGTGTGCAGTGGGATTGAATTCATGCGATTTGGGGGTGGTATACTGCCGCTATACCGCACCACTGCTGCCGTTGGCGCACTGCTGTATGGATTTTCCGCACGCGGGAGGGTTATTGCTCCCGCGGTTTTCGCGGAAATTCAAGGGGAGGCTTTTGCCGCGGCGATCGGTTTATTGTAATCCGCGTGCGAAAGCGATGCGGGCTTGTCGTGCTCGGACCTTTCTACTCGTATACGCGCTTGGCTGCAGATTATTTTTTCAGCGTCGTGCATTTTTCAAACCGCGACGCGCGGCTCGAAAAAAATCGCTCGATAAGTATGTACGACCGATGCAGCGACGAACGTGTATATTGTACAGAGTCTCCCTGTCCGCGCAACCGGTGGAAAGCCGTGAATGGTACCGAGAGAGACTCGATATCCTCCGCAGTCGATACTCTCTCTCTCGCGTGCGTGCGTGCGTGCAGGCCGATGTCCTTTGTGCTCTTGCATGCAGATATGCATGCCCCACCAGCGTACATAACACCGTCGACGGAGAAAAGAGAGAAGAGGGAAGGGAGCAGCCGGTGTGTCGAGAAGGAATCGCGTCGAGGGATACGGATGGATGGCTCTTTAAACGTAGTCGTGCGCATCGCAGGGCTTTACGTCGATGATGTACATCTCAGCGATGTTCGACGATCGGCTCAATTTGCCGCACTTGTTGCCAGGCGCGATGCGAGAGACGAAGCTACCTTCTGACGCTGCTATTGTCTCGGATCGAGAATGAAAATTTCTTAATCTTACACGCATTTAAATGATACGTCTTGTGTTAGATTGATACTTTATACACGACTTGGAACATCTGTCCGACTAGATACTCCGTGTCCGTACGGAGTTGTACGATAGTATAATAGTTCGCTTAGACAACACTCCGGGGGCGTAAACTGGAAACTCAATACGCACGAGTCTCGCGCGCTCGCGATTCAACAAAGTGTTAAACCATCGAGAACAGCTAAGTATACATAACGAGCATTGTTTCGAGTATAGAGTCGAAAAACGCGATGTGCGGATCCTGCGTTCAGCGACCGAAAATAGAGATGAATAAGCCTGGGACGGGAAAATAAACTCGCTCTCGCTGAACATGGCGAAAATTCGTGTAAAACTATACACAAAAACGCATAGCGACGGTATAAATCACCCTCTCGAAAAATAGCTCTCGTCACACACACACACACACGCGCACGACATTCTCTCGAACCGATAGACCGCATCCCACACACCGTCGGCGCGCATATAACATTCCTTTGTTAGAAACCGATTCCCGTACAGCAACAGCAGCAGCAGCAGCAGCAGCGAACTGACTCATAACGCTCAACGTGACTCAGGCCTCAAGATCGCCGGCAATGTCCTGCGCTCGAAGAAGAAGAAGAAGAAGAAGAAGAAGAAGAAGAAGATTCTCGAAAAAGAGAAGAGAGCCGAGGCGCCGAGGGAGAGTGCATTCCCTCGAAAAAGGGTAACTTTAATTATATACATATACGCGCCGGGACGTGTATAGAGAGGCAACACGCCCGTAAGTATATCGGGGATAGTCCCGTTAGTCATCGAGACTCGAGCTCTGCTTTTTCGCGTATGGCTGCTGCTGCTGCTGCTGCTTCTTTTGTGCGGCGGCGGATCTCGAGGGCCGGATGGAGGAGAATGTATGGGGGTCTGCGCCGAGAGAAAGAGAGAACGGCCGGTGCTATCCGCGGACAGGATGTCTGTGAGCGACGATGCTGCAGTTTTCGGTCGGTGTGGCATTTTCGTTTCTTTGCGAGTGAGTCAGAAATTTCGAGACTAATCATTCTCGGAAGGGAAAAATCGAAAGCTACTCGCCGTAGTGAGTCATGCTTTACGTTTTCGAGGATTCGATTCGTAATTTCACGCGATGACGGATGCGCGAAGCATTCGGGGAGCCGTTATAAGGTACTACATCGCGATCGATCGGGCAGCGTAAAAAGCAGCAAATGGGTTAATTAATTCGTCGATGTCGGAGCTAATTTAGGACACCTCAAAACCATCCGTTACGCAATCAGCGAGAAAGGCAAACTCGTTTCACTGAGCGATAAAAATCGGATCTTTCATATATTTTACAACGTGTGAAGCAATGATTTACGCTTGTTAAAAACAATATCAAACCCTGCACTGAGCAAGACATTATTGCCCGACATGAGCTATAGGTATTTATAGAGAACGTATTCCGTCGCGCTATAGTACTATCCT